>NW_027480586.1:600000-959876 GCF_051401765.1 Calliopsis andreniformis | reverse complement strand
TGAGGATTGAGGATTGAGGATTGAAGATTGAGGATTGGGTATTGAGGATTGAACATTGAGGATTGTGGATTGAGTATTGATGATTGAAGATTGAGGATCGAGGATTGAGGGTTGTGGATTGAGGACGAGGACTGAGGGTTGAGTATTGATGTTTGAGGTCTGATGATTGAGGATTGAGGATTGAGAATTGAGGACTGAGGATTGAGGATTGAAGATTGAGGATTGTGTGTTGCGGATTGAACATTGAGTATTGAGGATTGAGGATTGAGGACTGAGGATCGAGGATTGAGGATTGAGGATTGAGGGTTGAAGATTGAGGATTGGAGACTGAGGATTGAAGACTGAGGATTGAGGATTGAGGACCGAGGATTGAGGATTGAGGATTGAAGGTTCAGTATTGAGGATTGAAGATTGAGAGTTGATGATTGAGGATTGAACATTGAGGACTGAGTGTTGAGGGTTGAGTGATGAGAATTGATGTTTGTGGGTAGAGATTTGAAGATTGCAGGTTGAGTATTGAGTATTGAAACCTGTGAATTGAGGATATCCTATTGAGGATTGAGGATTGACAACTGATTGTTGAGGACTGAGGGCTGTAGACTGAGGATTCAGGTTTGAGGATTCAGGATTGAGGTTTGAGGACTGAGGATTGAGGATTGAGGGTTGAGGATTGAGGACTGAGGATTGAGGATTGAAGATTGAGGATTGGGTATTGAGGATTGAACATTGAGGATTGGGGATTGAGGATTGAGGATTGAGGATTGAGGATTGAGGATTGAAGATTGAATATTGATGATTGAAGATTGAGGATCGAGGATTGAGGTTTGTGGATTGAGGACGAGTACTGAGGGTTGAGTATTGATGTTTGAGGTCTGAGGATTCAGGATTGAGGACTGAGAATAGAGGACTGAGGATTGAGGATTGAAGTTTGAGGATTGGGTGTTGAGGATTGAAGAATGTGGATTGAGGATTGAGGATTGAGGATTGAGGATTGAGTATTGAGGATTGAAGATTGAGGATTGAGGATTGAGGATTGAGGATTGAGGATTGAAGATTGAAGATTGAGGATTGAGGATTGAGGATTGAAGATTGAGGACTGAGTGTTGAGGGATGCGTGATGAGGATTGATGTTAGTGGATTGAGATTTGAAGATTGAAGAATGGGGATTGAGTATTGAAAGCTGTGAATTGAGGATATTCTATTGAGGATTGAGGATTGACAATTGATTGTTGAGGACTTATGGATGAAGATTGAGGGTGAGGATGATTCGGGGTGGAGGTTTGAGGACTGAGGATTGAGGGTTGAGGATTGAGGATTGAGGATTGACGCTTGAGGATTGAGGATTGAGGATGGAGGATTGAAGAGAGAGGACTGAGTGTTGAGGATTGCGTGTTGAGAATTGATGTTTGAGGATTGAGATTTGATTATTGAATATTGTGGATTGAGTATTGAACCATGAGAATTCAGGATATTCTATTGAGTATTGAGAATTGAGGATTGATGGTTGAGTATTGAGGATTGATGGTTGAGGGTTGTGCGTTGAATATTGTGGAATGAGGATTGAGGATTGAGGATTGAAGTTTGAGTATTGATGATTGAAGATTGAGGATTGAGGATTGAGGGTTGAGGTTTGATGACCAGGACTGACGGTTGAGGATTGAGGTTTGAGGATTGAGGATTGAGGATTGAGGACTGAGGATTGAGGATTGAGGATTGAGCATTGAGGATTGCAGATTGAGGACTGAGGATGGAGGATTGAAGATTGACATTTGAGGATTGAAGATTGAGGATTGAGGATTGAGGATTGAGGATTGAGGATGAGGGCTGATTGTTGAGGATTGAGGTTTGAGGACTGAGGACTGAGGATTGAGGATTGAGAATTGAGGACTGAGGGATGAGGATTGAAGATTGAGGATTGGGTGTTGAGGATTGAAGAATGTGGATTGAGGATTGAGGATTGAGTATTGAGGATTGAGAATTGAGGATTGAGTATTGAGGATTGAAGATTGAGGATTGAGGATTGAGGGTTGAGGATTGAGGACGAGGACTGACGGTTGAGGATTGAGGTTTGAGGACTGAGGATTGAGGATTGAGGACTGAGGATCGAGGATTGTGGATTGAGGATTGAGGATTGAAGACTGAGGATTGAGGATTGAGGATTGAGGATTGAGGATTGAGGATTGAAGATTGAGTATTGAGGATTGAAGATTGAGGATTGACGATTGAGGATTGAGGATTGAAGATTGAGTATTGAGGATTGAGGATTGAGGATTGAGGATTGAGGATTGAGGATTGAGGATTGAGGATTGAGGATTGAAGATTGAGTATTGAGTGTTGAAGATTAAGATTGAGGTTTGAGGATTGAGGATTGAAGATTGAGGATTGGGGATTGAGTATTGACGATTGAGGATTGAGTATTGAGGATTGAGAATTGAGGATTGAGTATTGAGGATTGAAGATTGAGGATTGAGGATTGAGGGTTGAGGATTGAGGACGAGGACTGACGGTTGAGGATTGAGGTTTGAGGACTGAGGATTGAGGATTGAGGACTGAGGATCGAGGATTGTGAATTGAGGATTGAGGATTGAAGATTGAGGATTGGGGACTGAGTGTTGAGAGCTGAAATATGAGAATTGATGTTTGTGGATAGAGATTCGAAGATTGCAGATTGAGTATTGAGTATTGAAAACTGTGAATTGATGATATTCTATTGAGGATTGTTAATTGACAACTGATTGTGGAGGACTGTGGTCTGAAGATGGAGGATTCAGGATTGAGGATTCAGGTTTGATGTTTGAGGACTGAGGATTGAGGATTGAGGGTTGTGGATTGAGGACGAGGGCTGAGGGTTGAGTATTGCTGTTTGAGGTCTGAGGATTGAGGATTGAGGATTGAGAATTGAGGATTGAGGATAGAGGATTGAAGATTGAGGATTGGGTATTGAGGATTCAAGAATGAGGATTGAGGATTGAGGATTGAGGATTGAGGATTGAGGATTGAAGACTGAGGATTGAGGATTGAGGTTTGAGGACTGAATATTGTGTATTGAGGATTGAAGATTGAGGATTGAGGATTGAGGGTTGAGGATTGAGGACGAGGACTGACGGTTGAGGAATGAGGTTTGAGGACTGAGGATTGAGGGTTGAGGATTGAGGATTGAGGATTGACGCTTGAGGATTGAGGATTGAGGATGGAGGATTGAAGAGAGAGGACTGAGTGTTGAGGATTGCGTGTTGAGAATTGATGTTTGAGGATTGAGATTTGATTATTGAATATTGTGGATTGAGTATTGAACCATGAGAATTCAGGATATTCTATTGAGTATTGAGAATTGAGGATTGATGGTTGAGTATTGAGGATTGATGGTTGAGGGTTGTGCGTTGAATATTGTGGAATGAGGATTGAGGATTGAGGATTGAAGTTTGAGTATTGATGATTGAAGATTGAGGATTGAGGATTGAGGGTTGAGGTTTGATGACCAGGACTGACGGTTGAGGATTGAGGTTTGAGGATTGAGGATTGAGGATTGAGGACTGAGGATTGAGGATTGAGGATTGAGCATTGAGGATTGAAGATTGAGGACTGAGGATGGAGGATTGAAGATTGACATTTGAGGATTGAAGATTGAGGATTGAGGATTGAGGATTGAGGATTGAGGATGAGGGCTGAGGGTTGAGGATTGAGGTTTGAGGACTGAGGACTGAGGATTGAGGATTGAGAATTGAGGACTGAGGGATGAGGATTGAAGATTGAGGATTGGGTGTTGAGGATTGAAGAATGTGGATTGAGGATTGAGGATTGAGTATTGAGGATTGAGAATTGAGGATTGAGTATTGAGGATTGAAGATTGAGGATTGAGGATTGAGGGTTGAGGATTGAGGACGAGGACTGACGGTTGAGGATTGAGGTTTGAGGACTGAGGATTGAGGATTGAGGACTGAGGATCGAGGATTGTGGATTGAGGATTGAGGATTGAAGACTGAGGATTGAGGATTGAGGACTGAGGATTGAGGATTGAGGATTGAAGATTGAGTATTGAGGATTGAAGATTGAGGATTGACGATTGAGGATTGAGGATTGAAGATTGAGTATTGAGGATTGAGGATTGAGGATTGAGGATTGAGGATTGAGGATTGAGGATTGAGGATTGAGGATTGAAGATTGAGTATTGAGTGTTGAAGATTAAGATTGAGGTTTGAGGATTGAGGATTGAAGATTGAGGATTGGGGATTGAGTATTGACGATTGAGGATTGAGTATTGAGGATTGAGAATTGAGGATTGAGTATTGAGGATTGAAGATTGAGGATTGAGGATTGAGGGTTGAGGATTGAGGACGAGGACTGACGGTTGAGGATTGAGGTTTGAGGACTGAGGATTGAGGATTGAGGACTGAGGATCGAGGATTGTGAATTGAGGATTGAGGATTGAAGATTGAGGATTGGGGACTGAGTGTTGAGAGCTGAAATATGAGAATTGATGTTTGTGGATAGAGATTCGAAGATTGCAGATTGAGTATTGAGTATTGAAAACTGTGAATTGATGATATTCTATTGAGGATTGTTAATTGACAACTGATTGTGTAGGACTGTGGTCTGAAGATGGAGGATTCAGGATTGAGGATTCAGGTTTGATGTTTGAGGACTGAGGATTGAGGATTGAGGGTTGTGGATTGAGGACGAGGGCTGAGGTTTGAGTATTGCTGTTTGAGGTCTGAGGATTGAGGATTGAGGATTGAGAATTGAGGATTGAGGATAGAGGATTGAAGATTGAGGATTGGGTATTGAGGATTCAAGAATGAGGATTGAGGATTGAGGATTGAGGATTGAGGATTGAGGATTGAGGATTGAAGACTGAAGATTGAGGATTGAGGTTTGAGGACTGAATATTGTGTATTGAGGATTGAAGATTGAGGATTGAGGATTGAGGGTTGAGGATTGAGGACGAGGACTGACGGTTGAGGAATGAGGTTTGAGGACTGAGGATTGAGGATTGAGGACTGAGGATCGAGGATTGTGGATTGAGGATTGAGGATTGAGGATTGAGGATTGAGGATTGAGGTTTGAGGATTGAGGATTGAGGATTGAGGATTGAGGGTTGCAGATTGAGTATTGGGGATTGAAGATTGAGGTTTGAGGATTGAGGATTGAGGATTGAGCATTGAGGATTGATGATTGAGGATTGAGGATTGAAGATTGAGTATTGACGATTGAAGATTGAGGATTGAGGATTGAGGATTGAGGATTGAGGATTGAAGATTGAGGATTGGGGATTGAAGATTGAGGATTGGGTATTGCGGATTGAACATTGAGGATTGAGGATTGAGGATTGAAGACTGAGGATTGGGTATTGAGGATTGAGCATTGGGGATTGAGGGTTGAGGATTGAGGATTGAGGATTGAGGATTGAAGATTGAATATTAATGATTGAAGATTGAGGATTGAGGATTGAGGGTTGTGGATTGAGGACGAGGACTGATGGTTGAGTATTGGTGTTTGAAGTCTGAGGATTGGGGATTGATGAATGAGAATTGAGGATTGAGGATTGAGGATTGAAGATTGAGGATTCGGTATTGAGGATTGAAGAATGAGGATTGATGAGTGAGGACTGAGGATTGAGGATTGCAGTTTGAGTATTGAGGATTGAAGATTGAGGATTGAGGATTGACGATTGAGGATTGGGGAATGAGAATCGAGGATTGAGGTTTGAGGATTGAGGATTGAGGATTGAGGATTGAGGGTTGCAGATTGAGTATTGGGGATTGAAGATTGAGGTTTGAGGATTGAGGATTGAGGATTGAGCATTGAGGATTGATGATTGAGGATTGAGGATTGAAGATTGAGTATTGACGATTGAAGATTGAGGATTGAGGATTGAGAATTGAGGATTGAGGATAGAGGATTGAAGATTGAGGATTGGGTATTGAGGATTCAAGAATGAGGATTGAGGATTGAGGATTGAGGATTGAGGATTGAGGATTGAGGATTGAAGACTGAAGATTGAGGATTGAGGTTTGAGGACTGAATATTGTGTATTGAGGATTGAAGATTGAGGATTGAGGATTGAGGGTTGAGGATTGAGGACGAGGACTGACGGTTGAGGAATGAGGTTTGAGGACTGAGGATTGAGGATTGAGGACTGAGGATCGAGGATTGTGGATTGAGGATTGAGGATTGAGGATTGAGGATTGAGGATTGAGGATTGAGGACTGAGGATTGTGGATTGAAGATTGACGATTGGGTACTGCGCATTGAACATTGAGGATTGAAGATTGAGGATTGGGGACGGAGTGTTGAGTGTTGAGTGATGAGAATTGATGTTTGTGGATAGAGATTTGAAGATTGCAGGTTGAGTATTGAGTATTGAAAACTATGAATTGATGATATTCCATTGAGGATTGGGGATTGACAACTGATTGTTGAGGACTGAGGGCTGAAGATTGAGGATTCAGGACTGAGGATTCAGGATTAAGGTTTGAGGACTGAGGATTGAGGATTGAGGATTGAGGATTGAGGATTGAGGATTGAGGATTGTGGATTGAGGATTGAGGATTGAGGATTCAGGATTGAGGACTGAAGATTGAATATTGATGATTGATGATAGAGGATTGAGCATTGATGGTTGTGGATTGAGGACGAGGACTGAGGGTTGAGTATTGCTGTTTGAGGTCTGAGGATTGAAGCTTGATGATTGAGGATTGAAGATTGAGGATTGAGGATTGAAGATTGAGGATTGAAGATTGAGTACTGAGGATTGAAGATTGAGGATTGAGGATTGCGGATTGAGGATTGAGGATTGAAAATTAAGGATTGAGGATTGACAACTG
This sequence comes from Calliopsis andreniformis, assembly GCF_051401765.1. NCBI lineage: Eukaryota > Metazoa > Arthropoda > Insecta > Hymenoptera > Andrenidae > Calliopsis > Calliopsis andreniformis. Next base: position 953,052 of record NW_027480586.1, on the reverse strand, counting down.
ATTGTTGAGGACTGACGGCTGAAGATTGAGGATTCAGGATTGAAGATTCCGGATTGAGGTTTGAGGACTGAGGATTGAGGGTTGAGGATTGATGGTTGAGGATTGAGGATTGAGGATTGAGTATTGACGCTTGAGTATTGAGGATTGAGGATGGAGGATTGAAGAGAGAGGACAGAGTATTGAGGATTGAGTGCTGAGTGTTGATGTTTGACGATTGCAATTTGATTATTGAATATTGAGGATTGAGTACTGAATCATGAGAATTCAGGATATTCTATTGAGTATTGAGAATTGAGGATTGATGGTTGAGTATTGAGGATTGATGGTTGAGGGTTCTGTGTTGAATATTGAGGATTGAGGATTGAGGATTGAGGATTGAGGATTGAGGATTGAGGATTGAAGATTGAGTATTGATGATTGAAGGTTGAGGATTGAGGATTCATGTTTGAGGATTGAGGACGGGGACTGACGGTTGAGGATTGAGGTTTGAGGATTGAGGATTGAGGATTGAGGACTGAGGATTGAGGATTGAGGATTGAGGGTTGTGGATTGAGGTCGAGGACTGAGGGTTGAGTATTGATGTTTGAGGTCTGAGGATTGAGGATTGAGGATTGAGAATTGAGGATTGAGGATTGAGGATTGAAGATTGAGGATTGAGGATTCAGGATTAAGGATTGAGGATTGAAGACTGAGGATTGGGTATTGAGGATTCAACATTGAGGATTGATTGTTGAGGATTGAGGATTGAGGATTGACGATTGAGGATTGGGGAATGAGAATCGAGGATTGAGGTTTGAGGATTGAGGATTGAGGATTGAGGATTGAGGGTTGCAGATTGAGTATTGGGGATTGAAGATTGAGGTTTGAGGATTGAGGATTGAGGATTGAGCATTGAGGATTGATGATTGAGGATTGAGGATTGAAGATTGAGTATTGACGATTGAAGATTGAGGATTGAGGATTGAGGATTGAGGATTGAGGATTGAAGATTGAGGATTGGGGATTGAAGATTGAGGATTGGGTATTGCGGATTGAACATTGAGGATTGAGGATTGAGGATTGAAGACTGAGGATTGGGTATTGAGGATTGAGCATTGGGGATTGAGTGTTGAGGATTGAGGATTGAGGATTGAGGATTGAAGATTGAATATTAATGATTGAAGATTGAGGATTGAGGATTGAGGGTTGTGGATTGAGGACGAGGACTGAGGGTTGAGTATTGGTGTTTGAAGTCTGAGGATTGGGGATTGATGAATGAGAATTGAGGATTGAGGATTGAGGATTGAAGATTGAGGATTCGGTATTGAGGATTGAAGAATGAGGATTGAGGAGTGAGGACTGAGGATTGAGGATTGCAGTTTGAGTATTGAGGATTGAAGATTGAGGATTGAGGATTGATGATTGAGGATTGAAGATTGAGTATTGATGATTGAAGGTTGAGGATTGAGGATTCATGTTTGTGGATTGAGGACGGGGACTGACGGTTGAGGATTGAGGTTTGAGGATCGAGGATTGATGATTTAGGACTGAGGATTGAGGATTGAGGGTTGTGGATTGAGGACGAGGACTGAGGGTTGAGTATTGATGTTTGAGGTCTGAGGATTGAGGATTGAGGATTGAGAATTGAGGATTGAGGATTGAGGATTGAAGATTGAGGATTGAGGATTGAGGAATGAAGATTGAGTATTGAGGATTGAAGATTGAGGATTGAGGATTGAGGATTGAGGATTGAGGATTGAGGACTGAAGATTGAATATTGATGATTGAAGATTGAGGATTGGGTATTGATGGTTGTGGATTGAGGACGAGGACTGAGGGTTGAGTATTGCTGTTTGAGGTCTGAGGATTGAGGATTGAGTATTGAGAATTGAGGGTTGAGGATTGAGGATTGAAGATTGTGGATTGGGAATTGAGGATTGAAGAATGAGGATTGAGGATTGAGGATTGAAGGCTGAGGATTGAGGATTGAAGATTGAGTATTGTTGATTGAAGATTGAGTATTGAGGATTGAAGATTGAGGATTGATAATTGAGGATTGAAGATTGAGTATTGATGATTGAAGGTTGAGGATTGAGGATTCATGTTTGAGGATTGAGGACGGGGACTGACGGTTGAGGATTGAGGTTTGAGGATTGAGGATTGAGGATTTAGGACTGAGGATTGAGGATTGAGGGTTGTGGATTGAGGACGAGGACTGAGGCTTGAGTATTGATGTTTGAGGTCTGAGGATGAGGGCTGAGGGTTGAGGATTGAGGTTTGAGGACTGAGGACTGAGGATTGAGGATTGAGAATTGAGGACTGAGGGATGAGGATTGAAGATTGAGGATTGGGTGTTGAGGATTGAAGAATGTGGATTGAGGATTGAGGATTGAGTATTGAGGATTGAGAATTGAGGATTGAGTATTGAGGATTGAAGATTGAGGATTGAGGATTGAGGGTTGAGGATTGAGGACGAGGACTGACGGTTGAGGATTGAGGTTTGAGTACTGAGGATTGAGCATTGAGGACTGAGGATCGAGGATTGTGGATTGAGGATTGAGGATTGAAGATTGAGGATTGAGGATTGAGGATTGAGGATTGAGGATTGAGGATTGAAGATTGAGTATTGAGGATTGAAGATTGAGGATTGAGTATTGAGGATTGAGGATTGAAGATTGAGTATTGAGGATTGAGGATTGAGGATTGAGGATTGAGGATTGAGGATTGAGGATTGAGGATTGAGGATTGAGCATTGAAGATTGAGTATTGAGTGTTGAAGATTAAGATTGAGGTTTGAGGATTGACGATTGAAGATTGAGGATTGGGGATTGAGTATTGACGATTGAGGATTGAGTATTGAGGATTGAGAATTGAGGATTGAGTATTGAGGATTGAAGATTGAGGATTGAGGATTGAGGGTTGAGGATTGAGGACGAGGACTGACGGTTGAGCATTGAGGTTTGAGGACTGAGGATTGAGGATTGAGGACTGAGGATCGAGGATTGTGGATTGAGGATTGAGGATTGAAGATTGAGGATTGGGGACTGAGTGTTGAGAGCTGAAATATGAGAATTGATATTTGTGGATAGAGATTCGAAGATTGCAGATTGAGTATTGAGTATTGAAAACTGTGAATTGATGATATTCTATTGAGGATTGTTAATTGACAACTGATTGTGGAGGACTGAGGTCTGAAGATGGAGGATTCAGGATTGAGGATTCAGGTTTGATGTTTGAGGACTGAGGATTGAGGATTGAGGGTAGTGGATTGAGGACGAGAACTGAGGGTTGAGTATTGCTGTTTGAGGTCTGAGGATTGAGGATTGAGGATTGAGAATTGAGGACTGAGGATTGAGGATTGAAGATTGAGGATTGGGTGTTGAGGATTGAAGAATGTGGATTGAGGATTGAGGATTGAGGATTGAGGATTGAAGGTTGAGTATTGAGGATTGAAGATTGAGGATTGAGGATTGAGGATTGAGGATTGAGTATTGAAGATTGAGGATTGGGTATTGCGGATTGAACATTGAGGATTGAAGATTGAGGATTGCAGATTCAGTATTGAGGAATGAAGATTGAGGATTGAGGATTGAGGATTGAAGATTGAAGATTGAGTATTGAGGATTGAAGATTGAGGATTGAGGACTGAGAATTGAGGATTGAGGACTGAGGATTCAGGATTGAGGATTGAAGACTGAGGATTGGGTATTGAGGATTTAGCATTGGGGATTGAGGGTTGCGGATTGAGGATTGAGGATTGAGGATTGAAGATTGAGGATTCGGTATTGAGGATTGAAGATTGAGGATTGAGGATTGAGGATTGAAGATTGAAGATTGAGTATTGAGGGTTGAAGATTGAGGATTGAGGACTGAGAATTGAGGATTGAGTATTGAGGATTGAGGATTGAAGACTGAGGATTGGGTATTGAGGATTTAGCATTGGGGATTGAGGGTTGAGGATTGAGGATTGAGGATTGAGGATTGAAGATTGAATATTAATGATTGAAGATAGAGGATTGAGGATTGAGGGTTGTGGATTGAGGACGAGGACTGAGGGTTGAGTATTGATGTTTGAGGTCTGAGGATTGAGGATGGAGGATTGAGAATTGACGACTGAGGATTGAGGATTGAAGATTGAGGATTGGGTGTTGAGGATTGAAGAATGTGGATTGAGGATTGAGGATTGAGCATTGAAGATTGAGGATTGGGTATTGCGGTTTGAACATTGAGGATTGAAGATTGCGGATTGAAGATTCAGTATTGAGGATTGAAGATTGAGGATTGAGGATTGAGGATTGAAGATTGAAGATTGAGGATTGAGGATTGAAGATTGAGTAATGATAATTAAAGATTGAGGATCGAGGATTGAGGGTTGTGAATTGAGGACGAGGACTGAGGGTTGAGTATTGATGTTTGAGGTCTGAGGATTGAGGATTGAGGATTGAGAATTGAGGACTGAGGATTGAGGATTGAAGATTGAGGATTGGGTGTTGAGGATTGAAGAATGTGGATTGAGGATTGAGGATTGAGTATTGAAGATTGAGGAATGGGTATTGCGGTTTGATCATTGAGGATTGAAGATTGTGGATTGAAGATTCAGTATTGAGGATTGAAGATTGAGGATTGAGGATTGAGGATTGAACATTGAAGATTGAGTATTGAGGATTCAAGATTGAGGATTGAGGACTGAGAATTGAGGATTGAGGATTGAGGATTGAGGATTGAGGATTGAGGATTGAGGATTGAGTATTGAGGATTGAGGATTGAGGATTGAGGGTTGAGGATTGAAGATTGAGTATTGATGATTGAAGATTGAGGATTGAGGATTGAGGGTTGAGGTTTGAGAACGAGGACTGACGGTTGAGGATTGAGGTTTGAGGATTGAGGATTGAGGATTGAGGACTGAAGATTGAATATTGATGATTGAAGGTTGAGGATTCAGTATTGATGGTTGTGGATTGAGGACGAGGGCTGAGGGTTGAGTATTGCTGTTTGAGGTCTGAGGATTGAGGATTGAGGATTGAGAATTGAGGATTGAGGATAGAGGGTTGAGGATTGAGGATTGAGGACTGAGGATTGAGGATTGAGGATTGAGGACTGAATATTGAGTATTGAGGATTGAAGATTGAGGATTGAGGATTGAGGGTTGAGGATTGAGGACGAGGACTGACGGTTGAGGATTGAGGTTTGAGGACTGAGGATTGAGGATTGAGGACTGAGGATCGAGGATTGTGGATTGAGGATTGAGGATTGAGGATTGAGGATTGAGGATTGAGGATTGAGGATTGAGGACTGAGGATTGTGGATTGAAGATTGAGGATTGGGTACTGCGCATTGAACATTGAGGATTGAAGATTGAGGATTGGGGACGGAGTGTTGAGTGTTGAGTGATGAGAATTGATGTTTGTGGATAGAGATTTGAAGATTGCAGATTGAGTATTGAGTATTGAAAACTATGAATTGATGATATTCCATTGAGGATTGGGGATTGACAACTGATTGTTGAGGTCTGAGGGCTGAAGATTGAGGATTCAGGACAGAGGATTCAGGATTAAGGTCTGAGGACTGAGGATTGAGGATTGAGGATTGAGGATTGAGGATTGAGGATTGAGGATTGAGGATTGAGGATTGAGGATTGAGGATTCAGGATTGAGGACTGAAGATTGAATATTGATGATTGATGATAGAGGATTGAGCATTGATGGTTGTGGATTAAGGACGAGGACTGAGGGTTGAGTATTGCTGTTTGAGGTCTGAGGATTGAAGCTTGATGATTGAGGATTGAAGATTGAGGATTGAGGATTGAAGATTGAGGATTGAAGATTGAGTACTGAGGATTGAAGATTGAGGATTAAGGATTGCGGATTGAGGATTGAGGATTGAAAATTAAGGATTGAGGATTGACAATTGATTGTTGAGGACTGACGGCTGAAGATTGAGGATTCAGGATTGAAGATTCCGGATTGAGGTTTGAGGACTGAGGATTGAGGGTTGAGGATTGATGATTGAGGATTGAGGATTGAGGATTGAGTATTGACGCTTCAGTATTGAGGATTGAGGATGGAGGATTGAAGAGAGAGGACAGAGTATTGAGGATTGAGTGCTGAGAGTTGATGTTTGACGATTGCGATTTGATTATTGAATATTGAGGATTGAGTACTGAATCATGAGAATTCAGGATATTCTATTGAGTATTGAGAATTGAGGATTGATGGTTGAGTATTGAGGATTGATGGTTGAGGGTTGTGTGTTGAATATTGAGGATTGAGGATTGAGGATTGAGGATTGAGGATTGAGGATTGAGGATTGAAGATTGAGTATTGATGATTGAAGGTTGAGGATTGAGGATTCATGTTTGAGGATTGAGGACGGGGACTGACGGTTGAGGATTGAGGTTTGAGGATTGAGGATTGAGGATTGAGGACTGAGGATTGAGGATTGAGGATTGAGGGTTGTGGATTGAGGTCGAGGACTGAGGGTTGAGTATTGATGTTTGAGGTCTGAGGATTCAGGATAGAGGATTGAGAATTGAGGATTGAGGATTGAGGATTGAAGATTGAGGATTGAGGATTCAGGATTGAGGATTGAGGATTGAAGACTGAGGACTGGGTATTGAGGATTCAACATTGAGGATTGATTGTTGAGGATTGAGGATTGAGGATTGACGATTGAGGATTGAGGAATGAGAATCGAGGATTGAGGTTTGAGGATTGAAGATTGAGGACTGGGCACTGAGGATTGAAGAATGAGGATTGAGTATTGAGGATTGAGGATTGAGGGTTGCAGATTGAGTATTGGGGATTGAAGATTGAGGTTTGAGGATTGAGGATTGAGGATTGAGCATTGAGGATTGATGATTGAGGATTGAGGATTGAAGATTGAGTATTGAGGATTGAAGATTGAGGATTGAGGATTGAGGATTGAGGATTGAGGATTGAAGATTGAGGATTGGGGATTGAAGATTGAGGATTGGGTATTGCGGATTGAACATTGAGGATTGAGGATTGAGGATTGAAGACTGAGGATTGGGTATTGAGGATTGAGCATTGGGGATTGAGGGTTGCGGATTGAGGATTGAGGATTGAGGATTGAAGATTGAATATTAATGATTGAAGATTGAGGATTGAGGATTGGGGGTTGTGGATTGAGGACGAGGACCGAGGGTTGAGTATTGGTGCTTGAAGTCTGAGGATTGAGGATTGAGGATTGAGAATTGAGGATTGAGGATTGAGGACTGAAGACTGAGGATTCGGTATTGAGGACTGAAGAATGAGGGTTGAGGAGTGAGGACTGAGGATTGAGGATTGCAGTTTGAGTATTGAGCATTGAAGATTGAGGATTGAGGATTGAGCATTGAGGATTGAGGATTGAGGATTGAAGATTGAGTATTGAGGATTGAAGATTGACGATTGAGGATTGAGAATTGAGGATTGAAGACTGAGGATTGGGTATTGAGGATTGAGCATTGGGGATTGAGGGTTGAGGATTGAGGATTGAGGATTGAGGATTGAAGATTGAAGATTGAATATTAATGATTGAAGATTGAGGATTGAGGATTGAGGGTTGTGGATTGAGGACGAGGACTGAGGGTTGAGTATTGGTGTTTGAAGTCTGAGGATTGGGGATTGATGAATGAGAATTGAGGATTGAGGATTGAGGATTGAAGATTGAGGATTCGGTATTGAGGATTGAAGAATGAGGATTGAGGAGTGAGGACTGAGGATTGAGGATTGCAGTTTGAGTATTGAGGATTGAAGATTGAGGATTGAGGATTGAGGATTGAGGATTGAGGATTGAGGATTGAGGATTGAAGATTGAGTATTGAGGATTGAAGATTGAGGATTGAGGATTGAGGATTGAGGATTGAGGATTGAAGATTGAGTATTGGGGATTGAGGATTGACGATTGAGGATTGAGAATTGAGGATTGAGGATTGAGGATTGGGGACTGAGTGTTGAGGGTTGAGTGATGAGAATTCATGTTTGTGGATAGAGATTTGAAGATTGCAGGTTGAGTATTGAGTATTGAAGCCTGTGAATTGAGGATTTTCTATTGAGGATTGAGGATTGACAACTGATTGTTGAGGAGTGAGGGCTGAAGACTGAGGATTCAGGTTTGATGATTCAGGATTGAGGTTTGTGGACTGAGGATTGAGGATTGAGGATTGAGGATTGAGGATTGAGGATTGAGGATTGAAGATTGAGGATTGGGTATTGAGGATTGAACATTGAGGATTGTGGATTGAGTATTGATGATTGAGGATTGAGGATTGAAGATTGAATATTGATGATTGAAGATTGAGGATCGAGGATTGAGGGTTGTGGATTGAGGACGAGGACTGAGGGTTGAGTATAGATGTTTGAGGTCTGAGGATTGAGGATTGAGGATTGAGAATTGAGGACTTAGGATTGAGGATTGAAGATTGAGGATTTTGTGTTGAGGATTGAAGACTGTGGATTGAGGATTGAGGATTGAAGACTGAGGATTGAGGATTGAAGATTGAGTCTTGTTGATTGAAGATTGAGTATTGAGGATTGAAGATTGAGGATTGATAATTGAGGATTGAAGATTGAGTATTGATGATTGAAGGTTGAGGATTGAGGATTCATGTTTGAGGATTGAGGACGGGGACTGACGGTTGAGGATTGAGGTTTGAGGATTGAGGATTGAGGATTTAGGACTGAGGATTGAGGATTGAGGGTTGTGGATTGAGGACGAGGACTGAGGCTTGAGTATTGATGTTTGAGGTCTGAGGATTGAGGATTGAGGATTGAGAATTGAGGATTGAGGATTGAGGATTGAAGATTGAGGATTGAGGATTGAGGATTGAGGATTGACGATTGAAGACTGAGGATTGGGTATTGAGGATTCAACATTGAGGATTGAGGGTTGAGGATTGAGGATTGAGGATTGACGATTGAGGATTGAGGAATGAGAATCGAGGATTGAGGATTGAGGATTCAAGATTGAGGACTGGGCACTGAGGATTGAAGAATGAGGATTGCGGATTGAGGATTGAGGATTGAGGATTGCAGATTGAGTATTGAGGATTGAAGATTGAGGGTTGAAGATTGAGGATTGAGGATTGAGCATTGAGGATTGATGATTGAGGATTGAGGATTGAAGATTGAGTATTGAGGATTGAAGATTGAGGATTGAGGATTGAGGACTGAGGATTGAGGATTGAAGATTGAGGATTGGTGATTGAGGATTGACAATTGAGGATTGAGTATAGAGGACTGAGAATTGAGGATTGAGGATTGAATATTGAGGATTGCGGATTGAAGATTGAGTATTGATGATTGAAGATTGAGTATTGAGGATTGAAAATTGAGGATTGAGGATTGAGGATTGAGGATTGAGGATTGAAGATTGAGGATTGCGGACGGAGTGTTGAGTGTTGAGAGATGAGAATTGATGTTTGTGGATAGAGATTTGAAGATTGCAGATTGAGTATTGAGTATTGAAAAATGTGAATTGATGATATTCCATTGAGGATTGGGGATTGACAACTGATTGTTGAGGACTGAGGGCTGTAGATTGAGTATTCAGAATTGAGGATCCAGAATTAAGGTTTGAGGACTGAGGATTGAGGATTGAGGATTGAGGATTGAGGATTGAAGACTGAAGATTGAGGATTGAGGTTTGAGGACTGAATATTGTGTATTGAGGATTGAAGATTGAGGATTGAGGATTGAGGGTTGAGGATTGAGGACGAGGACTGACGGTTGAGGAATGAGGTTTGAGGACTGAGGATTGAGGATTGAGGACTGAGGATCGAGGATTGTGGATTGAGGATTGAGGATTGAGGATTGAGGATTGAGGATTGAGGATTGAGGACTGAGGATTGTGGATTGAAGATTGACGATTGGGTACTGCGCATTGAACATTGAGGATTGAAGATTGAGGATTGGGGACGGAGTGTTGAGTGTTGAGTGATGAGAATTGATGTTTGTGGATAGAGATTTGAAGATTGCAGGTTGAGTATTGAGTATTGAAAACTATGAATTGATGATATTCCATTGAGGATTGGGGATTGACAACTGATTGTTGAGGACTGAGGGCTGAAGATTGAGGATTCAGGACTGAGGATTCAGGATTAAGGTTTGAGGACTGAGGATTGAGGATTGAGGATTGAGGATTGAGGATTGAGGATTGAGGATTGTGGATTGAGGATTGAGGATTGAGGATTCAGGATTGAGGACTGAAGATTGAATATTGATGATTGATGATAGAGGATTGAGCATTGATGGTTGTGGATTGAGGACGAGGACTGAGGGTTGAGTATTGCTGTTTGAGGTCTGAGGATTGAAGCTTGATGATTGAGGATTGAAGATTGAGGATTGAGGATTGAAGATTGAGGATTGAAGATTGAGTACTGAGGATTGAAGATTGAGGATTGAGGATTGCGGATTGAGGATTGAGGATTGAAAATTAAGGATTGAGGATTGACAACTGATTGTTGAGGACTGACGGCTGAAGATTGAGGATTCAGGATTGAAGATTCCGGATTGAGGTTTGAGGACTGAGGATTGAGGGTTGAGGATTGATGGTTGAGGATTGAGGATTGAGGATTGAGTATTGACGCTTGAGTATTGAGGATTGAGGATGGAGGATTGAAGAGAGAGGACAGAGTATTGAGGATTGAGTGCTGAGTGTTGATGTTTGACGATTGCAATTTGATTATTGAATATTGAGGATTGAGTACTGAATCATGAGAATTCAGGATATTCTATTGAGTATTGAGAATTGAGGATTGATGGTTGAGTATTGAGGATTGATGGTTGAGGGTTCTGTGTTGAATATTGAGGATTGAGGATTGAGGATTGAGGATTGAGGATTGAGGATTGAGGATTGAAGATTGAGTATTGATGATTGAAGGTTGAGGATTGAGGATTCATGTTTGAGGATTGAGGACGGGGACTGACGGTTGAGGATTGAGGTTTGAGGATTGAGGATTGAGGATTGAGGACTGAGGATTGAGGATTGAGGATTGAGGGTTGTGGATTGAGGTCGAGGACTGAGGGTTGAGTATTGATGTTTGAGGTCTGAGGATTGAGGATTGAGGATTGAGAATTGAGGATTGAGGATTGAGGATTGAAGATTGAGGATTGAGGATTCAGGATTAAGGATTGAGGATTGAAGACTGAGGATTGGGTATTGAGGATTCAACATTGAGGATTGATTGTTGAGGATTGAGGATTGAGGATTGACGATTGAGGATTGGGGAATGAGAATCGAGGATTGAGGTTTGAGGATTGAGGATTGAGGATTGAGGATTGAGGGTTGCAGATTGAGTATTGGGGATTGAAGATTGAGGTTTGAGGATTGAGGATTGAGGATTGAGCATTGAGGATTGATGATTGAGGATTGAGGATTGAAGATTGAGTATTGACGATTGAAGATTGAGGATTGAGGATTGAGGATTGAGGATTGAGGATTGAAGATTGAGGATTGGGGATTGAAGATTGAGGATTGGGTATTGCGGATTGAACATTGAGGATTGAGGATTGAGGATTGAAGACTGAGGATTGGGTATTGAGGATTGAGCATTGGGGATTGAGTGTTGAGGATTGAGGATTGAGGATTGAGGATTGAAGATTGAATATTAATGATTGAAGATTGAGGATTGAGGATTGAGGGTTGTGGATTGAGGACGAGGACTGAGGGTTGAGTATTGGTGTTTGAAGTCTGAGGATTGGGGATTGATGAATGAGAATTGAGGATTGAGGATTGAGGATTGAAGATTGAGGATTCGGTATTGAGGATTGAAGAATGAGGATTGAGGAGTGAGGACTGAGGATTGAGGATTGCAGTTTGAGTATTGAGGATTGAAGATTGAGGATTGAGGATTGATGATTGAGGATTGAAGATTGAGTATTGATGATTGAAGGTTGAGGATTGAGGATTCATGTTTGTGGATTGAGGACGGGGACTGACGGTTGAGGATTGAGGTTTGAGGATCGAGGATTGATGATTTAGGACTGAGGATTGAGGATTGAGGGTTGTGGATTGAGGACGAGGACTGAGGGTTGAGTATTGATGTTTGAGGTCTGAGGATTGAGGATTGAGGATTGAGAATTGAGGATTGAGGATTGAGGATTGAAGATTGAGGATTGAGGATTGAGGAATGAAGATTGAGTATTGAGGATTGAAGATTGAGGATTGAGGATTGAGGATTGAGGATTGAGGATTGAGGACTGAAGATTGAATATTGATGATTGAAGATTGAGGATTGGGTATTGATGGTTGTGGATTGAGGACGAGGACTGAGGGTTGAGTATTGCTGTTTGAGGTCTGAGGATTGAGGATTGAGTATTGAGAATTGAGGGTTGAGGATTGAGGATTGAAGATTGTGGATTGGGAATTGAGGATTGAAGAATGAGGATTGAGGATTGAGGATTGAAGGCTGAGGATTGAGGATTGAAGATTGAGTATTGTTGATTGAAGATTGAGTATTGAGGATTGAAGATTGAGGATTGATAATTGAGGATTGAAGATTGAGTATTGATGATTGAAGGTTGAGGATTGAGGATTCATGTTTGAGGATTGAGGACGGGGACTGACGGTTGAGGATTGAGGTTTGAGGATTGAGGATTGAGGATTTAGGACTGAGGATTGAGGATTGAGGGTTGTGGATTGAGGACGAGGACTGAGGCTTGAGTATTGATGTTTGAGGTCTGAGGATGAGGGCTGAGGGTTGAGGATTGAGGTTTGAGGACTGAGGACTGAGGATTGAGGATTGAGAATTGAGGACTGAGGGATGAGGATTGAAGATTGAGGATTGGGTGTTGAGGATTGAAGAATGTGGATTGAGGATTGAGGATTGAGTATTGAGGATTGAGAATTGAGGATTGAGTATTGAGGATTGAAGATTGAGGATTGAGGATTGAGGGTTGAGGATTGAGGACGAGGACTGACGGTTGAGGATTGAGGTTTGAGTACTGAGGATTGAGCATTGAGGACTGAGGATCGAGGATTGTGGATTGAGGATTGAGGATTGAAGATTGAGGATTGAGGATTGAGGATTGAGGATTGAGGATTGAGGATTGAAGATTGAGTATTGAGGATTGAAGATTGAGGATTGAGTATTGAGGATTGAGGATTGAAGATTGAGTATTGAGGATTGAGGATTGAGGATTGAGGATTGAGGATTGAGGATTGAGGATTGAGGATTGAGGATTGAGCATTGAAGATTGAGTATTGAGTGTTGAAGATTAAGATTGAGGTTTGAGGATTGAGGATTGAAGATTGAGGATTGGGGATTGAGTATTGACGATTGAGGATTGAGTATTGAGGATTGAGAATTGAGGATTGAGTATTGAGGATTGAAGATTGAGGATTGAGGATTGAGGGTTGAGGATTGAGGACGAGGACTGACGGTTGAGCATTGAGGTTTGAGGACTGAGGATTGAGGATTGAGGACTGAGGATCGAGGATTGTGGATTGAGGATTGAGGATTGAAGATTGAGGATTGGGGACTGAGTGTTGAGAGCTGAAATATGAGAATTGATATTTGTGGATAGAGATTCGAAGATTGCAGATTGAGTATTGAGTATTGAAAACTGTGAATTGATGATATTCTATTGAGGATTGTTAATTGACAACTGATTGTGGAGGACTGAGGTCTGAAGATGGAGGATTCAGGATTGAGGATTCAGGTTTGATGTTTGAGGACTGAGGATTGAGGATTGAGGGTAGTGGATTGAGGACGAGAACTGAGGGTTGAGTATTGCTGTTTGAGGTCTGAGGATTGAGGATTGAGGATTGAGAATTGAGGACTGAGGATTGAGGATTGAAGATTGAGGATTGGGTGTTGAGGATTGAAGAATGTGGATTGAGGATTGAGGATTGAGGATTGAGGATTGAAGGTTGAGTATTGAGGATTGAAGATTGAGGATTGAGGATTGAGGATTGAGGATTGAGTATTGAAGATTGAGGATTGGGTATTGCGGATTGAACATTGAGGATTGAAGATTGAGGATTGCAGATTCAGTATTGAGGAATGAAGATTGAGGATTGAGGATTGAGGATTGAAGATTGAAGATTGAGTATTGAGGATTGAAGATTGAGGATTGAGGACTGAGAATTGAGGATTGAGGACTGAGGATTCAGGATTGAGGATTGAAGACTGAGGATTGGGTATTGAGGATTTAGCATTGGGGATTGAGGGTTGCGGATTGAGGATTGAGGATTGAGGATTGAAGATTGAGGATTCGGTATTGAGGATTGAAGATTGAGGATTGAGGATTGAGGATTGAAGATTGAAGATTGAGTATTGAGGGTTGAAGATTGAGGATTGAGGACTGAGAATTGAGGATTGAGTATTGAGGATTGAGGATTGAAGACTGAGGATTGGGTATTGAGGATTTAGCATTGGGGATTGAGGGTTGAGGATTGAGGATTGAGGATTGAGGATTGAAGATTGAATATTAATGATTGAAGATAGAGGATTGAGGATTGAGGGTTGTGGATTGAGGACGAGGACTGAGGGTTGAGTATTGATGTTTGAGGTCTGAGGATTGAGGATGGAGGATTGAGAATTGACGACTGAGGATTGAGGATTGAAGATTGAGGATTGGGTGTTGAGGATTGAAGAATGTGGATTGAGGATTGAGGATTGAGCATTGAAGATTGAGGATTGGGTATTGCGGTTTGAACATTGAGGATTGAAGATTGCGGATTGAAGATTCAGTATTGAGGATTGAAGATTGAGGATTGAGGATTGAGGATTGAAGATTGAAGATTGAGGATTGAGGATTGAAGATTGAGTAATGATAATTAAAGATTGAGGATCGAGGATTGAGGGTTGTGAATTGAGGACGAGGACTGAGGGTTGAGTATTGATGTTTGAGGTCTGAGGATTGAGGATTGAGGATTGAGAATTGAGGACTGAGGATTGAGGATTGAAGATTGAGGATTGGGTGTTGAGGATTGAAGAATGTGGATTGAGGATTGAGGATTGAGTATTGAAGATTGAGGAATGGGTATTGCGGTTTGATCATTGAGGATTGAAGATTGTGGATTGAAGATTCAGTATTGAGGATTGAAGATTGAGGATTGAGGATTGAGGATTGAACATTGAAGATTGAGTATTGAGGATTCAAGATTGAGGATTGAGGACTGAGAATTGAGGATTGAGGATTGAGGATTGAGGATTGAGGATTGAGGATTGAGGATTGAGTATTGAGGATTGAGGATTGAGGATTGAGGGTTGAGGATTGAAGATTGAGTATTGATGATTGAAGATTGAGGATTGAGGATTGAGGGTTGAGGTTTGAGAACGAGGACTGACGGTTGAGGATTGAGGTTTGAGGATTGAGGATTGAGGATTGAGGACTGAAGATTGAATATTGATGATTGAAGGTTGAGGATTCAGTATTGATGGTTGTGGATTGAGGACGAGGGCTGAGGGTTGAGTATTGCTGTTTGAGGTCTGAGGATTGAGGATTGAGGATTGAGAATTGAGGATTGAGGATAGAGGGTTGAGGATTGAGGATTGAGGACTGAGGATTGAGGATTGAGGATTGAGGACTGAATATTGAGTATTGAGGATTGAAGATTGAGGATTGAGGATTGAGGGTTGAGGATTGAGGACGAGGACTGACGGTTGAGGATTGAGGTTTGAGGACTGAGGATTGAGGATTGAGGACTGAGGATCGAGGATTGTGGATTGAGGATTGAGGATTGAGGATTGAGGATTGAGGATTGAGGATTGAGGATTGAGGACTGAGGATTGTGGATTGAAGATTGAGGATTGGGTACTGCGCATTGAACATTGAGGATTGAAGATTGAGGATTGGGGACGAAGTGTTGAGTGTTGAGTGATGAGAATTGATGTTTGTGGATAGAGATTTGAAGATTGCAGATTGAGTATTGAGTATTGAAAACTATGAATTGATGATATTCCATTGAGGATTGGGGATTGACAACTGATTGTTGAGGTCTGAGGGCTGAAGATTGAGGATTCAGGACAGAGGATTCAGGATTAAGGTCTGAGGACTGAGGATTGAGGATTGAGGATTGAGGATTGAGGATTGAGGATTGAGGATTGAGGATTGAGGATTGAGGATTGAGGATTCAGGATTGAGGACTGAAGATTGAATATTGATGATTGATGATAGAGGATTGAGCATTGATGGTTGTGGATTGAGGACGAGGACTGAGGGTTGAGTATTGCTGTTTGAGGTCTGAGGATTGAAGCTTGATGATTGAGGATTGAAGATTGAGGATTGAGGATTGAAGATTGAGGATTGAAGATTGAGTACTGAGGATTGAAGATTGAGGATTAAGGATTGCGGATTGAGGATTGAGGATTGAAAATTAAGGATTGAGGATTGACAATTGATTGTTGAGGACTGACGGCTGAAGATTGAGGATTCAGGATTGAAGATTCCGGATTGAGGTTTGAGGACTGAGGATTGAGGGTTGAGGATTGATGATTGAGGATTGAGGATTGAGGATTGAGTATTGACGCTTCAGTATTGAGGATTGAGGATGGAGGATTGAAGAGAGAGGACAGAGTATTGAGGATTGAGTGCTGAGAGTTGATGTTTGACGATTGCGATTTGATTATTGAATATTGAGGATTGAGTACTGAATCATGAGAATTCAGGATATTCTATTGAGTATTGAGAATTGAGGATTGATGGTTGAGTATTGAGGATTGATGGTTGAGGGTTGTGTGTTGAATATTGAGGATTGAGGATTGAGGATTGAGGATTGAGGATTGAGGATTGAGGATTGAAGATTGAGTATTGATGATTGAAGGTTGAGGATTGAGGATTCATGTTTGAGGATTGAGGACGGGGACTGACGGTTGAGGATTGAGGTTTGAGGATTGAGGATTGAGGATTGAGGACTGAGGATTGAGGATTGAGGATTGAGGGTTGTGGATTGAGGTCGAGGACTGAGGGTTGAGTATTGATGTTTGAGGTCTGAGGATTCAGGATAGAGGATTGAGAATTGAGGATTGAGGATTGAGGATTGAAGATTGAGGATTGAGGATTCAGGATTGAGGATTGAGGATTGAAGACTGAGGACTGGGTATTGAGGATTCAACATTGAGGATTGATTGTTGAGGATTGAGGATTGAGGATTGACGATTGAGGATTGAGGAATGAGAATCGAGGATTGAGGTTTGAGGATTGAAGATTGAGGACTGGGCACTGAGGATTGAAGAATGAGGATTGAGTATTGAGGATTGAGGATTGAGGGTTGCAGATTGAGTATTGGGGATTGAAGATTGAGGTTTGAGGATTGAGGATTGAGGATTGAGCATTGAGGATTGATGATTGAGGATTGAGGATTGAAGATTGAGTATTGAGGATTGAAGATTGAGGATTGAGGATTGAGGATTGAGGATTGAGGATTGAAGATTGAGGATTGGGGATTGAAGATTGAGGATTGGGTATTGCGGATTGAACATTGAGGATTGAGGATTGAGGATTGAAGACTGAGGATTGGGTATTGAGGATTGAGCATTGGGGATTGAGGGTTGCGGATTGAGGATTGAGGATTGAGGATTGAAGATTGAATATTAATGATTGAAGATTGAGGATTGAGGATTGGGGGTTGTGGATTGAGGACGAGGACCGAGGGTTGAGTATTGGTGCTTGAAGTCTGAGGATTGAGGATTGAGGATTGAGAATTGAGGATTGAGGATTGAGGACTGAAGACTGAGGATTCGGTATTGAGGACTGAAGAATGAGGGTTGAGGAGTGAGGACTGAGGATTGAGGATTGCAGTTTGAGTATTGAGCATTGAAGATTGAGGATTGAGGATTGAGCATTGAGGATTGAGGATTGAGGATTGAAGATTGAGTATTGAGGATTGAAGATTGACGATTGAGGATTGAGAATTGAGGATTGAAGACTGAGGATTGGGTATTGAGGATTGAGCATTGGGGATTGAGGGTTGAGGATTGAGGATTGAGGATTGAGGATTGAAGATTGAAGATTGAATATTAATGATTGAAGATTGAGGATTGAGGATTGAGGGTTGTGGATTGAGGACGAGGACTGAGGGTTGAGTATTGGTGTTTGAAGTCTGAGGATTGGGGATTGATGAATGAGAATTGAGGATTGAGGATTGAGGATTGAAGATTGAGGATTCGGTATTGAGGATTGAAGAATGAGGATTGAGGAGTGAGGACTGAGGATTGAGGATTGCAGTTTGAGTATTGAGGATTGAAGATTGAGGATTGAGGATTGAGGATTGAGGATTGAGGATTGAGGATTGAGGATTGAAGATTGAGTATTGAGGATTGAAGATTGAGGATTGAGGATTGAGGATTGAGGATTGAGGATTGAAGATTGAGTATTGGGGATTGAGGATTGACGATTGAGGATTGAGAATTGAGGATTGAGGATTGAGGATTGGGGACTGAGTGTTGAGGGTTGAGTGATGAGAATTCATGTTTGTGGATAGAGATTTGAAGATTGCAGGTTGAGTATTGAGTATTGAAGCCTGTGAATTGAGGATTTTCTATTGAGGATTGAGGATTGACAACTGATTGTTGAGGAGTGAGGGCTGAAGACTGAGGATTCAGGTTTGATGATTCAGGATTGAGGTTTGTGGACTGAGGATTGAGGATTGAGGATTGAGGATTGAGGATTGAGGATTGAGGATTGAAGATTGAGGATTGGGTATTGAGGATTGAACATTGCGGATTGTGGATTGAGTATTGATGATTGAGGATTGAGGATTGAAGATTGAATATTGATGATTGAAGATTGAGGATCGAGGATTGAGGGTTGTGGATTGAGGACGAGGACTGAGGGTTGAGTATAGATGTTTGAGGTCTGAGGATTGAGGATTGAGGATTGAGAATTGAGGACTTAGGATTGAGGATTGAAGATTGAGGATTTTGTGTTGAGGATTGAAGACTGTGGATTGAGGATTGAGGATTGAAGACTGAGGATTGAGGATTGAAGATTGAGTCTTGTTGATTGAAGATTGAGTATTGAGGATTGAAGATTGAGGATTGATAATTGAGGATTGAAGATTGAGTATTGATGATTGAAGGTTGAGGATTGAGGATTCATGTTTGAGGATTGAGGACGGGGACTGACGGTTGAGGATTGAGGTTTGAGGATTGAGGATTGAGGATTTAGGACTGAGGATTGAGGATTGAGGGTTGTGGATTGAGGACGAGGACTGAGGCTTGAGTATTGATGTTTGAGGTCTGAGGATTGAGGATTGAGGATTGAGAATTGAGGATTGAGGATTGAGGATTGAAGATTGAGGATTGAGGATTGAGGATTGAGGATTGACGATTGAAGACTGAGGATTGGGTATTGAGGATTCAACATTGAGGATTGAGGGTTGAGGATTGAGGATTGAGGATTGACGATTGAGGATTGAGGAATGAGAATCGAGGATTGAGGATTGAGGATTCAAGATTGAGGACTGGGCACTGAGGATTGAAGAATGAGGATTGCGGATTGAGGATTGAGGATTGAGGATTGCAGATTGAGTATTGAGGATTGAAGATTGAGGGTTGAAGATTGAGGATTGAGGATTGAGCATTGAGGATTGATGATTGAGGATTGAGGATTGAAGATTGAGTATTGAGGATTGAAGATTGAGGATTGAGGATTGAGGACTGAGGATTGAGGATTGAAGATTGAGGATTGGTGATTGAGGATTGACAATTGAGGATTGAGTATAGAGGACTGAGAATTGAGGATTGAGGATTGAATATTGAGGATTGCGGATTGAAGATTGAGTATTGATGATTGAAGATTGAGTATTGAGGATTGAAAATTGAGGATTGAGGATTGAGGATTGAGGATTGAGGATTGAAGATTGAGGATTGCGGACGGAGTGTTGAGTGTTGAGAGATGAGAATTGATGTTTGTGGATAGAGATTTGAAGATTGCAGATTGAGTATTGAGTATTGAAAAATGTGAATTGATGATATTCCATTGAGGATTGGGGATTGACAACTGATTGTTGAGGACTGAGGGCTGTAGATTGAGTATTCAGAATTGAGGATCCAGAATTAAGGTTTGAGGACTGAGGATTGAGGATTGAGGATTGAGGATTGAGGATTGAGGATTGAAGATTGAGGATTGGGTATTGCGGATTGAACATTGAGGATTGAGGATTGAGGATTGAGGATTGAAGACTGAGGATTGACGATTGAAGATTGAGTATTGCTGATTGAAGATTGAGTATTGAGGATTGAAAATTGAGGATTGAGGATTGAGGATTGAGGATTGAGGATTGAAGATTGAGGATTGGGGACGGAGTGTTGAGTGTTGAGTGATGAGAATTGATGTTTGTGGATAGAGATTTGAAGATTGCAGATTGAGTATTGAGTATTGAAAACTGTGAATTGATGGTATACCATTGAGGATTGGGGATTGACAGCTGATTGTTGCGGACTGAGGGCTGAAGATTGAGGATTCAGGATTGAGGATTCAGGATTAAGGTTTGAGGACTGAGGATTGAGGATTGAGGATTGAGGATTGAGGATTGAGGATTGAGGATTGAGGATTGAGGATTGAAGATTGAGGATTGGGTATTGAGGATTGAACATTGAGGATTGTGGATTGAGTATTGATGATTGAGGATTGAGGATTGAAGATTGAATATTGATGATTGAAGATTGAGGATCGAGGATTGAGGGTTGTGAATTGAGGACGAGGACTGAGGGTTGAGTATTGATGTTTAGGGTCTGAGGATTGAGGATTGAGGATTGAGAATTGAGTACTGAGGATGGAGGATTGAAGACTGAGGATTGGGTGTTGAGGATTGAAGAATGTGGATTGAGGATTGAGGATTGAGTATTAAAGATTGAGGATTGGGTATTGCGGTTTGAACATTGAGGATTGCAGATTGTGGATTGAAGATTCAGTATTGAGGATTGAAGATTGAGGATTGAGGATTGAGGATTGAAGATTGAAGATTGAGTATTGAGGATTGAAGATTGAGGATTGAGGACTGAGAATTGAGGATTGAGGATTGAGGATTGAGGATTGAGGATTGAAGACTGAGGATTGGGTATTGAGGATTTAGCATTGGGGATTGAGGGTTGTGAATTGAGGACGAGGACTGAGGGTTGAGTATTGATGTTTAGGGTCTGAGGATTGAGGATTGAGGATTGAGAATTGAGTACTGAGGATGGAGGATTGAAGATTGAGGATTGGGTGTTGAGGATTGAAGAATGTGGATTGAGGATTGAGGATTGAGTATTAAAGATTGAGGATTGGGTATTGCGGTTTGAACATTGAGGATTGCAGATTGTGGATTGAAGATTCAGTATTGAGGATTGAAGATTGAGGATTGAGGATTGAGGATTGAAGACTGAAGATTGAGTATTGAGGATTGAAGATTGAGGATTGAGGACTGAGAATTGAGGATTGAGGATTGAGGATTGAGGATTGAGGATTGAAGACTGAGGATTGGGTATTGAGGATTTAGCATTGGGGATTGAGGGTTGAGTATTGAGGATTGAAGATTGAGGATTGAGGATTGAGGATTGAGGATTGAGGATTGAGTATTGAAGATTGAGGATTGTGTATTGCGGATTGAACATTGAGGATTGAACATTGAGGATTGAAGATTCAGTATTGAGGGTTGAAGATTGAGGATTGAGGATTGAGGATTGAAGATTGAAGATTGAGTATTGAGGATCGAAGATTGAGGATCGAAGATTGAGGATTGAGGATTGAGAATTGAGGATTGAGGATTGAGGATTGAGGATTGAGGATTGAAGACTGAGGATTGGGTATTGAGGATTTAGCATTGGGGATTGAGGGTTGAGGATTGAGGATTGAGGATTGAGGACTGAGGATTTAGGGTTGTGGATTGAGGACGAGGACTGAGGGTTGAGTATTGGTGTTTGAAGTCTGAGGATTGAGGATTGAGTATTGAGAATTGAGGGTTGAGGATTGAGGATTGAAGATTGTGGATTGGGAATTGAGGATTGAAGAATGAGGATTGAGGATTGAGGATTGAAGACTGAGGATTGAGGATTGAAGATTGAGTATTGTTGATTGAAGATTGAGTATTGAGGATTGAAGATTGAGGATTGATAATTGAGGATTGAAGATTGAGTATTGATGATTGAAGGTTGAGGATTGAGGATTCATGTTTGAGGATTGAGGACGGGGACTGACGGTTGAGGATTGAGGTTTGAGGATTGAGGATTGATGATTTAGGACTGAGGATTGAGGATTGAGGGTTGTGGATTGAGGACGAGGACTGAGGGTTGAGTATTGATGTTTGATGTCTGAGGATTGAGGATTGAGGATTGAGAATTGAGGACAGAGGATTGAGGATTGAAGATTGAGGATTGAGGATTGAGGAATGAAGATTGAGTATTGCGGATTGAAGATTGAGGATTGAGGATTGAGGATTGAGGATTGAGGATTGAGGACTGAAGATTGAATATTGATGATTGAAGATTGAGGATTGGGTATTGATGGTTGTGGATTGAGGACGAGGACTGAGGGTTGAGTATTGCTGTTTGAGGTCTGAGGATTGAGGATTGAGTATTGAGAATTGAGGGTTGAGGATTGAGGATTGAAGAGTGTGGATTGGGAATTGAGGATTGAAGAATGAGGATTGAGGATTGTGGATTGAAGACTGAGGATTGAGGATTGAAGATTGAGTATTGTTGATTGAAGATTGAGTATTGAGGATTGAAGATTGAGGATTGATAATTGAGGATTGAAGATTGAGTATTGATGATTGAAGGTTGAGGATTGAGGATTCAGGTTTGAGGATTGAGGACGGGGACTGACGGTTGAGGATTGAGGTTTGAGGATTGAGGATTGAGGATTTAGGACTGAGGATTGAGGATTGAGGGTTGTGGATTGAGGACGAGGACTGAGGCTTGAGTATTGATGTTTGAGGTCTGAGGATTGAGGATTGAGGATTGAGAATTGAGGATTGAGGATTGAGGATTGAAGATTGAGGATTGAGGATTGAGGATTGAGGATTGACGATTGAAGACTGAGGATTGGGTATTGAGGATTCAACATTGAGGATTGAGGGTTGAGGATTGAGGATTGAGGATTGACGATTGAGGATTGAGGAATGAGAATCGAGGATTGAGGATTGAGGATTCAAGATTGAGGACTGGGCACTGAGGATTGAAGAATGAGGATTGCGGATTGAGGATTGAGGATTGAGGATTGCAGATTGAGTATTGAGGATTGAAGATTGAGGGTTGAAGATTGAGGATTGAGGATTGAGCATTGAGGATTGATGATTGAGGATTGAGGATTGAAGATTGAGTATTGAGGATTGAAGATTGAGGATTGAGGATTGAGGACTGAGGATTGAGGATTGAAGATTGAGGATTGGTGATTGAGGATTGACAATTGAGGATTGAGTATTGAGGACTGAGAATTGAGGATTGAGGATTGAATATTGAGGATTGCGGATTGAAGATTGAGTATTGATGATTGAAGATTGAGTATTGAGGATTGAAAATTGAGGATTGAGGATTGAGGATTGAGGATTGAGGATTGAAGATTGAGGATTGGGGACGGAGTGTTGAGTGTTGAGAGATGAGAATTGATGTTTGTGGATAGAGATTTGAAGATTGCAGATTGAGTATTGAGTATTGAAAAATGTGAATTGATGATATTCCATTGAGGATTGGGGATTGACAACTGATTGTTGAGGACTGAGGGCTGTAGATTGAGTATTCAGAATTGAGGATCCAGAATTAAGGTTTGAGGACTGAGGATTGAGGATTGAGGATTGAGGATTGAGGATTGAGGATTGAAGATTGAGGATTGGGTATTGCGGATTGAACATTGAGGATTGAGGATTGAGGATTGAGGATTGAAGACTGAGGATTGACGATTGAAGATTGAGTATTGCTGATTGAAGATTGAGTATTGAGGATTGAAAATTGAGGATTGAGGATTGAGGATTGAGGATTGAGGATTGAAGATTGAGGATTGGGGACGGAGTGTTGAGTGTTGAGTGATGAGAATTGATGTTTGTGGATAGAGATTTGAAGATTGCAGATTGAGTATTGAGTATTGAAAACTGTGAATTGATGGTATACCATTGAGGATTGGGGATTGACAGCTGATTGTTGCGGACTGAGGGCTGAAGATTGAGGATTCAGGATTGAGGATTCAGGATTAAGGTTTGAGGACTGAGGATTGAGGATTGAGGATTGAGGATTGAGGATTGAGGATTGAGGATTGAGGATTGAGGATTGAAGATTGAGGATTGGGTATTGAGGATTGAACATTGAGGATTGTGGATTGAGTATTGATGATTGAGGATTGAGGATTGAAGATTGAATATTGATGATTGAAGATTGAGGATCGAGGATTGAGGGTTGTGAATTGAGGACGAGGACTGAGGGTTGAGTATTGATGTTTAGGGTCTGAGGATTGAGGATTGAGGATTGAGAATTGAGTACTGAGGATGGAGGATTGAAGATTGAGGATTGGGTGTTGAGGATTGAAGAATGTGGATTGAGGATTGAGGATTGAGTATTAAAGATTGAGGATTGGGTATTGCGGTTTGAACATTGAGGATTGCAGATTGTGGATTGAAGATTCAGTATTGAGGATTGAAGATTGAGGATTGAGGATTGAGGATTGAAGATTGAAGATTGAGTATTGAGGATTGAAGATTGAGGATTGAGGACTGAGAATTGAGGATTGAGGATTGAGGATTGAGGATTGAGGATTGAAGACTGAGGATTGGGTATTGAGGATTTAGCATTGGGGATTGAGGGTTGAGGATTGAGGATTGAGGATTGAGGATTGAAGATTGAATATTAATGATTGAAGATTGAGGATTGAGGATTGAGGGTTGTGGATTGAGGACGAGGACTGAGGGTTGAGTATTGGTGTTTGAAGTCTGAGGATTGAGGATTGAGGATTGAGAATTGAGGATTGAGGATTGATGATTGAAGATTGAGGATCGAGGATTGAGCATTGAAGATTGAGGATTTGGGACTGAGGATTGAAGATTGAGGATTGAGGATTGAAGATTGACGATTGAGGATTGAGAATTGAGGATTGAGGATTGAGGAATGAGCATTGAAGGTAGAGTATTGAGGATTGAAGGTTGAGGATTGTGGATTGAGTATTGAGGATTGAGGATTGAGGATTGAGGATTGACGATTGAGGATTGAAGATTGAGGATTGGGGACTGAGTGTTGAGGGTTGAATTATGAGGATTGATGTTTGTGGATAGAGATTCCAAGATTGCAGATTGAGCATTGAGTATTGAAAACTGTGAATTGATGATATTCTATTGAGGATTGAGAATTGACAACTGATTGTTGAGGACTGAGGTCTGAAGATTGAGGATTCAGGATTGAGGATTCAGGTTTGATGTTTGAGGACTGAGGATTGAGGATTGAGGATTGAGGATTGAGGATTGAGGACTGAGGATTGTGGATTGAAGGTTGAGGATTGGGTATTGCGCATTGAACATTGAGGATTGAAGATTGAGGATTCTGGACGGAGTGTTGAGTGTTGAGTGATGAGAATTGATGTTTGTGGATAGAGACTTGAAGATTGCAGATTGAGTATTGAGTATTGAAAACTATGAATTGATGATATTCTATTGAGGATTGTTAATTGACAACTGATTGTGGAGGACTGAGGTCTGAAGATGGAGGATTCAGGATTGAGGATTCAGGTTTGATGTTTGAGGACTGAGGATTGAGGATTGAGGGTAGTGGATTGAGGACGAGAACTGAGGGTTGAGTATTGCTGTTTGAGGTCTGAGGATTGAGGATTGAGGATTGAGAATTGAGGACTGAGGATTGAGGATTGAAGATTGAGGATTGGGTGTTGAGGATTGAAGAATGTGGATTGAGGATTGAGGATTGAGGACTGAGGATTGAAGGTTGAGTACTGAGGATTGAAGATTGAGGATTGAGGATTGAGGATTGAGGATTGAGTATTGAAGATTGAGGATTGGGTATTGCGGATTGAACATTGAGGATTGAAGATTGAGGATTGCAGATTCAGTATTGAGGAATGAAGATTGAGGATTGAGGATTGAGGATTGAAGATTGAAGATTGAGTATTGAGGATTGAAGATTGAGGATTGAGGACTGAGAATTGAGGATTGAGGACTGAGGATTCAGGATTGAGGATTGAAGACTGAGGATTGGGTATTGAGGATTTAGCATTGGGGATTGAGGGTTGCGGATTGAGGATTGAGGATTGAGGATTGAAGATTGAGGATTCGGTATTGAGGATTGAAGATTGAGGATTGAGGATTGAGGATTGAAGATTGAAGATTGAGTATTGAGGGTTGAAGATTGAGGATTGAGGACTGAGAATTGAGGATTGAGTATTGAGGATTGAGGATTGAAGACTGAGGATTGGGTATTGAGGATTTAGCATTGGGGATTGAGGGTTGAGGATTGAGGATTGAGGATTGAGGATTGAAGATTGAATATTAATGATTGAAGATAGAGGATTGAGGATTGAGGGTTGTGGATTGAGGACGAGGACTGAGGGTTGAGTATTGATGTTTGAGGTCTGAGGATTGAGGATGGAGGATTGAGAATTGACGACTGAGGATTGAGGATTGAAGATTGAGGATTGGGTGTTGAGGATTGAAGAATGTGGATTGAGGATTGAGGATTGAGCATTGAAGATTGAGGATTGGGTATTGCGGTTTGAACATTGAGGATTGAAGATTGCGGATTGAAGATTCAGTATTGAGGATTGAAGATTGAGGATTGAGGATTGAGGATTGAAGATTGAAGATTGAGGATTGAGGATTGAAGATTGAGTAATGATAATTAAAGATTGAGGATCGAGGATTGAGGGTTGTGAATTGAGGACGAGGACTGAGGGTTGAGTATTGATGTTTGAGGTCTGAGGATTGAGGATTGAGGATTGAGAATTGAGGACTGAGGATTGAGGATTGAAGATTGAGGATTGGGTGTTGAGGATTGAAGAATGTGGATTGAGGATTGAGGATTGAGTATTGAAGATTGAGGAATGGGTATTGCGGTTTGATCATTGAGGATTGAAGATTGTGGATTGAAGATTCAGTATTGAGCATTGAAGATTGAGGATTGAGGATTGAGGATTGAACATTGAAGATTGAGTATTGAGGATTCAAGATTGAGGATTGAGGACTGAGAATTGAGGATTGAGGATTGAGGATTGAGGATTGAGGATTGAGGATTGAGGATTGAGTATTGAGGATTGAGGATTGAGGATTGAGGGTTGAGGATTGAAGATTGAGTATTGATGATTGAAGATTGAGGATTGAGGATTGAGGGTTGAGGTTTGAGAACGAGGACTGACGGTTGAGGATTGAGGTTTGAGGATTGAGGATTGAGGATTGAGGACTGAAGATTGAATATTGATGATTGAATGTTGAGGATTCAGTATTGATGGTTGTGGATTGAGGACGAGGGCTGAGGGTTGAGTATTGCTGTTTGAGGTCTGAGGATTGAGGATTGAGGATTGAGAATTGAGGATTGAGGATAGAGGGTTGAGGATTGAGGATTGAGGACTGAGGATTGAGGATTGAGGATTGAGGACTGAATATTGAGTATTGAGGATTGAAGATTGAGGATTGAGGATTGAGGGTTGAGGATTGAGGACGAGGACTGACGGTTGAGGATTGAGGTTTGAGGACTGAGGATTGAGGATTGAGGACTGAGGATCGAGGATTGTGGATTGAGGATTGAGGATTGAGGATTGAGGATTGAGGATTGAGGATTGAGGATTGAGGACTGAGGATTGTGGATTGAAGATTGAGGATTGGGTACTGCGCATTGAACATTGAGGATTGAAGATTGAGGATTGGGGACGGAGTGTTGAGTGTTGAGTGATGAGAATTGATGTTTGTGGATAGAGATTTGAAGATTGCAGATTGAGTATTGAGTATTGAAAACTATGAATTGATGATATTCCATTGAGGATTGGGGATTGACAACTGATTGTTGAGGACTGAGGGCTGAAGATTGAGGATTCAGGACAGAGGATTCAGGATTAAGGTCTGAGGACTGAGGATTGAGGATTGAGGATTGAGGATTGAGGATTGAGGATTGAGGATTGAGGATTGAGGATTGAGGATTGAGGATTCAGGATTGAGGACTGAAGATTGAATATTGATGATTGATGATAGAGGATTGAGCATTGATGGTTGTGGATTGAGGACGAGGACTGAGGGTTGAGTATTGCTGTTTGAGGTCTGAGGATTGAAGCTTGATGATTGAGGATTGAAGATTGAGGATTGAGGATTGAAGATTGAGGATTGAAGATTGAGTACTGAGGATTGAAGATTGAGGATTGAGGATTGCGGATTGAGGATTGAGGATTGAAAATTAAGGATTGAGGATTGACAATTGATTGTTGAGGACTGACGGCTGAAGATTGAGGATTCAGGATTGAAGATTCCGGATTGAGGTTTGAGGACTGAGGATTGAGGGTTGAGGATTGATGATTGAGGATTGAGGATTGAGGATTGAGTATTGACGCTTCAGTATTGAGGATTGAGGATGGAGGATTGAAGAGAGAGGACAGAGTATTGAGGATTGAGTGCTGAGAGTTGATGTTTGACGATTGCGATTTGATTACTGAATATTGAGGATTGAGTACTGAATCATGAGAATTCAGGATATTCTATTGAGTATTGAGAATTGAGGATTGATGGTTGAGTATTGAGGATTGATGGTTGAGGGTTGTGTGTTGAATATTGAGGATTGAGGATTGAGGATTGAGGATTGAGGATTGAGGATTGAGGATTGAAGATTGAGTATTGATGATTGAAGGTTGAGGATTGAGGATTCATGTTTGAGGATTGAGGACGGGGACTGACGGTTGAGGATTGAGGTTTGAGGATTGAGGATTGAGGATTGAGGACTGAGGATTGAGGATTGAGGATTGAGGGTTGTGGATTGAGGTCGAGGACTGAGGGTTGAGTATTGATGTTTTAGGTCTGAGGATTGAGGATTGAGGATTGAGAATTGAGGATTGAGGATTGAGGATTGAAGATTGAGGATTGAGGATTCAGGATTGAGGATTGAGGATTGAAGACTGAGGACTGGGTATTGAGGATTCAACATTGAGGATTGATTGTTGAGGATTGAGGATTGAGGATTGACGATTGAGGATTGAGGAATGAGAATCGAGGATTGAGGTTTGAGGATTGAAGATTGAGGACTGGGCACTGAGGATTGAAGAATGAGGATTGAGTATTGAGGATTGAGGATTGAGGGTTGCAGATTGAGTATTGGGGATTGAAGATTGAGGTTTGAGGATTGAGGATTGAGGATTGAGCATTGAGGATTGATGATTGAGGATTGAGGATTGAAGATTGAGTACTGAGGATTGAAGATTGAGGATTGAGGATTGAGGATTGAGGATTGAGGATTGAAGATTGAGGATTGGGGATTGAAGATTGAGGATTGGGTATTGCGGATTGAACATTGAGGATTGAGGATTGAGGATTGAAGACTGAGGATTGGGTATTGAGGATTGAGCATTGGGGATTGAGGGTTGAGGATTGAGGATTGAGGATTGAGGATTGAAGATTGAATATTAATGATTGAAGATTGAGGATTGAGGATTGGGGGTTGTGGATTGAGGACGAGGACCGAGGGTTGAGTATTGGTGTTTGAAGTCTGAGGATTGAGGATTGAGGATTGAGAATTGAGGATTGAGGATTGAGGACTGAAGACTGAGGATTCGGTATTGAGGACTGAAGAATGAGGGTTGAGGAGTGAGGACTGAGGATTGAGGATTGCAGTTTGAGTATTGAGCATTGAAGATTGAGGATTGAGGATTGAGCATTGAGGATTGAGGATTGAGGATTGAAGATTGAGTATTGAGGATTGAAGATTGACGATTGAGGATTGAGAATTGAGGATTGAAGACTGAGGATTGGGTATTGAGGATTGAGCATTGGGGATTGAGGGTTGAGGATTGAGGATTGAGGATTGAGGATTGAAGATTGAAGATTGAATATTAATGATTGAAGATTGAGGATTGAGGATTGAGGGTTGTGGATTGAGGACGAGGACTGAGGGTTGAGTATTGGTGTTTGAAGTCTGAGGATTGGGGATTGATGAATGAGAATTGAGGATTGAGGATTGAGGATTGAAGATTGAGGATTCGGTATTGAGGATTGAAGAATGAGGATTGAGGAGTGAGGACTGAGGATTGAGGATTGCAGTTTGAGTATTGAGGATTGAAGATTGAGGATTGAGGATTGAGGATTGAGGATTGAGGATTGAGGATTGAGGATTGAAGATTGAGTATTGAGGATTGAAGATTGAGGATTGAGGATTGCAGTTTGAGTATTGAGGATTGAAGATTGAGGATTGAGGATTGAGGATTGAGGATTGAGGATTGAGGATTGAGGATTGAAGATTGAGTATTGAGGATTGAAGATTGAGGATTGAGGATTGAGGATTGAGGATTGAGGATTGAAGATTGAGTATTGGGGATTGAGGATTGACGATTGAGGATTGAGAATTGAGGATTGAGGATTGAGGATTGGGGACTGAGTGTTGAGGGTTGAGTGATGAGAATTCATGTTTGTGGATAGAGATTTGAAGATTGCAGGTTGAGTATTGAGTATTGAAGCCTGTGAATTGAGGATTTTCTATTGAGGATTGAGGATTGACAACTGATTGTTGAGGAGTGAGGGCTGAAGACTGAGGATTCAGGTTTGATGATTCAGGATTGAGGTTTGTGGACTGAGGATTGAGGATTGAGGATTGAGGATTGAGGATTGAGGATTGAGGATTGAAGATTGAGGATTGGGTATTGAGGATTGAACATTGAGGATTGTGGATTGAGTATTGATGATTGAGGATTGAGGATTGAAGATTGAATATTGATGATTGAAGATTGAGGATCGAGGATTGAGGGTTGTGGATTGAGGACGAGGACTGAGGGTTGAGTATTGATGTTTGAGGTCTGAGGATTGAGGATTGAGGATTGAGAATTGAGGACTTAGGATTGAGGATTGAAGATTGAGGATTTTGTGTTGAGGATTGAAGACTGTGGATTGAGGATTGAGGATTGAAGACTGAGGATTGAGGATTGAAGATTGAGTCTTGTTGATTGAAGATTGAGTATTGAGGATTGAAGATTGAGGATTGATAATTGAGGATTGAAGATTGAGTATTGATGATTGAAGGTTGAGGATTGAGGATTCATGTTTGAGGATTGAGGACGGGGACTGACGGTTGAGGATTGAGGTTTGAGGATTGAGGATTGAGGATTTAGGACTGAGGATTGAGGATTGAGGGTTGTGGATTGAGGACGAGGACTGAGGCTTGAGTATTGATGTTTGAGGTCTGAGGATTGAGGATTGAGGATTGAGAATTGAGGATTGAGGATTGAGGATTGAAGATTGAGGATTGAGGATTGAGGATTGAGGATTGACGATTGAAGACTGAGGATTGGGTATTGAGGATTCAACATTGAGGATTGAGGGTTGAGGATTGAGGATTGAGGATTGACGATTGAGGATTGAGGAATGAGAATCGAGGATTGAGGATTGAGGATTCAAGATTGAGGACTGGGCACTGAGGATTGAAGAATGAGGATTGCGGATTGAGGATTGAGGATTGAGGATTGCAGATTGAGTATTGAGGATTGAAGATTGAGGGTTGAAGATTGAGGATTGAGGATTGAGCATTGAGGATTGATGATTGAGGATTGAGGATTGAAGATTGAGTATTGAGGATTGAAGATTGAGGATTGAGGATTGAGGACTGAGGATTGAGGATTGAAGATTGAGGATTGGTGATTGAGGATTGACAATTGAGGATTGAGTATAGAGGACTGAGAATTGAGGATTGAGGATTGAATATTGAGGATTGCGGATTGAAGATTGAGTATTGATGATTGAAGATTGAGTATTGAGGATTGAAAATTGAGGATTGAGGATTGAGGATTGAGGATTGAGGATTGAAGATTGAGGATTGCGGACGGAGTGTTGAGTGTTGAGAGATGAGAATTGATGTTTGTGGATAGAGATTTGAAGATTGCAGATTGAGTATTGAGTATTGAAAAATGTGAATTGATGATATTCCATTGAGGATTGGGGATTGACAACTGATTGTTGAGGACTGAGGGCTGTAGATTGAGTATTCAGAATTGAGGATCCAGAATTAAGGTTTGAGGACTGAGGATTGAGGATTGAGGATTGAGGATTGAGGATTGAGGATTGAAGATTGAGGATTGGGTATTGCGGATTGAACATTGAGGATTGAGGATTGAGGATTGAGGATTGAAGACTGAGGATTGACGATTGAAGATTGAGTATTGCTGATTGAAGATTGAGTATTGAGGATTGAAAATTGAGGATTGAGGATTGAGGATTGAGGATTGAGGATTGAAGATTGAGGATTGGGGACGGAGTGTTGAGTGTTGAGTGATGAGAATTGATGTTTGTGGATAGAGATTTGAAGATTGCAGATTGAGTATTGAGTATTGAAAACTGTGAATTGATGGTATACCATTGAGGATTGGGGATTGACAGCTGATTGTTGCGGACTGAGGGCTGAAGATTGAGGATTCAGGATTGAGGATTCAGGATTAAGGTTTGAGGACTGAGGATTGAGGATTGAGGATTGAGGATTGAGGATTGAGGATTGAGGATTGAGGATTGAGGATTGAAGATTGAGGATTGGGTATTGAGGATTGAACATTGAGGATTGTGGATTGAGTATTGATGATTGAGGATTGAGGATTGAAGATTGAATATTGATGATTGAAGATTGAGGATCGAGGATTGAGGGTTGTGAATTGAGGACGAGGACTGAGGGTTGAGTATTGATGTTTAGGGTCTGAGGATTGAGGATTGAGGATTGAGAATTGAGTACTGAGGATGGAGGATTGAAGATTGAGGATTGGGTGTTGAGGATTGAAGAATGTGGATTGAGGATTGAGGATTGAGTATTAAAGATTGAGGATTGGGTATTGCGGTTTGAACATTGAGGATTGCAGATTGTGGATTGAAGATTCAGTATTGAGGATTGAAGATTGAGGATTGAGGATTGAGGATTGAAGATTGAAGATTGAGGATTGAGGATTGAGGATTGAGGATTGAGGATTGAAGATTGAGTATTGGGGATTGAGGATTGACGATTGAGGATTGAGAATTGAGGATTGAGGATTGAGGATTGGGGACTGAGTGTTGAGGGTTGAGTGATGAGAATTCATGTTTGTGGATAGAGATTTGAAGATTGCAGGTTGAGTATTGAGTATTGAAGCCTGTGAATTGAGGATTTTCTATTGAGGATTGAGGATTGACAACTGATTGTTGAGGAGTGAGGGCTGAAGACTGAGGATTCAGGTTTGATGATTCAGGATTGAGGTTTGTGGACTGAGGATTGAGGATTGAGGATTGAGGATTGAGGATTGAGGATTGAGGATTGAAGATTGAGGATTGGGTATTGAGGATTGAACATTGAGGATTGTGGATTGAGTATTGATGATTGAGGATTGAGGATTGAAGATTGAATATTGATGATTGAAGATTGAGGATCGAGGATTGAGGGTTGTGGATTGAGGACGAGGACTGAGGGTTGAGTATTGATGTTTGAGGTCTGAGGATTGAGGATTGAGGATTGAGAATTGAGGACTTAGGATTGAGGATTGAAGATTGAGGATTTTGTGTTGAGGATTGAAGACTGTGGATTGAGGATTGAGGATTGAAGACTGAGGATTGAGGATTGAAGATTGAGTCTTGTTGATTGAAGATTGAGTATTGAGGATTGAAGATTGAGGATTGATAATTGAGGATTGAAGATTGAGTATTGATGATTGAAGGTTGAGGATTGAGGATTCATGTTTGAGGATTGAGGACGGGGACTGACGGTTGAGGATTGAGGTTTGAGGATTGAGGATTGAGGATTTAGGACTGAGGATTGAGGATTGAGGGTTGTGGATTGAGGACGAGGACTGAGGCTTGAGTATTGATGTTTGAGGTCTGAGGATTGAGGATTGAGGATTGAGAATTGAGGATTGAGGATTGAGGATTGAAGATTGAGGATTGAGGATTGAGGATTGAGGATTGACGATTGAAGACTGAGGATTGGGTATTGAGGATTCAACATTGAGGATTGAGGGTTGAGGATTGAGGATTGAGGATTGACGATTGAGGATTGAGGAATGAGAATCGAGGATTGAGGATTGAGGATTCAAGATTGAGGACTGGGCACTGAGGATTGAAGAATGAGGATTGCGGATTGAGGATTGAGGATTGAGGATTGCAGATTGAGTATTGAGGATTGAAGATTGAGGGTTGAAGATTGAGGATTGAGGATTGAGCATTGAGGATTGATGATTGAGGATTGAGGATTGAAGATTGAGTATTGAGGATTGAAGATTGAGGATTGAGGATTGAGGACTGAGGATTGAGGATTGAAGATTGAGGATTGGTGATTGAGGATTGACAATTGAGGATTGAGTATAGAGGACTGAGAATTGAGGATTGAGGATTGAATATTGAGGATTGCGGATTGAAGATTGAGTATTGATGATTGAAGATTGAGTATTGAGGATTGAAAATTGAGGATTGAGGATTGAGGATTGAGGATTGAGGATTGAAGATTGAGGATTGCGGACGGAGTGTTGAGTGTTGAGAGATGAGAATTGATGTTTGTGGATAGAGATTTGAAGATTGCAGATTGAGTATTGAGTATTGAAAAATGTGAATTGATGATATTCCATTGAGGATTGGGGATTGACAACTGATTGTTGAGGACTGAGGGCTGTAGATTGAGTATTCAGAATTGAGGATCCAGAATTAAGGTTTGAGGACTGAGGATTGAGGATTGAGGATTGAGGATTGAGGATTGAGGATTGAAGATTGAGGATTGGGTATTGCGGATTGAACATTGAGGATTGAGGATTGAGGATTGAGGATTGAAGACTGAGGATTGACGATTGAAGATTGAGTATTGCTGATTGAAGATTGAGTATTGAGGATTGAAAATTGAGG
Organism: Calliopsis andreniformis; assembly: GCF_051401765.1. Lineage (NCBI taxonomy): Eukaryota > Metazoa > Arthropoda > Insecta > Hymenoptera > Andrenidae > Calliopsis > Calliopsis andreniformis. The sequence goes on along the minus strand of NW_027480586.1, from coordinate 918,138 downwards.
ATTGAGGATTGAGGATTGAGGATTGAGGATTGAAGATTGAGGATTGGGGACGGAGTGTTGAGTGTTGAGTGATGAGAATTGATGTTTGTGGATAGAGATTTGAAGATTGCAGATTGAGTATTGAGTATTGAAAACTGTGAATTGATGGTATACCATTGAGGATTGGGGATTGACAGCTGATTGTTGCGGACTGAGGGCTGAAGATTGAGGATTCAGGATTGAGGATTCAGGATTAAGGTTTGAGGACTGAGGATTGAGGATTGAGGATTGAGGATTGAGGATTGAGGATTGAGGATTGAGGATTGAGGATTGAAGATTGAGGATTGGGTATTGAGGATTGAACATTGAGGATTGTGGATTGAGTATTGATGATTGAGGATTGAGGATTGAAGATTGAATATTGATGATTGAAGATTGAGGATCGAGGATTGAGGGTTGTGAATTGAGGACGAGGACTGAGGGTTGAGTATTGATGTTTAGGGTCTGAGGATTGAGGATTGAGGATTGAGAATTGAGTACTGAGGATGGAGGATTGAAGATTGAGGATTGGGTGTTGAGGATTGAAGAATGTGGATTGAGGATTGAGGATTGAGTATTAAAGATTGAGGATTGGGTATTGCGGTTTGAACATTGAGGATTGCAGATTGTGGATTGAAGATTCAGTATTGAGGATTGAAGATTGAGGATTGAGGATTGAGGATTGAAGATTGAAGATTGAGTATTGAGGATTGAAGATTGAGGATTGAGGACTGAGAATTGAGGATTGAGGATTGAGGATTGAGGATTGAGGATTGAAGACTGAGGATTGGGTATTGAGGATTTAGCATTGGGGATTGAGGGTTGTGAATTGAGGACGAGGACTGAGGGTTGAGTATTGATGTTTAGGGTCTGAGGATTGAGGATTGAGGATTGAGAATTGAGTACTGAGGATGGAGGATTGAAGATTGAGGATTGGGTGTTGAGGATTGAAGAATGTGGATTGAGGATTGAGGATTGAGTATTAAAGATTGAGGATTGGGTATTGCGGTTTGAACATTGAGGATTGCAGATTGTGGATTGAAGATTCAGTATTGAGGATTGAAGATTGAGGATTGAGGATTGAGGATTGAAGACTGAAGATTGAGTATTGAGGATTGAAGATTGAGGATTGAGGACTGAGAATTGAGGATTGAGGATTGAGGATTGAGGATTGAGGATTGAAGACTGAGGATTGGGTATTGAGGATTTAGCATTGGGGATTGAGGGTTGAGTATTGAGGATTGAAGATTGAGGATTGAGGATTGAGGATTGAGGATTGAGGATTGAGTATTGAAGATTGAGGATTGTGTATTGCGGATTGAACATTGAGGATTGAACATTGAGGATTGAAGATTCAGTATTGAGGGTTGAAGATTGAGGATTGAGGATTGAGGATTGAAGATTGAAGATTGAGTATTGAGGATCGAAGATTGAGGATCGAAGATTGAGGATTGAGGATTGAGAATTGAGGATTGAGGATTGAGGATTGAGGATTGAGGATTGAAGACTGAGGATTGGGTATTGAGGATTTAGCATTGGGGATTGAGGGTTGAGGATTGAGGATTGAGGATTGAGGACTGAGGATTTAGGGTTGTGGATTGAGGACGAGGACTGAGGGTTGAGTATTGGTGTTTGAAGTCTGAGGATTGAGGATTGAGTATTGAGAATTGAGGGTTGAGGATTGAGGATTGAAGATTGTGGATTGGGAATTGAGGATTGAAGAATGAGGATTGAGGATTGAGGATTGAAGACTGAGGATTGAGGATTGAAGATTGAGTATTGTTGATTGAAGATTGAGTATTGAGGATTGAAGATTGAGGATTGATAATTGAGGATTGAAGATTGAGTATTGATGATTGAAGGTTGAGGATTGAGGATTCATGTTTGAGGATTGAGGACGGGGACTGACGGTTGAGGATTGAGGTTTGAGGATTGAGGATTGATGATTTAGGACTGAGGATTGAGGATTGAGGGTTGTGGATTGAGGACGAGGACTGAGGGTTGAGTATTGATGTTTGATGTCTGAGGATTGAGGATTGAGGATTGAGAATTGAGGATAGAGGATTGAGGATTGAAGATTGAGGATTGAGGATTGAGGAATGAAGATTGAGTATTGCGGATTGAAGATTGAGGATTGAGGATTGAGGATTGAGGATTGAGGATTGAGGACTGAAGATTGAATATTGATGATTGAAGATTGAGGATTGGGTATTGATGGTTGTGGATTGAGGACGAGGACTGAGGGTTGAGTATTGCTGTTTGAGGTCTGAGGATTGAGGATTGAGTATTGAGAATTGAGGGTTGAGGATTGAGGATTGAAGAGTGTGGATTGGGAATTGAGGATTGAAGAATGAGGATTGAGGATTGTGGATTGAAGACTGAGGATTGAGGATTGAAGATTGAGTATTGTTGATTGAAGATTGAGTATTGAGGATTGAAGATTGAGGATTGATAATTGAGGATTGAAGATTGAGTATTGATGATTGAAGGTTGAGGATTGAGGATTCAGGTTTGAGGATTGAGGACGGGGACTGACGGTTGAGGATTGAGGTTTGAGGATTGAGGATTGAGGATTTAGGACTGAGGATTGAGGATTGAGGGTTGTGGATTGAGGACGAGGACTGAGGCTTGAGTATTGATGTTTGAGGTCTGAGGATTGAGGATTGAGGATTGAGAATTGAGGATTGAGGATTGAGGATTGAAGATTGAGGATTGAGGATTGAGGATTGAGGATTGACGATTGAAGACTGAGGATTGGGTATTGAGGATTCAACATTGAGGATTGAGGGTTGAGGATTGAGGATTGAGGATTGACGATTGAGGATTGAGGAATGAGAATCGAGGATTGAGGATTGAGGATTCAAGATTGAGGACTGGGCACTGAGGATTGAAGAATGAGGATTGCGGATTGAGGATTGAGGATTGAGGATTGCAGATTGAGTATTGAGGATTGAAGATTGAGGGTTGAAGATTGAGGATTGAGGATTGAGCATTGAGGATTGATGATTGAGGATTGAGGATTGAAGATTGAGTATTGAGGATTGAAGATTGAGGATTGAGGATTGAGGACTGAGGATTGAGGATTGAAGATTGAGGATTGGTGATTGAGGATTGACAATTGAGGATTGAGTATTGAGGACTGAGAATTGAGGATTGAGGATTGAATATTGAGGATTGCGGATTGAAGATTGAGTATTGATGATTGAAGATTGAGTATTGAGGATTGAAAATTGAGGATTGAGGATTGAGGATTGAGGATTGAGGATTGAAGATTGAGGATTGGGGACGGAGTGTTGAGTGTTGAGAGATGAGAATTGATGTTTGTGGATAGAGATTTGAAGATTGCAGATTGAGTATTGAGTATTGAAAAATGTGAATTGATGATATTCCATTGAGGATTGGGGATTGACAACTGATTGTTGAGGACTGAGGGCTGTAGATTGAGTATTCAGAATTGAGGATCCAGAATTAAGGTTTGAGGACTGAGGATTGAGGATTGAGGATTGAGGATTGAGGATTGAGGATTGAAGATTGAGGATTGGGTATTGCGGATTGAACATTGAGGATTGAGGATTGAGGATTGAGGATTGAAGACTGAGGATTGACGATTGAAGATTGAGTATTGCTGATTGAAGATTGAGTATTGAGGATTGAAAATTGAGGATTGAGGATTGAGGATTGAGGATTGAGGATTGAAGATTGAGGATTGGGGACGGAGTGTTGAGTGTTGAGTGATGAGAATTGATGTTTGTGGATAGAGATTTGAAGATTGCAGATTGAGTATTGAGTATTGAAAACTGTGAATTGATGGTATACCATTGAGGATTGGGGATTGACAGCTGATTGTTGCGGACTGAGGGCTGAAGATTGAGGATTCAGGATTGAGGATTCAGGATTAAGGTTTGAGGACTGAGGATTGAGGATTGAGGATTGAGGATTGAGGATTGAGGATTGAGGATTGAGGATTGAGGATTGAAGATTGAGGATTGGGTATTGAGGATTGAACATTGAGGATTGTGGATTGAGTATTGATGATTGAGGATTGAGGATTGAAGATTGAATATTGATGATTGAAGATTGAGGATCGAGGATTGAGGGTTGTGAATTGAGGACGAGGACTGAGGGTTGAGTATTGATGTTTAGGGTCTGAGGATTGAGGATTGAGGATTGAGAATTGAGTACTGAGGATGGAGGATTGAAGATTGAGGATTGGGTGTTGAGGATTGAAGAATGTGGATTGAGGATTGAGGATTGAGTATTAAAGATTGAGGATTGGGTATTGCGGTTTGAACATTGAGGATTGCAGATTGTGGATTGAAGATTCAGTATTGAGGATTGAAGATTGAGGATTGAGGATTGAGGATTGAAGATTGAAGATTGAGTATTGAGGATTGAAGATTGAGGATTGAGGACTCAGAATTGAGGATTGAGGATTGAGGATTGAGGATTGAGGATTGAAGACTGAGGATTGGGTATTGAGGATTTAGCATTGGGGATTGAGGGTTGAGGATTGAGGATTGAGGATTGAGGATTGAAGATTGAATATTAATGATTGAAGATTGAGGATTGAGGATTGAGGGTTGTGGATTGAGGACGAGGACTGAGGGTTGAGTATTGGTGTTTGAAGTCTGAGGATTGAGGATTGAGGATTGAGAATTGAGGATTGAGGATTGATGATTGAAGATTGAGGATCGAGGATTGAGCATTGAAGATTGAGGATTTGGGACTGAGGATTGAAGATTGAGGATTGAGGATTGAAGATTGACGATTGAGGATTGAGAATTGAGGATTGAGGATTGAGGAATGAGCATTGAAGGTAGAGTATTGAGGATTGAAGGTTGAGGATTGTGGATTGAGTATTGAGGATTGAGGATTGAGGATTGAGGATTGACGATTGAGGATTGAAGATTGAGGATTGGGGACTGAGTGTTGAGGGTTGAATTATGAGGATTGATGTTTGTGGATAGAGATTCCAAGATTGCAGATTGAGCATTGAGTATTGAAAACTGTGAATTGATGATATTCTATTGAGGATTGAGAATTGACAACTGATTGTTGAGGACTGAGGTCTGAAGATTGAGGATTCAGGATTGAGGATTCAGGTTTGATGTTTGAGGACTGAGGATTGAGGATTGAGGATTGAGGATTGAGGATTGAGGACTGAGGATTGTGGATTGAAGGTTGAGGATTGGGTATTGCGCATTGAACATTGAGGATTGAAGATTGAGGATTCTGGACGGAGTGTTGAGTGTTGAGTGATGAGAATTGATGTTTGTGGATAGAGACTTGAAGATTGCAGATTGAGTATTGAGTATTGAAAACTATGAATTGATGATATTCTATTGAGGATTGTTAATTGACAACTGATTGTGGAGGACTGAGGTCTGAAGATGGAGGATTCAGGATTGAGGATTCAGGTTTGATGTTTGAGGACTGAGGATTGAGGATTGAGGGTAGTGGATTGAGGACGAGAACTGAGGGTTGAGTATTGCTGTTTGAGGTCTGAGGATTGAGGATTGAGGATTGAGAATTGAGGACTGAGGATTGAGGATTGAAGATTGAGGATTGGGTGTTGAGGATTGAAGAATGTGGATTGAGGATTGAGGATTGAGGATTGAGGATTGAAGGTTGAGTATTGAGGATTGAAGATTGAGGATTGAGGATTGAGGATTGAGGATTGAGTATTGAAGATTGAGGATTGGGTATTGCGGATTGAACATTGAGGATTGAAGATTGAGGATTGCAGATTCAGTATTGAGGAATGAAGATTGAGGATTGAGGATTGAGGATTGAAGATTGAAGATTGAGTATTGAGGATTGAAGATTGAGGATTGAGGACTGAGAATTGAGGATTGAGGACTGAGGATTCAGGATTGAGGATTGAAGACTGAGGATTGGGTATTGAGGATTTAGCATTGGGGATTGAGGGTTGCGGATTGAGGATTGAGGATTGAGGATTGAAGATTGAGGATTCGGTATTGAGGATTGAAGATTGAGGATTGAGGATTGAGGATTGAAGATTGAAGATTGAGTATTGAGGGTTGAAGATTGAGGATTGAGGACTGAGAATTGAGGATTGAGTATTGAGGATTGAGGATTGAAGACTGAGGATTGGGTATTGAGGATTTAGCATTGGGGATTGAGGGTTGAGGATTGAGGATTGAGGATTGAGGATTGAAGATTGAATATTAATGATTGAAGATAGAGGATTGAGGATTGAGGGTTGTGGATTGAGGACGAGGACTGAGGGTTGAGTATTGATGTTTGAGGTCTGAGGATTGAGGATGGAGGATTGAGAATTGACGACTGAGGATTGAGGATTGAAGATTGAGGATTGGGTGTTGAGGATTGAAGAATGTGGATTGAGGATTGAGGATTGAGCATTGAAGATTGAGGATTGGGTATTGCGGTTTGAACATTGAGGATTGAAGATTGCGGATTGAAGATTCAGTATTGAGGATTGAAGATTGAGGATTGAGGATTGAGGATTGAAGATTGAAGATTGAGGATTGAGGATTGAAGATTGAGTAATGATAATTAAAGATTGAGGATCGAGGATTGAGGGTTGTGAATTGAGGACGAGGACTGAGGGTTGAGTATTGATGTTTGAGGTCTGAGGATTGAGGATTGAGGATTGAGAATTGAGGACTGAGGATTGAGGATTGAAGATTGAGGATTGGGTGTTGAGGATTGAAGAATGTGGATTGAGGATTGAGGATTGAGGACTGAAGATTGAATATTGATGATTGAATGTTGAGGATTCAGTATTGATGGTTGTGGATTGAGGACGAGGGCTGAGGGTTGAGTATTGCTGTTTGAGGTCTGAGGATTGAGGATTGAGGATTGAGAATTGAGGATTGAGGATAGAGGGTTGAGGATTGAGGATTGAGGACTGAGGATTGAGGATTGAGGATTGAGGACTGAATATTGAGTATTGAGGATTGAAGATTGAGGATTGAGGATTGAGGGTTGAGGATTGAGGACGAGGACTGACGGTTGAGGATTGAGGTTTGAGGACTGAGGATTGAGGATTGAGGACTGAGGATCGAGGATTGTGGATTGAGGATTGAGGATTGAGGATTGAGGATTGAGGATTGAGGATTGAGGATTGAGGACTGAGGATTGTGGATTGAAGATTGAGGATTGGGTACTGCGCATTGAACATTGAGGATTGAAGATTGAGGATTGGGGACGGAGTGTTGAGTGTTGAGTGATGAGAATTGATGTTTGTGGATAGAGATTTGAAGATTGCAGATTGAGTATTGAGTATTGAAAACTATGAATTGATGATATTCCATTGAGGATTGGGGATTGACAACTGATTGTTGAGGACTGAGGGCTGAAGATTGAGGATTCAGGACAGAGGATTCAGGATTAAGGTCTGAGGACTGAGGATTGAGGATTGAGGATTGAGGATTGAGGATTGAGGATTGAGGATTGAGGATTGAGGATTGAGGATTGAGGATTCAGGATTGAGGACTGAAGATTGAATATTGATGATTGATGATAGAGGATTGAGCATTGATGGTTGTGGATTGAGGACGAGGACTGAGGGTTGAGTATTGCTGTTTGAGGTCTGAGGATTGAAGCTTGATGATTGAGGATTGAAGATTGAGGATTGAGGATTGAAGATTGAGGATTGAAGATTGAGTACTGAGGATTGAAGATTGAGGATTGAGGATTGCGGATTGAGGATTGAGGATTGAAAATTAAGGATTGAGGATTGACAATTGATTGTTGAGGACTGACGGCTGAAGATTGAGGATTCAGGATTGAAGATTCCGGATTGAGGTTTGAGGACTGAGGATTGAGGGTTGAGGATTGATGATTGAGGATTGAGGATTGAGGATTGAGTATTGACGCTTCAGTATTGAGGATTGAGGATGGAGGATTGAAGAGAGAGGACAGAGTATTGAGGATTGAGTGCTGAGAGTTGTTGTTTGACGATTGCGATTTGATTATTGAATATTGAGGATTGAGTACTGAATCATGAGAATTCAGGATATTCTATTGAGTATTGAGAATTGAGGATTGATGGTTGAGTATTGAGGATTGATGGTTGAGGGTTGTGTGTTGAATATTGAGGATTGAGGATTGAGGATTGAGGATTGAGGATTGAGGATTGAGGATTGAAGATTGAGTATTGATGATTGAAGGTTGAGGATTGAGGATTCATGTTTGAGGATTGAGGACGGGGACTGACGGTTGAGGATTGAGGTTTGAGGATTGAGGATTGAGGATTGAGGACTGAGGATTGAGGATTGAGGATTGAGGGTTGTGGATTGAGGTCGAGGACTGAGGGTTGAGTATTGATGTTTGAGGTCTGAGGATTGAGGATTGAGGATTGAGAATTGAGGATTGAGGATTGAGGATTGAAGATTGAGGATTGAGGATTCAGGATTGAGGATTGAGGATTGAAGACTGAGGACTGGGTATTGAGGATTCAACATTGAGGATTGATTGTTGAGGATTGAGGATTGAGGATTGACGATTGAGGATTGAGGAATGAGAATCGAGGATTGAGGTTTGAGGATTGAAGATTGAGGACTGGGCACTGAGGATTGAAGAATGAGGATTGAGTATTGAGGATTGAGGATTGAGGGTTGCAGATTGAGTATTGGGGATTGAAGATTGAGGTTTGAGGATTGAGGATTGAGGATTGAGCATTGAGGATTGATGATTGAGGATTGAGGATTGAAGATTGAGTATTGAGGATTGAAGATTGAGGATTGAGGATTGAGGATTGAGGATTGAGGATTGAAGATTGAGGATTGGGGATTGAAGATTGAGGATTGGGTATTGCGGATTGAACATTGAGGATTGAGGATTGAGGATTGAAGACTGAGGATTGGGTATTGAGGATTGAGCATTGGGGATTGAGGGTTGAGGATTGAGGATTGAGGATTGAGGATTGAAGATTGAATATTAATGATTGAAGATTGAGGATTGAGGATTGGGGGTTGTGGATTGAGGACGAGGACCGAGGGTTGAGTATTGGTGTTTGAAGTCTGAGGATTGAGGATTGAGGATTGAGAATTGAGGATTGAGGATTGAGGACTGAAGACTGAGGATTCGGTATTGAGGACTGAAGAATGAGGGTTGAGGAGTGAGGACTGAGGATTGAGGATTGCAGTTTGAGTATTGAGCATTGAAGATTGAGGATTGAGGATTGAGCATTGAGGATTGAGGATTGAGGATTGAAGATTGAGTATTGAGGATTGAAGATTGACGATTGAGGATTGAGAATTGAGGATTGAAGACTGAGGATTGGGTATTGAGGATTGAGCATTGGGGATTGAGGGTTGAGGATTGAGGATTGAGGATTGAGGATTGAAGATTGAAGATTGAATATTAATGATTGAAGATTGAGGATTGAGGATTGAGGGTTGTGGATTGAGGACGAGGACTGAGGGTTGAGTATTGGTGTTTGAAGTCTGAGGATTGGGGATTGATGAATGAGAATTGAGGATTGAGGATTGAGGATTGAAGATTGAGGATTCGGTATTGAGGATTGAAGAATGAGGATTGAGGAGTGAGGACTGAGGATTGAGGATTGCAGTTTGAGTATTGAGGATTGAAGATTGAGGATTGAGGATTGAGGATTGAGGATTGAGGATTGAGGATTGAGGATTGAAGATTGAGTATTGAGGATTGAAGATTGAGGATTGAGGATTGAGGATTGAGGATTGAGGATTGAAGATTGAGTATTGGGGATTGAGGATTGACGATTGAGGATTGAGAATTGAGGATTGAGGATTGAGGATTGGGGACTGAGTGTTGAGGGTTGAGTGATGAGAATTCATGTTTGTGGATAGAGATTTGAAGATTGCAGGTTGAGTATTGAGTATTGAAGCCTGTGAATTGAGGATTTTCTATTGAGGATTGAGGATTGACAACTGATTGTTGAGGAGTGAGGGCTGAAGACTGAGGATTCAGGTTTGATGATTCAGGATTGAGGTTTGTGGACTGAGGATTGAGGATTGAGGATTGAGGATTGAGGATTGAGGATTGAGGATTGAAGATTGAGGATTGGGTATTGAGGATTGAACATTGAGGATTGTGGATTGAGTATTGATGATTGAGGATTGAGGATTGAAGATTGAATATTGATGATTGAAGATTGAGGATCGAGGATTGAGGGTTGTGGATTGAGGACGAGGACTGAGGGTTGAGTATTGATGTTTGAGGTCTGAGGATTGAGGATTGAGGATTGAGAATTGAGGACTTAGGATTGAGGATTGAAGATTGAGGATTGGGTGTTGAGGATTGAAGACTGTGGATTGAGGATTGAGGATTGAAGACTGAGGATTGAGGATTGAAGATTGAGTATTGTTGATTGAAGATTGAGTATTGAGGATTGAAGATTGAGGATTGATAATTGAGGATTGAAGATTGAGTATTGATGATTGAAGGTTGAGGATTGAGGATTCATGTTTGAGGATTGAGGACGGGGACTGACGGTTGAGGATTGAGGTTTGAGGATTGAGGATTGAGGATTTAGGACTGAGGATTGAGGATTGAGGGTTGTGGATTGAGGACGAGGACTGAGGCTTGAGTATTGATGTTTGAGGTCTGAGGATTGAGGATTGAGGATTGAGAATTGAGGATTGAGGATTGAGGATTGAAGATTGAGGATTGAGGATTGAGGATTGAGGATTGACGATTGAAGACTGAGGATTGGGTATTGAGGATTCAACATTGAGGATTGAGGGTTGAGGATTGAGGATTGACGATTGACGATTGAGGATTGAGGAATGAGAATCGAGGATTGAGGATTGAGGATTCAAGATTGAGGACTGGGCACTGAGGATTGAAGAATGAGGATTGCGGATTGAGGATTGAGGATTGAGGATTGCAGATTGAGTATTGAGGATTGAAGATTGAGGGTTGAAGATTGAGGATTGAGGATTGAGCATTGAGGATTGATGATTGAGGATTGAGGATTGAAGATTGAGTATTGAGGATTGAAGATTGAGGATTGAGGATTGAGGACTGAGGATTGAGGATTGAAGATTGAGGATTGGTGATTGAGGATTGACAATTGAGGATTGAGTATAGAGGACTGAGAATTGAGGATTGAGGATTGAATATTGAGGATTGCGGATTGAAGATTGAGTATTGATGATTGAAGATTGAGTATTGAGGATTGAAAATTGAGGATTGAGGATTGAGGATTGAGGATTGAGGATTGAAGATTGAGGATTGGGGACGGAGTGTTGAGTGTTGAGAGATGAGAATTGATGTTTGTGGATAGAGATTTGAAGATTGCAGATTGAGTATTGAGTACTGAAAAATGTGAATTGATGATATTCCATTGAGGATTGGGGATTGACAACTGATTGTTGAGGACTGAGGGCTGTAGATTGAGTATTCAGAATTGAGGATCCAGAATTAAGGTTTGAGGACTGAGGATTGAGGATTGAGGATTGAGGATTGAGGATTGAGGATTGAAGATTGAGGATTGGGTATTGCGGATTGAACATTGAGGATTGAGGATTGAGGATTGAGGATTGAAGACTGAGGATTGACGATTGAAGATTGAGTATTGCTGATTGAAGATTGAGTATTGAGGATTGAAAATTGAGGATTGAGGATTGAGGATTGAGGATTGAGGATTGAAGATTGAGGATTGGGGACGGAGTGTTGAGTGTTGAGTGATGAGAATTGATGTTTGTGGATAGAGATTTGAAGATTGCAGATTGAGTATTGAGTATTGAAAACTGTGAATTGATGGTATACCATTGAGGATTGGGGATTGACAGCTGATTGTTGCGGACTGAGGGCTGAAGATTGAGGATTCAGGATTGAGGATTCAGGATTAAGGTTTGAGGACTGAGGATTGAGGATTGAGGATTCAGGATTGAGGATTGAGGATTGAGGATTGAGGATTGAGGATTGAAGATTGAGGATTGGGTATTGAGGATTGAACATTGAGGATTGTGGATTGAGTATTGATGATTGAGGATTAAGGATTGAAGATTGAATATTGATGATTGAAGATTGAGGATCGAGGATTGAGGGTTGTGAATTGAGGACGAGGACTGAGGGTTGAGTATTGATGTTTAGGGTCTGAGGATTGAGGATTGAGGATTGAGAATTGAGTACTGAGGATGGAGGATTGAAGATTGAGGATTGGGTGTTGAGGATTGAAGAATGTGGATTGAGGATTGAGGATTGAGTATTAAAGATTGAGGATTGGGTATTGCGGTTTGAACATTGAGGATTGCAGATTGTGGATTGAAGATTCAGTATTGAGGATTGAAGATTGAGGATTGAGGATTGAGGATTGAAGATTGAAGATTGAGTATTGAGGATTGAAGATTGAGGATTGAGGACTGAGAATTGAGGATTGAGGATTGAGGATTGAGGATTGAGGATTGAAGACTGAGGATTGGGTATTGAGGATTTAGCATTGGGGATTGAGGGTTGTGAATTGAGGACGAGGACTGAGGGTTGAGTATTGATGTTTAGGGTCTGAGGATTGAGGATTGAGGATTGAGAATTGAGTACTGAGGATGGAGGATTGAAGATTGAGGATTGGGTGTTGAGGATTGAAGAATGTGGATTGAGGATTGAGGATTGAGTATTAAAGATTGAGGATTGGGTATTGCGGTTTGAACATTGAGGATTGCAGATTGTGGATTGAAGATTCAGTATTGAGGATTGAAGATTGAGGATTGAGGATTGAGGATTGAAGACTGAAGATTGAGTATTGAGGATTGAAGATTGAGGATTGAGGACTGAGAATTGAGGATTGAGGATTGAGGATTGAGGATTGAGGATTGAAGACTGAGGATTGGGTATTGAGGATTTAGCATTGGGGATTGAGGGTTGAGTATTGAGGATTGAAGATTGAGGATTGAGGATTGAGGATTGAGGATTGAGGATTGAGTATTGAAGATTGAGGATTGTGTATTGCGGATTGAACATTGAGGATTGAACATTGAGGATTGAAGATTCAGTATTGAGGGTTGAAGATTGAGGATTGAGGATTGAGGATTGAAGATTGAAGATTGAGTATTGAGGATCGAAGATTGAGGATCGAAGATTGAGGATTGAGGATTGAGAATTGAGGATTGAGGATTGAGGATTGAGGATTGAGGATTGAAGACTGAGGATTGGGTATTGAGGATTTAGCATTGGGGATTGAGGGTTGAGGATTGAGGATTGAGGATTGAGGACTGAGGATTTAGGGTTGTGGATTGAGGACGAGGACTGAGGGTTGAGTATTGGTGTTTGAAGTCTGAGGATTGAGGATTGAGTATTGAGAATTGAGGGTTGAGGATTGAGGATTGAAGATTGTGGATTGGGAATTGAGGATTGAAGAATGAGGATTGAGGATTGAGGATTGAAGACTGAGGATTGAGGATTGAAGATTGAGTATTGTTGATTGAAGATTGAGTATTGAGGATTGAAGATTGAGGATTGATAATTGAGGATTGAAGATTGAGTATTGATGATTGAAGGTTGAGGATTGAGGATTCATGTTTGAGGATTGAGGACGGGGACTGACGGTTGAGGATTGAGGTTTGAGGATTGAGGATTGATGATTTAGGACTGAGGATTGAGGATTGAGGGTTGTGGATTGAGGACGAGGACTGAGGGTTGAGTATTGATGTTTGATGTCTGAGGATTGAGGATTGAGGATTGAGAATTGAGGATAGAGGATTGAGGATTGAAGATTGAGGATTGAGGATTGAGGAATGAAGATTGAGTATTGCGGATTGAAGATTGAGGATTGAGGATTGAGGATTGAGGATTGAGGATTGAGGACTGAAGATTGAATATTGATGATTGAAGATTGAGGATTGGGTATTGATGGTTGTGGATTGAGGACGAGGACTGAGGGTTGAGTATTGCTGTTTGAGGTCTGAGGATTGAGGATTGAGTATTGAGAATTGAGGGTTGAGGATTGAGGATTGAAGAGTGTGGATTGGGAATTGAGGATTGAAGAATGAGGATTGAGGATTGAGGATTGAAGACTGAGGATTGAGGATTGAAGATTGAGTATTGTTGATTGAAGATTGAGTATTGAGGATTGAAGATTGAGGATTGATAATTGAGGATTGAAGATTGAGTATTGATGATTGAAGGTTGAGGATTGAGGATTCAGGTTTGAGGATTGAGGACGGGGACTGACGGTTGAGGATTGAGGTTTGAGGATTGAGGATTGAGGATTTAGGACTGAGGATTGAGGATTGAGGGTTGTGGATTGAGGACGAGGACTGAGGCTTGAGTATTGATGTTTGAGGTCTGAGGATTGAGGATTGAGGATTGAGAATTGAGGATTGAGGATTGAGGATTGAAGATTGAGGATTGAGGATTGAGGATTGAGGATTGACGATTGAAGACTGAGGATTGGGTATTGAGGATTCAACATTGAGGATTGAGGGTTGAGGATTGAGGATTGAGGATTGACGATTGAGGATTGAGGAATGAGAATCGAGGATTGAGGATTGAGGATTCAAGATTGAGGACTGGGCACTGAGGATTGAAGAATGAGGATTGCGGATTGAGGATTGAGGATTGAGGATTGCAGATTGAGTATTGAGGATTGAAGATTGAGGGTTGAAGATTGAGGATTGAGGATTGAGCATTGAGGATTGATGATTGAGGATTGAGGATTGAAGATTGAGTATTGAGGATTGAAGATTGAGGATTGAGGATTGAGGACTGAGGATTGAGGATTGAAGATTGAGGATTGGTGATTGAGGATTGACAATTGAGGATTGAGTATTGAGGACTGAGAATTGAGGATTGAGGATTGAATATTGAGGATTGCGGATTGAAGATTGAGTATTGATGATTGAAGATTGAGTATTGAGGATTGAAAATTGAGGATTGAGGATTGAGGATTGAGGATTGAGGATTGAAGATTGAGGATTGGGGACGGAGTGTTGAGTGTTGAGAGATGAGAATTGATGTTTGTGGATAGAGATTTGAAGATTGCAGATTGAGTATTGAGTATTGAAAAATGTGAATTGATGATATTCCATTGAGGATTGGGGATTGACAACTGATTGTTGAGGACTGAGGGCTGTAGATTGAGTATTCAGAATTGAGGATCCAGAATTAAGGTTTGAGGACTGAGGATTGAGGATTGAGGATTGAGGATTGAGGATTGAGGATTGAAGATTGAGGATTGGGTATTGCGGATTGAACATTGAGGATTGAGGATTGAGGATTGAGGATTGAAGACTGAGGATTGACGATTGAAGATTGAGTATTGCTGATTGAAGATTGAGTATTGAGGATTGAAAATTGAGGATTGAGGATTGAGGATTGAGGATTGAGGATTGAAGATTGAGGATTGGGGACGGAGTGTTGAGTGTTGAGTGATGAGAATTGATGTTTGTGGATAGAGATTTGAAGATTGCAGATTGAGTATTGAGTATTGAAAACTGTGAATTGATGGTATACCATTGAGGATTGGGGATTGACAGCTGATTGTTGCGGACTGAGGGCTGAAGATTGAGGATTCAGGATTGAGGATTCAGGATTAAGGTTTGAGGACTGAGGATTGAGGATTGAGGATTGAGGATTGAGGATTGAGGATTGAGGATTGAGGATTGAAGATTGAGGATTGGGTATTGAGGATTGAACATTGAGGATTGTGGATTGAGTATTGATGATTGAGGATTGAGGATTGAAGATTGAATATTGATGATTGAAGATTGAGGATCGAGGATTGAGGGTTGTGAATTGAGGACGAGGACTGAGGGTTGAGTATTGATGTTTAGGGTCTGAGGATTGAGGATTGAGGATTGAGAATTGAGTACTGAGGATGGAGGATTGAAGATTGAGGATTGGGTGTTGAGGATTGAAGAATGTGGATTGAGGATTGAGGATTGAGTATTAAAGATTGAGGATTGGGTATTGCGGTTTGAACATTGAGGATTGCAGATTGTGGATTGAAGATTCAGTATTGAGGATTGAAGATTGAGGATTGAGGATTGAGGATTGAAGATTGAAGATTGAGTATTGAGGATTGAAGATTGAGGATTGAGGACTGAGAATTGAGGATTGAGGATTGAGGATTGAGGATTGAGGATTGAAGACTGAGGATTGGGTATTGAGGATTTAGCATTGGGGATTGAGGGTTGAGGATTGAGGATTGAGGATTGAGGATTGAAGATTGAATATTAATGATTGAAGATTGAGGATTGAGGATTGAGTGTTGTGGATTGAGGACGAGGACTGAGGGTTGAGTATTGGTGTTTGAAGTCTGAGGATTGAGGATTGAGGATTGAGAATTGAGGTTTGAGGATTGATGATTGAAGATTGAGGATCGAGGATTGAGCATTGAAGATTGAGGATTTGGGACTGAGGATTGAAGATTGAGGATTGAGGATTGAAGATTGACGATTGAGGATTGAGAATTGAGGATTGAGGATTGAGGAATGAGCATTGAAGGTAGAGTATTGAGGATTGAAGGTTGAGGATTGTGGATTGAGTATTGAGGATTGAGGATTGAGGATTGAGGATTGACGATTGAGGATTGAAGATTGAGGATTGGGGACTGAGTGTTGAGGGTTGAATTATGAGGATTGATGTTTGTGGATAGAGATTCCAAGATTGCAGATTGAGCATTGAGTATTGAAAACTGTGAATTGATGATATTCTATTGAGGATTGAGAATTGACAACTGATTGTTGAGGACTGAGGTCTGAAGATTGAGGATTCAGGATTGAGGATTCAGGTTTGATGTTTGAGGACTGAGGATTGAGGATTGAGGATTGAGGATTGAGGATTGAGGACTGAGGATTGTGGATTGAAGGTTGAGGATTGGGTATTGCGCATTGAACATTGAGGATTGAAGATTGAGGATTCTGGACGGAGTGTTGAGTGTTGAGTGATGAGAATTGATGTTTGTGGATAGAGACTTGAAGATTGCAGATTGAGTATTGAGTATTGAAAACTATGAATTGATGATATTCCATTGTGGATTGGGGATTGACAACTGATTGTTGAGGACTGAGGGCTGAAGATTGAGGATTCAGGACTGAGGATTCAGGATTAAGGTTTGAGGACTGAGGATTGAGGATTGAGGATTGAGGATTGAGGATTGAGGATTGAGGATTGAGGATTGAGGATTCAGGATTGTGGACTGAAGATTGAATATTGATGATTGATGATAGAGGATTGAGTATTGATGGTTGTGGATTGAGGACGAGGACTGAGGGTTGAGTATTGCTGTTTGAGGTCTGAGGATTGAAGCTTGATGATTGAGGATTGAAGAATGAGGATTGAGGATTGAAGATTGAGGATTGAAGATTGAGGATTGAGGATTGCGGATTGAGGATTGAGGATTGAAAATTAAGGATTGAGGATTGACAATTGATTGTTGAGGACTGACGGCTGAAGATTGAGGATTCAGGATTGAAGATTCCGGATTGAGGTTTGAGGACTGAGGATTGAGGGTTGAGGATTGATGATTGAGGATTGAGGATTGAGGATTGAGTATTGACGCTTGAGTATTGAGGATTGAGGATGGAGGATTGAAGAGAGAGGACAGAGTATTGAGGATTGAGTGCTGAGAGTTGATGTTTGACGATTGCGATTTGATTATTGAATATTGAGGATTGAGTACTGAATCATGAGAATTCAGGATATTCTATTGAGTATTGAGAATTGAGTATTGATGGTTGAGTATTGAGGATGGATGGTTGAGGGTTGTGTGTTGAATATTGAGGATTGAGGATTGAGGATTGAGGATTGAGGATTGAGGATTGAGGATTGAAGATTGAGTATTGATGATTGAAGGTTGAGGATTGAGGATTCATGTTTGAGTATTGAGGACGGGGACTGACGGTTGAGGATTGAGGTTTGAGGATTGAGGATTGAGGATTGAGGACTGAGGATTGAGGATTGAGGATTGAGGGTTGTGGATTGAGGTCGAGGACTGAGGGTTGAGTATTGATGTTTGAGGTCTGAGGATTGAGGATTGAGGATTGAGAATTGAGGATTGAGGATTGAGGATTGAAGATTGAGGATTGAGGATTCAGGATTGAGGATTGAGGATTGAAGACTGAGGATTGGGTGTTGAGGATTCAACATTGAGGATTGATTGTTGAGGATTGAGGATTGAGGATTGACGATTGAGGATTGAGGAATGAGAATCGAGTATTGAGGTTTGAGGATTGAAGATTGAGTACTGGGCACTGAGGATTGAAGAATGAGGATTGAGGATTGAGGATTGAGGATTGAGGATTGAGGGTTGCACATTGAGTATTGAGGATTGAAGATTGAGGTTTGAGGATTGAGGATTGAGGATTGAGCATTGAGGACTGATGATTGAGGATTGAGGATTGAAGATTGAGTATTGAGGATTGAAGATTGAGGATTGAGGATTGAGGATTGAGGATTGAGGATTGAAGATTGAGGATTGAGGATTGAGGAATGAAGATTGAGTATTGAGGATTGAAGATTGAGGATTGAGGATTGAGGATTGAGGATTGAGGATTGAGGATTGAGGACTGAAGATTGAATATTGATGATTGAAGATTGAGGATTGGGTATTGATGGTTGTGGATTGAGGACGAGGACTGAGGGTTGAGTATTGCTGTTTGAGGTCTGAGGATTGAGGATTGAGTATTGAGAATTGAGGGTTGAGGATTGAGGATTGAAGATTGTGGATTGGGAATTGAGGATTGAAGAATGAGGATTGAGGATTGAGGATTGAAGACTGAGGATTGAGGATTGAAGATTGAGTATTGTTGATTGAAGATTGAGTATTGAGGATTGAAGATTGAGGATTGATAATTGAGGATTGAAGATTGAGTATTGATGATTGAAGGTTGAGGATTGAGGATTCATGTTTGAGGATTGAGGACGGGGACTGACGGTTGAGGATTGAGGTTTGAGGATTGAGGATTGAGGATTTAGGACTGAGGATTGAGGATTGAGGGTTGTGGATTGAGGACGAGGACTATGGCTTGAGTATTGATGTTTGAGGTCTGAGGATTGAGGATTGAGGATTGAGAATTGAGGATTGAGGATTGAGGATTGAAGATTGAGGATTGAGGATTGAGGATTGAGGATTGAGGATTGAAGACTGAGGATTGGGCATTGAGGATTCAACATTGAGGATTGAGGGTTGAGGATTGAGGATTGAGGATTGACGATTGAGGATTGAGGATTGAGGAATGAGAATCGAGGATTGAGGATTGAGGATTCAAGATTGAGGACTGGGCACTGAGGATTGAAGAATGAGGATTGAGGATTGAGGATTGAGGATTGAGGATTGCAGATTGAGTATTGAGGATTGAAGATTGAGGGTTGAAGATTGAGGATTGAGGATTGAGCATTGAGGATTGATGATTGAGGATTGAGGATTGAGGATTGAGGATTGAAGATTGAGGATTGGGTATTGCGGATTGAACATTGAGGATTGAGGATTGAGGATTGAGGATTGAAGACTGAGGATTGAGGATTGAAGATTGAGTATTGTTGATTGAAGATTGAGTATTGAGGATTGAAAATTGAGGATTGAGGATTGAGGATTGAGGATTGGGGATTGAAGGTTGAGGATTGGGGACGGAGTGTTGAGTGTTGAGTGATGAGAATTGATGTTTGTGGATAGAGATTTGAAGATTGCAGATTGAGTATTGAGTATTGAAAACTGTGAATTGATGGTATTCCATTGAGGATTGGGGATTGACAACTGATTGTTGCGGACTGAGGGCTGAAGATTGAGGATTCAGGATTGAGGATTCAGGATTAAGGTTTGAGGACTGAGGATTGAGGATTGAGGATTGAGGATTGAGGATTTAGGATTGAGGATTGAGGATTGAGGGTTGTGGATTGAGGTCGAGGACTGAGGGTTGAGTATTGATGTTTGAGGTCTGAGGATTGAGGATTGAGGATTGAGAATTGAGGATTGAGGATTGAGGATTGAAGATTGAGGATTGAGGATTCAGGATTGAGGATTGAGGATTGAAGACTGAGGATTGGGTGTTGAGGATTCAACATTGAGGATTGATTGTTGAGGATTGAGGATTGAGGATTGACGATTGAGGATTGAGGAATGAGAATCGAGTATTGAGGTTTGAGGATTGAAGATTGAGTACTGGGCACTGAGGATTGAAGAATGAGGATTGAGGATTGAGGATTGAGGATTGAGGGTTGCACATTGAGTATTGAGGATTGAAGATTGAGGTTTGAGGATTGAGGATTGAGGATTGAGCATTGAGGATTGATGATTGAGGATTGAGGATTGAAGATTGAGTATTGAGGATTGAAGATTGAGGATTGAGGATTGAGGATTGAGGATTGAGGATTGAAGATTGAGGATTGGGGATTGAAGATTGAGGATTGGTTATTGCGGATTGAACATTGAGGATTGAGGATTGAGGATTGAAGACTGAGGATTGGGTATTGAGGATTGAGCATTGGGGATAGAGGGTTGAGGATTGAGGATTGAGGATTGAGGATTGAAGATTGTATATTAATGATTGAAGATTGAGGATTGAGGATTGAGGGTTGTGGATTGAGGACGAAGACTGAGGGTTGAGTACTGGTGTTTGAAGTCTGAGGATTGAGGATTGAGGATTGAGAATTGAGGATTGAGGATTGAGGACTGAAGATTGAGGATTCGGTATTGAGGACTGAAGAATGAGGGTTGAGGAGTGAGGACTGAGGATTGAGGATTGCAGTTTGAGTATTGAGCATTGAAGATTGAGGATTGAGGATTGAGGATTGAGGATTGAGTATTGAGGATTGAAGATTGAGTATTGAGGATTGAAGATTGACGATTGAGGATTGAGAATTGAGGATTGAAGACTGAGGATTGGGTATTGAGGATTGAGCATTGGGGATTGAGGGATGAGGATTGAGGATTGAGGATTGAGGATTGAAGATTGAAGATTGAATATTAATGATTGAAGATTGAGGATTGAGGATTGAGGGTTGTGGATTGAGGACGAGGACTGAGGGTTGAGTATTGGTGTTTGAAGTCTGAGGATTGGGGATTGATGAATGAGAATTGAGGATTGAGGATTGAGGATTGAAGAGTTAGGATTCGGTATTGAGGATTGAAGAATGAGGATTGGGTATTGAGGATTGAACATTGAGTATTGTGGATTGAGTATTGATGATTGAGGATTGAGAATTGAAGATTGAATATTGATGATTGAAGATTGAGGATCGAGGATTGAGGGTTGTGAATTGAGGACGAGGACTGAGGGTTGAGTATTGATGTTTGGGGTCTGAGGATTGAGGATTGAGAATTGAGGACTGAGGATTGAGGATTGAAGATTGAGGATTGGGTGTTGAGCATTGAAGAATGTGGATTGAGGATTGAGGATTGAGTATTGATGATTGAGGATTGGGTATTGCGGTTTGAACATTGAGGATTGAAGATTGTGGATTGAAGATTCAGTATTGAGGATTGAAGATTGAGGATTGAGGATTGAGGATTGAAGATTGAAGATTGAGTATTGAGGATTGAAGATTGAGGATTGAGGACTGAGAATTGAGGATTGAGGATTGAGGATTGAGGATTGAGGATTGAAGACTGAGGATTGGGTATTGAGGATTTAGCATTGGGGATTGAGGGTTGAGGTTTGGGGATTGAGGATTGAGGATTGAAGATTGAATATTAATGATTGAAGTTTGAGGATTGAGGATTGAGGGTTGTGGATTGAGGACGAGGACTGAGGGTTGAGTATTGGTGTTTGAAGTCTGAGGATTGAGGATTGAGGATTGAGAATTGAGGATTGAGGATTGATGACTGAAGATTGAGGATCGAGGATTGAGCATTGAAGATTGAGGATTTGGGACTGAGGATTGAAGATTGAGGATTGAGGATTGAAGATTGACGATTGAGGATTGAGAATTGAGGATTGAGGATTGAGGAATGAGCATTGAAGGTAGAGTATTGAGGATTGAAGGTTGAGGATTGTGGATTGAGTATTGAGGATTGAGGATTGAGGATTGAGGATTGACGATTGAGGATTGAAGATTGAGGATTGGGGACTGAGTGTTGAGGGTTGAATTATGAGAATTGATGTTTGTGGATAGAGATTCGAAGATCGCAGATTGAGTATTGAGTATTGAAAACTGTGAATTGATGATATTCTATTGAGGATTGTGAATTGACAACTGATTGTTGAGGACTGAGGTCTGAAGATTGAGGGTTCAGGATTGAGGATTCAGGTTTGATGTTTGAGGACTGAGGATTGAGGATTGAGGATTGAGGATTGAGGATTGAGGATTGAGGATTGAGGATTGAGGATTGAAGATTGAGGATTGAGGATTGAGGATGAGGGCTGAGGGTTGAGGATTGAGGTTTGAGGACTGAGGACTGAGGATTGAACATTGTGAGTTGATGATTGAGGATTGAGGATTCAAGATTGAGGATTGGGTATTGAGGATTGAAGAATGAGGATTGAGGAATGAGTATTGAGGATTGAGGATTGAAGATTGAGTACTGAGGATTGAAGCCTGACGATTGAGTATTGAGGATTGAGGATTGAGGATTGAGGATCGAGGATTGAAGATTGAGTATTGAGGATTGAAGACTGAGGATCGAGGATTGTGGATTGAGGATTGAGGATTGAAGATTGAGGATTGGGGACTGAGTGTTGATGGTTGAATGATGAGAATTGATGTTTGTGTATAGAGATTCGAAGATTGCAGATTGAGCATTGAGTATTGAAAACTGTGAATTGATGATATTCTATTGAGGATTGAGAATTGACAACTGATTGTTGAGGACTGAGGTCTGAAGATTGAGGATTCAGGATTGAGGATTCAGGTTTGATGTTTGAGGACTGAGGATTGAGGATTGAGGATTGAGGATTGAGGATTGAGGACTGAGGATTGTGGATTGAAGATTGAGGATTGGGTATTGCGCATTGAACATTGAGGATTGAAGATTGAGGATTGGGGACGGAGTATTGAGTGTTGAGTGATGCGAATTGATGTTTGTGGATAGAGATTTGATGATTGCAGATTGAGTATTGAGTATTGAAAACTATGAATTGATGATATTCCATTGAGGATTGGGGATTGACAACTGATTGTTGAGGACTGAGGGCTGAAGATTGAGGATTCAGGACTGAGGATTCAGGATTAAGGTTTGAGGACTGAGGATTGAGGATTGAGGATTGAGGATTGAGGATTGAAGATTGAGGATTGGGGATTGAAGATTGAGGATTGGGTATTGCGGATTGAACATTGAGGATTGAGGATTGAGGATTGAAGACTGAGGATTGGGTATTGAGGATTGAGTATTGGGGATTGAGGGTTGACGATTGAGGATTGAGGATTGAGGATTGAAGATTGAATATTAATGATTGAAGATTGAGGATTGAGGATTGGGGGTTGTGGATTGAGGACGAAGACTGAGGGTTGAGTATTGGTGTTTGAAGTCTGAGGATTGAGGGTTGAGGATTGAGAATTGAGGATTGAGGATTGAGGACTGAAGATTGAGGATTCGGTATTGAGGACTGAAGAATGAGGATTGGGTATTGAGGATTGAGGAATGAGGATTGAGAATTGAGGACTGAGGATTGAGGATTGAGGATTGAGGATTGAGGATTGAAGGTTGAGTATTGAGGATTGAAGATTGAGGATTGAGGATTGAGGATTGAGGATTGAGTATTGAAGGTTGAGGATTGGGTATTGCGGATTGAACATTGAGGATTGAACATTGAGGATTGAAGATTCAGTATTGAGGATTGAAGATTGAGGATTGAGGATTGAGAATTGAAGATTGAAGATTGAGTATTGAGGATCGAAGATTGAGGATTGAGGATTGAGAATAGAGGATTGAGGATTGAGGATTGAGGATTGAGGATTGAAGACTGAGTATTGGGTATTGAGGATTTAGCATTGGGGATTGAGGGTTGAGGATTGAGGATTGAGGATTGAGGATTGAAGACTGAGGATTGAGGATTGAAGATTGAGTATTGTTGATTGAAGATTGAGTATTGAGGATTGAAAATTGAGGATTGAGGATTGAGGATTGAGGATTGGGGATTGAAGGTTGAGGATTGGGGACGGAGTGTTGAGTGTTGAGTGATGAGAATTGATGTTTGTGGATAGAGATTTGAAGATTGCAGATTGAGTATTGAGTATTGAAAACTGTGAATTGATGGTATTCCATTGAGGATTGGGGATTGACAACTGATTGTTGCGGACTGAGGGCTGAAGATTGAGGATTCAGGGTTGAGGATTCAGGATTAAGGTTTGAGGACTGAGGATTGAGGATTGAGGATTGAGGATTGAGGATTTAGGATTGAGGATTGAAGATTGAGTATTGATGATTGAAGGTTGAGGATTGAGGATTCATGTTTGAGGATTGAGGACGGGGACTGACGGTTGAGGATTGAGGTTTGAGGATTGAGGATTGAGGATTGAGGACTGAGGATTGAGGATTGAGGATTGAGGGTTGTGGATTGAGGTCGAGGACTGAGGGTTGAGTATTGATGTTTGAGGTCTGAGGATTGAGGATTGAGGATTGAGAATTGAGGATTGAGGATTGAGGACTGAAGATTGAGGATTCGGTATTGAGGACTGAAGAATGAGGGTTGAGGAGTGAGGACTGAGGATTGAGGATTGCAGTTTGAGTATTGAGCATTGAAGATTGAGGATTGAGGATTGAGGATTGAGGATTGAGTATTGAGGATTGAAGATTGAGTATTGAGGATTGAAGATTGACGATTGAGGATTGAGAATTGAGGATTGAAGACTGAGGATTGGGTATTGAGGATTGAGCATTGGGGATTGAGGGATGAGGATTGAGGATTGAGGATTGAGGATTGAAGATTGAAGATTGAATATTAATGATTGAAGATTGAGGATTGAGGATTGAGGGTTGTGGATTGAGGACGAGGACTGAGGGTTGAGTATTGGTGTTTGAAGTCTGAGGATTGGGGATTGATGAATGAGAATTGAGGATTGAGGATTGAGGATTGAAGAGTTAGGATTCGGTATTGAGGATTGAAGAATGAGGATTGGGTATTGAGGATTGAACATTGAGTATTGTGGATTGAGTATTGATGATTGAGGATTGAGAATTGAAGATTGAATATTGATGATTGAAGATTGAGGATCGAGGATTGAGGGTTGTGAATTGAGGACGAGGACTGAGGGTTGAGTATTGATGTTTGGGGTCTGAGGATTGAGGATTGAGAATTGAGGACTGAGGATTGAGGATTGAAGATTGAGGATTGGGTGTTGAGCATTGAAGAATGTGGATTGAGGATTGAGGATTGAGTATTGATGATTGAGGATTGGGTATTGCGGTTTGAACATTGAGGATTGAAGATTGTGGATTGAAGATTCAGTATTGAGGATTGAAGATTGAGGATTGAGGATTGAGGATTGAAGATTGAAGATTGAGTATTGAGGATTGAAGATTGAGGATTGAGGACTGAGAATTGAGGATTGAGGATTGAGGATTGAGGATTGAGGATTGAAGACTGAGGATTGGGTATTGAGGATTTAGCATTGGGGATTGAGGGTTGAGGATTGGGGATTGAGGATTGAGGATTGAAGATTGAATATTAATGATTGAAGTTTGAGGATTGAGGATTGAGGGTTGTGGATTGAGGACGAGGACTGAGGGTTGAGTATTGGTGTTTGAAGTCTGAGGATTGAGGATTGAGGATTGAGAATTGAGGATTGAGGATTGATGACTGAAGATTGAGGATCGAGGATTGAGCATTGAAGATTGAGGATTTGGGACTGAGGATTGAAGATTGAGGATTGAGGATTGAAGATTGACGATTGAGGATTGAGAATTGAGGATTGAGGATTGAGGAATGAGCATTGAAGGTAGAGTATTGAGGATTGAAGGTTGAGGATTGTGGATTGAGTATTGAGGATTGAGGATTGAGGATTGAGGATTGACGATTGAGGATTGAAGATTGAGGATTGGGGACTGAGTGTTGAGGGTTGAATTATGAGAATTGATGTTTGTGGATAGAGATTCGAAGATCGCAGATTGAGTATTGAGTATTGAAAACTGTGAATTGATGATATTCTATTGAGGATTGTGAATTGACAACTGATTGTTGAGGACTGAGGTCTGAAGATTGAGGATTCAGGATTGAGGATTCAGGTTTGATGTTTGAGGACTGAGGATTGAGGATTGAGGATTGAGGATTGAGGATTGAGGATTGAGGATTGAGGATTGAGGATTGAAGATTGAGGATTGAGGATTGAGGATGAGGGCTGAGGGTTGAGGATTGAGGTTTGAGGACTGAGGACTGAGGATTGAACATTGTGAGTTGATGATTGAGGATTGAGGATTCAAGATTGAGGATTGGGTATTGAGGATTGAAGAATGAGGATTGAGGAATGAGTATTGAGGATTGAGGATTGAAGATTGAGTACTGAGGATTGAAGCCTGACGATTGAGTATTGAGGATTGAGGATTGAGGATTGAGGATCGAGGATTGAAGATTGAGTATTGAGGATTGAAGACTGAGGATCGAGGATTGTGGATTGAGGATTGAGGATTGAAGATTGAGGATTGGGGACTGAGTGTTGATGGTTGAATGATGAGAATTGATGTTTGTGTATAGAGATTCGAAGATTGCAGATTGAGCATTGAGTATTGAAAACTGTGAATTGATGATATTCTATTGAGGATTGAGAATTGACAACTGATTGTTGAGGACTGAGGTCTGAAGATTGAGGATTCAGGATTGAGGATTCAGGTTTGATGTTTGAGGACTGAGGATTGAGGATTGAGGATTGAGGATTGAGGATTGAGGACTGAGGATTGTGGATTGAAGATTGAGGATTGGGTATTGCGCATTGAACATTGAGGATTGAAGATTGAGGATTGGGGACGGAGTATTGAGTGTTGAGTGATGCGAATTGATGTTTGTGGATAGAGATTTGATGATTGCAGATTGAGTATTGAGTATTGAAAACTATGAATTGATGATATTCCATTGAGGATTGGGGATTGACAACTGATTGTTGAGGACTGAGGGCTGAAGATTGAGGATTCAGGACTGAGGATTCAGGATTAAGGTTTGAGGACTGAGGATTGAGGATTGAGGATTGAGGATTGAGGATTGAAGATTGAGGATTGGGGATTGAAGATTGAGGATTGGGTATTGCGGATTGAACATTGAGGATTGAGGATTGAGGATTGAAGACTGAGGATTGGGTATTGAGGATTGAGTATTGGGGATTGAGGGTTGACGATTGAGGATTGAGGATTGAGGATTGAAGATTGAATATTAATGATTGAAGATTGAGGATTGAGGATTGGGGGTTGTGGATTGAGGACGAAGACTGAGGGTTGAGTATTGGTGTTTGAAGTCTGAGGATTGAGGATTGAGGATTGAGAATTGAGGATTGAGGATTGAGGACTGAAGATTGAGGATTCGGTATTGAGGACTGAAGAATGAGGATTGGGTATTGAGGATTGAGGAATGAGGATTGAGAATTGAGGACTGAGGATTGAGGATTGAGGATTGAGGATTGAGGATTGAAGGTTGAGTATTGAGGATTGAAGATTGAGGATTGAGGATTGAGGATTGAGGATTGAGTATTGAAGGTTGAGGATTGGGTATTGCGGATTAAACATTGAGGATTGAACATTGAGGATTGAAGATTCAGTATTGAGGATTGAAGATTGAGGATTGAGGATTGAGAATTGAAGATTGAAGATTGAGTATTGAGGATCGAAGATTGAGGATTGAGGATTGAGAATAGAGGATTGAGGATTGAGGATTGAGGATTGAGGATTGAAGACTGAGTATTGGGTATTGAGGATTTAGCATTGGGGATTGAGGGTTGAGGATTGAGGATTGAGGATTGAGGATTGAAGACTGAGGATTGAGGATTGAAGATTGAGTATTGTTGATTGAAGATTGAGTATTGAGGATTGAAAATTGAGGATTGAGGATTGAGGATTGAGGATTGGGGATTGAAGGTTGAGGATTGGGGACGGAGTGTTGAGTGTTGAGTGATGAGAATTGATGTTTGTGGATAGAGATTTGAAGATTGCAGATTGAGTATTGAGTATTGAAAACTGTGAATTGATGGTATTCCATTGAGGATTGGGGATTGACAACTTATTGTTGCGGACTGAGGGCTGAAGATTGAGGATTCAGGGTTGAGGATTCAGGATTAAGGTTTGAGGACTGAGGATTGAGGATTGAGGATTGAGGATTGAGGATTTAGGATTGAGGATTGAAGATTGAGTATTGATGATTGAAGGTTGAGGATTGAGGATTCATGTTTGAGGATTGAGGACGGGGACTGACGGTTGAGGATTGAGGTTTGAGGATTGAGGATTGAGGATTGAGGACTGAGGATTGAGGATTGAGGATTGAGGGTTGTGGATTGAGGTCGAGGACTGAGGGTTGAGTATTGATGTTTGAGGTCTGAGGATTGAGGATTGAGGATTGAGAATTGAGGATTGAGGATTGAGGATTGAAGATTGAGGATTGAGGATTCAGGATTGAGGATTGAGGATTGAAGACTGAGGATTGGGTGTTGAGGATTCAACATTGAGGATTGATTGTTGAGGATTGAGGATTGAGGATTGACGATTGAGGATTGAGGAATGAGAATCGAGTATTGAGGTTTGAGGATTGAAGATTGAGTACTGGGCACTGAGGATTGAAGAATGAGGATTGAGGATTGAGGATTGAGGATTGAGGGTTGCACATTGAGTATTGAGGATTGAAGATTGAGGTTTGAGGATTGAGGATTGAGGATTGAGCATTGAGGATTGATGATTGAGGATTGAGGATTGAAGATTGAGTATTGAGGATTGAAGATTGAGGACTGAGGATTGAGGGTTGAGGATTGAGGATTGAAGATTGAGGATTGGGGATTGAAGATTGAGGATTGGTTATTGCGGATTGAACATTGAGGATTGAGGATTGAGGATTGAAGACTGAGGATTGGGTATTGAGGATTGAGCATTGGGGATAGAGGGTTGAGGATTGAGGATTGAGGATTGAGGATTGAAGATTGTATATTAATTATTGAAGATTGAGGATTGAGGATTGAGGGTTGTGGATTGAGGACGAAGACTGAGGGTTGAGTATTGGTGTTTGAAGTCTGAGGATTGAGGATTGAGGATTGAGAATTGAGGATTGAGGATTGAGGACTGAAGATTGAGGATTCGGTATTGAGGACTGAAGAATGAGGGTTGAGGAGTGAGGACTGAGGATTGAGGATGGCAGTTTGAGTATTGAGCATTGAAGATTGAGGATTGAGGATTGAGGATTGAGGATTGAGGATTGAGGATTGAAGATTGAGTATTGAGGATTGAAGATTGACGATTGAGGATTGAGAATTGAGGATTGAAGACTGAGGATTGGGTATTGAGGATTGAGCATTGGGGATTGAGGGATGAGGATTGAGGATTGAGGATTGAGGATTGAAGATTGAAGATTGAATATTAATGATTGAAGATTGAGGATTGAGGATTGAGGGTTGTGGATTGAGGACGAGGACTGAGGGTTGAGTATTGGTGTTTGAAGTCTGAGGATTGGGGATTGATGAATGAGAATTGAGGATTGAGGATTGAGGATTGAAGAGTTAGGATTCGGTATTGAGGATTGAAGAATGAGGATTGGGTATTGAGGATTGAACATTGAGTATTGTGGATTGAGTATTGATGATTGAGGACTGAGGATTGAAGATTGAATATTGATGATTGAAGATTGAGGATCGAGGATTGAGGGTTGTGAATTGAGGACGAGGACTGAGGGTTGAGTATTGATGTTTGGGGTCTGAGGATTGAGGATTGAGGATTGAGAATTGAGGACTGAGGATTGAGGATTGAAGATTGAGGATTGGGTGTTGAGCATTGAAGAATGTGGATTGAGGATTGAGGATTGAGTATTGATGATTGAGGATTGGGTATTGCGGTTTGAACATTGAGGATTAAAGATTGTGGATTGAAGATTCAGTATTGAGGATTGAAGATTGAGGATTGAGGATTGAGGATTGAAGATTGAAGATTGAGTATTGAGGATTGAAGATTGAGGATTGAGGACTGAGAATTGAGGATTGAGGATTGATGATTGAGGATTGAGGATTGAAGACTGAGGATTGGGTATTGAGGATTTAGCATTGGGGATTGAGGGTTGAGGATTGGGGATTGAGGATTGAGGATTGAAGATTGAATATTAATGATTGAAGTTTGAGGATTGAGGATTGAGGGTTGTGGATTGAGGACGAGGACTGAGGGTTGAGTATTGGTGTTTGAAGTCTGAGGATTGAGGATTGAGGATTGAGAATTGAGGATTGAGGATTGATGACTGAAGATTGAGGATCGAGGATTGAGCATTGGAGATTGAGGATTTGGGACTGAGGATTGAAGATTGAGGATTGAGGATTGAAGATTGACGATTGAGGATTGAGAATTGAGGATTGAGGATTGAGGAATGAGCATTGAAGGTAGAGTATTGAGGATTGAAGGTTGAGGATTGTGGATTGAGTATTGAGGATTGAGGATTGAGGATTGAGGATTGACGATTGAGGATTGAAGATTGAGGATTGGGGACTGAGTGTTGAGGGTTGAATTATGAGAATTGATGTTTGTGGATAGAGATTCGAAGATAGCAGATTGAGTATTGAGTATTGAAAACTGTGAATTGATGATATTCTATTGAGGATTGTGAATTGACAACTGATTGTTGAGGACTGAGGTCTGAAGATTGAGGATTCAGGATTGAGGATTCAGGTTTGATGTTTGAGGACTGAGGATTGAGGATTGAGGATTGAGGATTGAGGATTGAGGATTGAGGATTGAGGATTGAGGATTGAAGATTGAGGATTGAGGATTGAGGATGAGGGCTGAGGGTTGAGGATTGAGGTTTGAGGACTGAGGACTGAGGATTGAACATTGTGAGTTGATGATTGAGGATTGAGGATTCAAGATTGAGGATTGGGTATTGAGGATTGAAGAATGAGGATTGAGGAATGAGTATTGAGGATTGAGGATTGAAGATTGAGTACTGAGGATTGAAGCCTGACGATTGAGTATTGAGGATTGAGGATTGAGGATTGAGGATCGAGGATTGAAGATTGAGTATTGAGGATTGAAGACTGAGGATCGAGGATTGTGGATTGAGGATTGAGGATTGAAGATTGAGGATTGGGGACTGAGTGTTGATGGTTGAATGATGAGAATTGATGTTTGTGGATAGAGATTCGAAGATTGCAGATTGAGCATTGAGTATTGAAAACTGTGAATTGATGATATTCTATTGAGGATTGAGAATTGACAACTGATTGTTGAGGACTGAGGTCTGAAGATTGAGGATTCAGGATTGAGGATTCAGGTTTGATGTTTGAGGACTGAGGATTGAGGATTGAGGATTGAGGATTGAGGATTGAGGACTGAGGATTGTGGATTGAAGATTGAGGATTGGGTATTGCGCATTGAACATTGAGGATTGAAGATTGAGGATTGGGGACGGAGTATTGAGTGTTGAGTGATGCGAATTGATGTTTGTGGATAGAGATTTGAAGATTGCAGATTGAGTATTGAGTATTGAAAACTATGAATTGATGATATTCCATTGAGGATTGGGGATTGACAACTGATTGTTGAGGACTGAGGGCTGAAGATTGAGGATTCAGGACTGAGGATTCAGGATTAAGGTTTGAGGACTGAGGATTGAGGATTGAGGATTGAGGATTGAGGATTGAAGATTGAGGATTGAGGATTGCGGATTGAGGATTGAGGATTGAAAATTAAGGATTGAGGATTGACAATTGATTGTTGAGGACTGACGGCTGAAGATTGAGGATTCAGGATTGAAGATTCCGGATTGAGGTTTGAGGACTGAGGATTGAGGGTTGAGGATTGATGATTGAGGATTGAGGATTGAGGATTGAGTATTGACGCTTGAGTATTGAGGATTGAGGATGGAGGATTGAAGAGAGAGGAGAGAGTATTGAGGATTGAGTGCTGAGAGTTGATGTTTGACGATTGCGATTTGATTATTGAATATTGAGGATTGAGTACTGAATCATGAGAATTCAGGATATTCTATTGAGTATTGAGAATTGAGGATTGATGGTTGAGGGTTGTGTGTTGAATATTGAGGATTGAGGATTGAGGATTGAGGATTGAGGATTGAGGATTGAGGATTGAAGATTGAGTATTGATGATTGAAGGTTGAGGATTGAGGATTCATGTTTGAGGATTGAGGACGGGGACTGACGGTTCAGGATTGAGGTTTGAGGATTGAGGATTGAGGATTGAGGACTGAGGATTGAGGATTGAGGACTGAGGGTTGTGGATTGAGGTCGAGGACTGAGGGTTGAGTATTGATGTTTGAGGTCTGAGGATTGAGGGTTGAGGATTGAGAATTGAGGATTGAGGATTGAGGATTGAAGATTGAGAATTGAGGATTCAGGATTGAGGATTGAGGATTGAAGACTGAGGATTGGGTATTGAGGATTCAACATTGAGGATTGATTGTTGAGGATTGAGGATTGAGGATTGACGATTGAGGATTGAGGAAATAGAATCGAGGATTGAGGTTTGAGGATTGAAGATTGAGGACTGGGCACTGAGGATTGAAGAAAGAGGATTGAGGATTGAGGATTGAGGATTGAGGGTTGCACATTGAGTATTGAGGATTGAAGATTGAGGTTTGAGGATTGAGGATTGAAGATTGAGTATTGAGGATTGAAGATTGAGGATTGAGGATTGAGGATTGAGGATTGAGGATTGAAGATTGAGGATTGGGGATTGAAGATTGAGGATTGGGTATTGCGGATTGAACATTGAGGATTGAGGATTGAGGATTGAAGACTGAGGATTGGGTATTGAGGATTGAGCATTGGGGATTGAGGGTTGACGATTGAGGATTGAGGATTGAGGATTGAAGTTTGAATATTAATGATTGAAGATTGAGGATTGAGGATTGGGGGTTGTGGATTGAGGACGAAGACTGAGGGTTGAGTATTGGTGTTTGAAGTCTGAGGATTGAGGATTGAGGATTGAGAATAGAGGATTGAGGATTGAGGACTGAAGATTGAGGATTCGGTATTGAGGACTGAAGAATGAGGATTGGTAATTGAGGATTGAAGAATGAGGATTGAGAATTGAGGACTGAGGATTGAGGATTGAGGATTGAGGATTGAGGATTGAAGGTTGAGTATTGAGGATTGAAGATTGAGGATTGAGGATTGAGGATTGAGGATTGAGTATTGAAGGTTGAGGATTGGGTATTGCGGATTGAACATTGAGGATTGAACATTGAGGATTGAAGATTCAGTATTGAGGATTGAAGATTGAGGATTGAGGATTGAGAATTGAAGATTGAAGATTGAGTATTGAGGATCGAAGATTGAGGATTGAGGATTGAGAATTGAGGATTGAGGATTGAGGATTGAGGATTGAGGATTGAAGACTGAGGATTGGGTATTGAGGATTTAGCATTGGGGATTGAGGGTTGAGGATTGAGGATTGAGGATTGAGGACTGAGGATTGAGGGTTGTGGATTGAGGACGAGGACTGAGGGTTGAGTATTGGTGTTTGAAGTCTGAGGATTGAGGATTGAGGATTGAGAATTGAGGATTGAGGATTGAGGATTGAAGATTGAGGACTCGGTATTGAGGATTGAAGAATGAGGATTGAGGAGTGAGGACTGAGGATTGAGGATTGCAGTTTGAGTATTGAGGATTGAAGATTGAGGATTGAGGATTGAGGATTGAGGATTGAGGATTGAGGATTGAGAATTGAGGATTGAGGATTGAGGATTGAAGATTGAGGATTGAGGATTGAGGATTGAGGATTGAGGCTTGAGGACTGAGGATTGAGGATTGAGGACTGAGGATTCAGGATTGCAGTTTGAGTATTGAGGATTGAAGATTGAGGATTGAGGATTGAGGATTGAGGATTGAGGATTGAGGATTGAGGATTGAAGATTGAGTATTGAGGATTGAAGATTGCGGATTGAGGATTGAGGATTGAGGATTTAGGATTGAAGATTGAGGATTGGGGATTGAGGATTGACGATTGAGTATTGAGCATTGAGGATTGAGAATTGAGGACTGAGGATTGAAGATTGAGTATTGAGGATTGAAGATTGAGGATTGAGGATTGAGGATTGAGGATTGAGGATGAGGGCTGAGGGTTGAGGATTGAGGTTTGAGGACTGATGGCAGAGGATTGAGGATTGAGAATTGAGGATTGAGTATTGAGTATTGTAGATTGAGGATTGGGTATTGCGGATTGAAGAATGTGGGTTGAGGACTGAGGGTTGAGGATTGAGTATTGAAGATTGAAGATTGAGGATTGAGGATTGAGGATTGAATATTGAGTATTGATGATTGAAGGTTGAGGATTGAGGATTCATGTTTGTGGATTGAGGACGGGGACTGACGGTTGAGGATTGAGGTTTGAGGATTGAGGATTGATGATTTAGGACTGAGGATTGAGGATTGAGGGTTGTGGATTGAGGACGAGGACTGAGGGTTGAGTATTGATGTTTGAGGTCTGAGGATTGAGGATTGAGGATTGAGAATTGAGGATTGAGGATTGAGGATTGAAGATTGAGGATTGAGGATTGAGGAATGAAGATTGAGTATTGAGGATTGAAGATTGAGGATTGAGGATTGAGGATTGAGGATTGAGGATTGAGGACTGAAGATTGAATATTGATGATTGAAGATTGAGGATTGGGTATTGATGGTTGTGGATTGAGGACGAGGACTGAGGGTTGAGTATTGCTGTTTGAGGTCTGAGGATTGAGGATTGAGTATTGAGAATTGAGGGTTGAGGATTGAGGATTGAAGATTGTGGATTGGGAATTGAGGATTGAAGAATGAGGATTGAGGATTGAGGATTGAAGACTGAGGATTGAGGATTGAAGATTGAGTATTGTTGATTGAAGATTGAGTATTGAGGACTGAAGATTGAGGATTGATAATTGAGGATTCAAGATTGAGTATTGATGATTGAAGGTTGAGGATTGAGGATTCATGTTTGAGGATTGAGGACGGGGACTGACGGTTGAGGATTGAGGTTTGAGGATTGAGGATTGAGGATTTAGGACTGAGGATTGAGGATTGAGGGTTGTGGATTGAGGACGAGGACTGAGGCTTGAGTATTGATGTTTGAGGTCTGAGGATGAGGGCTGAGGGTTGAGGATTGAGGTTTGAGGACTGAGGACTGAGGATTGAGGATTGAGGATTGAGAATTGAGGACTGAGGGATGAGGATTGAAGATTGAGGATTGGGTGTTGCGGATTGAAGAATGTGGATTTAGGATTGAGGATTGAGTATTGAGGATTGAGAATTGAGGATTGAGTATTGAGGATTGAAGATTGAGGATTGAGGATTGAGGGTTGAGGATTGAGGACGAGGACTGACGGTTGAGGATTGAGGTTTGAGTACTGAGGATTGAGGATTGAGGACTGAGGATCGAGGATTGTGGATTGAGGATTGAGGATTGAAGATTGAGGATTGAGGATTGAGGATTGAGGATTGAGGATTGAGGATTGAAGATTGAGTATTGAGGATTGAAGATTGAGGATTGAGGATTGAGGATTGAGGATTGAAGATTGAGTATTGAGGATTGAGGATTGAGGATTGAGGATTGAGGATTGAGGATTGAGGATTGAGGATTGAGGATTGAAGATTGAGTATTGAGTGTTGAAGATTAAGATTGAGGTTTGAGGATTGAGGATTGAAGATTGAGGATTGGGGATTGAGTATTGACGATTGAGGATTGAGTATTGAGGATTGAGAATTGAGGATTGAGTATTGAGGATTGAAGATTGAGGATTGAGGATTGAGGGTTGAGGATTGAGGACGAGGACTGACGGTTGAGGATTGAGGTTTGAGGACTGAGGATTGAGGATTGAGGACTGAGGATCGAGGATTGTGGATTGAGGATTGAGGATTGAAGATTGAGGATTGGGGACTGAGTGTTGAGAGCTGAAATATGAGAATTGATATTTGTGGATAGAGATTCGAAGATTGCAGATTGAGTATTGAGTATTGAAAACTGTGAATTGATGATATTCTATTGAGTATTGTTAATTGACAACTGATTGTGGAGGACTGAGGTCTGAAGATGGAGGATTCAGGATTGAGGATTCAGGTTTGATGTTTGAGGACTGAGGATTGAGGATTGAGGGTAGTGGATTGAGGACGAGAACTGAGGGTTGAGTATTGCTGTTTGAGGTCTGAGGATTGAGGATTGAGGATTGAGAATTGAGGACTGAGGATTGAGGATTGAAGATTGAGGATTGGGTGTTGAGGATTGAAGAATGTGGATTGAGGATTGAGGATTGAGGATTGAGGATTGAAGGTTGAGTATTGAGGATTGAAGATTGAGGATTGAGGATTGAGGATTGAGGATTGAGTATTGAAGATTGAGGATTGGGTATTGCGGATTGAACATTGAGGATTGAAGATTGAGGATTGCAGATTCAGTATTGAGGAATGAAGATTGAGGATTGAGGATTGAGGATTGAAGATTGAAGATTGAGTATTGAGGATTGAAGATTGAGGATTGAGGACTGAGAATTGAGGATTGAGGACTGAGGATTCAGGATTGAGGATTGAAGACTGAGGATTGGGTATTGAGGATTTAGCATTGGGGATTGAGGGTTGCGGATTGAGGATTGAGGATTGAGGATTGAAGATTGAATATTAATGATTGAAGATTGAGGATTGAGGATTGAGGGTTGTGGATTGAGGACGAGGACTGAGGGTTGAGTATTGGTGTTTGAAGTCTGAGGATTGAGGATTGAGGATTGAGAATTGAGGATTGAGGATTGAGGATTGAAGATTGAGGATTCGGTATTGAGGATTGAAGATTGAGGATTGAGGATTGAGGATTGAAGATTGAAGATTGAGTATTGAGGGTTGAAGATTGAGGATTGAGGACTGAGAATTGAGGATTGAGGATTGAGGATTGAGGATTGAAGACTGAGGATTGGGTATTGAGGATTTAGCATTGGGGATTGAGGGTTGAGGATTGAGGATTGAGGATTGAGGATTGAAGATTGAATATTAATGATTGAAGATAGAGGATTGAGGATTGAGGGTTGTGGATTGAGGACGAGGACTGAGGGTTGAGTATTGATGTTTGAGGTCTGAGGATTGAGGATGGAGGATTGAGAATTGACGACTGAGGATTGAGGATTGAAGATTGAGGATTGGGTGTTGAGGATTGAAGAATGTGGATTGAGGATTGAGGATTGAGCATTGAAGATTGAGGATTGGGTATTGCGGTTTGAACATTGAGGATTGAAGATTGTGGATTGAAGATTCAGTATTGAGGATTGAAGATTGAGGATTGAGGATTGAGGATTGAAGATTGAAGATTGAGGATTGAGGATTGAAGATTGAGTAATGATAATTAAAGATTGAGGATCGAGGATTGAGGGTTGTGAATTGAGGACGAGGACTGAGGGTTGAGTATTGATGTTTGAGGTCTGAGGATTGAGGATTGAGGATTGAGAATTGAGCACTGAGGATTGAGGATTGAAGATTGAGGATTGGGTGTTGAGGATTGAAGAATGTGGATTGAGGATTGAGGATTGAGTATTGAAGATTGAGGAATGGGTATTGCGGTTTGATCATTGAGGATTGAAGATTGTGGATTGAAGATTCAGTATTGAGGATTGAAGATTGAGGATTGAGGATTGAGGATTGAACATTGAAGATTGAGTATTGAGGATTGAAGATTGAGGATTGAGGACTGAGGATTGAGGATTGAGGATTGAGGATTGAGGATTGAGGATTGAGGATTGAGTATTGAGGATTGAGGATTGAGGATTGAGGATTGAGGATTGAAGATTGAGTATTGATGATTGAAGATTGAGGATTGAGGATTGAGGGTTGAGGTTTGAGAACGAGGACTGACGGTTGAGGATTGAGGTTTGAGGATTGAGGATTGAGGATTGAGGACTGAAGATTGAATATTGATGATTGAAGGTTGAGGATTCAGTATTGATGGTTGTGGATTGAGGACGAGGGCTGAGGGTTGAGTATTGCTGTTTGAGGTCTGAGGATTGAGGATTGAGGATTGAGAATTGAGGATTGAGGATAGAGGATTGAGGATTGAGGATTGAGGGTTGCACATTGAGTATTGAGGATTGAAGATTGAGGTTTGAGGATTGAGGATTGAGGATTGAGCATTGAGGACTGATGATTGAGGATTGAGGATTGAAGATTGAGTATTGAGGATTGAAGATTGAGGATTGAGGATTGAGGATTGAGGATTGAGGATTGAAGATTGAGGATTGAGGATTGAGGAATGAAGATTGAGTATTGAGGATTGAAGATTGAGGATTGAGGATTGAGGATTGAGGATTGAGGATTGAGGATTGAGGACTGAAGATTGAATATTGATGATTGAAGATTGAGGATTGGGTATTGATGGTTGTGGATTGAGGACGAGGACTGAGGGTTGAGTATTGCTGTTTGAGGTCTGAGGATTGAGGATTGAGTATTGAGAATTGAGGGTTGAGGATTGAGGATTGAAGATTGTGGATTGGGAATTGAGGATTGAAGAATGAGGATTGAGGATTGAGGATTGAAGACTGAGGATTGAGGATTGAAGATTGAGTATTGTTGATTGAAGATTGAGTATTGAGGATTGAAGATTGAGGATTGATAATTGAGGATTGAAGATTGAGTATTGATGATTGAAGGTTGAGGATTGAGGATTCATGTTTGAGGATTGAGGACGGGGACTGACGGTTGAGGATTGAGGTTTGAGGATTGAGGATTGAGGATTTAGGACTGAGGATTGAGGATTGAGGGTTGTGGATTGAGGACGAGGACTAAGGCTTGAGTATTGATGTTTGAGGTCTGAGGATTGAGGATTGAGGATTGAGAATTGAGGATTGAGGATTGAGGATTGAAGATTGAGGATTGAGGATTGAGGATTGAGGATTGAGGATTGAAGATTGAATATTAATGATTGAAGATTGAGGATTGAGGATTGAGGGTTGTGGATTGAGGACGAGGACTGGGGGTTGAGTATTGGTGTTTGAAGTCTGAGGATTGAGGATTGAGGATCGAGAATTGAGGATTGAGGATTGAGGATTGAAGATTGAGGATTCGGTATTGAGGATTGAAGAATGAGGATTGAGGAGTGAGGACTGAGGATTGAGGATTGCAGTTTGAGTATCGAGGATTGAAGATTGAGGATTGAGGATTGAAGATTGAGGATTGGGTATTGAGGATTGAACATTGAGGATTGTGGATTGAGTATTGATGACTGAGGATTCAGGATTGAAGATTGAATATTGATGATTGAAGATTGAGGATCGAGGATTGAGGGTTGTGGAATCAGGACGAGGACTGAGGGTTGAGTATTGATGTTTGAGGTCTGAGGATTGAGGATTGAGGATTGAGAATTGAGGACTGAGGATTGAGGATTGAAGATCGAGGATTGGGTGTTGAGGATTGAAGACTGTGGATTGAGGATTGAGGATTGAGGATTGAGGATTGAAGGTTGATTATTGAGGATTGAAGATTGAGGATTGAGGATTGATAATTGAGGATTGAGTATTGAAGATTGAGGATTGGGTATTGCGGATTGAACATTGAGGATTGAACATTGAGGATTGAAGATTCAGTATTGAGGATTGAAGATTGAGGATTGAGGATTGAGGATTGAAGATTGAAGATTGAGTATTGACGATCGAAGATAGAGGATTGAGGATTGAGAATTGACGATTGAGGATTGAGGATTGAGGATTGAGGATTGAAGACTGAGGATTGGGTATTGAGGATTTAGCATTGGGGATTGAGGGTTGAGGATTGAGGATTGAGGATTGAGGACTGAGGATTGAGGGTTGTGGATTGAGGACGAGGACTGAGGGTTGAGTATTGGTGTTTGAAGTCTGAGGATTGAGGATTGAGGATTGAGAATTGAGGATTGAGGATTGAGGATTGAAGATTGAGGATTCGGTATTGAGGATTGATGAATGAGGATTGAGGAGTGAGGACTGAGGATTGAGGATTGAGGATTGAGGATTGAAGATTGAGTATTGAGGATTGAAGATTGAGGATTGAGGATTGAGGATTGAGGATTGAGTATTGAATACTGAGTATTGAGGATTGAAGATTGAGGATTGAGGATTGAGGATTGAGGATTGAGGATTGAGGATTGAAGATTGAGGATTGAGGATTGAGGAATGAAGATTGAGTACTGAGGATTGAAGATTGAGGATTGAGGATTGAGGATTGAGGATTGAGGATTGAGGATTGAGGACTGAAGATTGAATATTGATGATTGAAGATTGAGGATTGGGTATTGATGGTTGTGGATTGAGGACGAGGACTGAGGGTTGAGTATTGCTGTTTGAGGTCTGAGGATTGAGGATTGAGTATTGAGAATTGAGGGTTGAGGATTGAGGATTGAAGATTGTGGATTGGGAATTGAGGATTGAAGAATGAGGATTGAGGATTGAGGATTGAAGACTGAGGATTGAGGATTGAAGATTGTGTATTGTTGATTGAAGATTGAGTATTGAGGATTGAAGATTGAGGATTGATAATTGAGGATTGAAGATTGAGTATTGATGATTGAAGGTTGAGGATTGAGGATTCATGTTTGAGGATTGAGGACGGGGACTGACGGTTGAGGATTGAGGTTTGAGGATTGAGGATTGAGGATTTAGGACTGAGGATTGAGGATTGAGGATTGAGGATGAGGGCTGAGGGTTGAGGATTGAGGTTTGAGGACTGAGGACTGAGGATTGAGGATTGTGAGTTGATGATTGAGGATTGAGGATTCAAGATTGAGGATTGGGTATTGAGGATTGAAGAATGAGGATTGAGGAATGAGTATTGAGGATTGAGGATTGAAGATTGAGTACTGAGGATTGAAGCCTGACGATTGAGTATTGAGGATTGAGGATTGAGGATTGAGGATCGAGGATTGAAGATTGAGTATTGAGGATTGAAGACTGAGGATCGAGGATTGTGGATTGAGGATTGAGGATTGAAGATTGAGGATTGGGGACTGAGTGTTGATGGTTGAATGATGAGAATTGATGTTTGTGGATAGAGATTCGAAGATTGCAGATTGAGCATTGAGTATTGAAAACTGTGAATTGATGATATTCTATTGAGGATTGAGAATTGACAACTGATTGTTGAGGACTGAGGTCTGAAGATTGAGGATTCAGGATTGAGGATTCAGGTTTGATGTTTGAGGACTGAGGATTGTGGATTGAGGATTGAGGATTGAGGATTGAGGATTGAGGATTGAGGATTGAGGATTGAAGATTGAGGATTGGGTATTGAGGATTGAACATTGAGGATTGTGGATTGAGTATTGATGATTGAGGATTGAGGATTGAAGATTGAATATTGATGATTGAAGATTGAGGATCGAGGATTGAGGGTTGTGAATTGAGGACGAGGACTGAGGGTTGAGTATTGATGTTTGGGGTCTGAGGATTGAGGATTGAGGATTGAGAATTGAGGACTGAGGATTGAGGATTGAAGATTGAGGATTGGGTGTTAAGGATTGAAGAATGTGGATTGAGGATTGAGGATTGAGTATTGAAGATTGAGGATTGGGTATTGCGGTTTGAACATTGAGGATTGAAGATTGTGGATTGAAGATTCAGTATTGAGGATTGAAGTTTGAGGATTGAGGATTGAGGATTGAAGATTGAAGATTGAGTATTGAGGATTGAAGATTGAGGATTGAGGACTGAGAATTGAGGATTGAGGATTGAGGATTGAGGATTGAGGATTGAAGACTGAGGATTGGGTATTGAGGATTTAGCATTGGGGATTGAGGGTTGAGGACTGGGGATTGAGGGTTGAGGATTGAAGATTGAATATTAATGATTGAAGTTTGAGGATTGAGGATTGAGGGTTGCCGATTGAGGACGAGGACTGAGGGTTGAGTATTGGTGTTTGAAGTCTGAGGATTGAGGATTGAGGATTGAGAATTGAGGATTGAGGATTGATGATTGAAGATTGAGGATCGAGGATTGAGCATTGAAGATTGAGGATTTGGGACTGAGGATTGAAGATTGAGGATTGAGGATTGAAGATTGACGATTGAGGATTGAGAATTGAGGATTGAGGATTGAGGAATGAGCATTGAAGGTAGAGTATTGAGGATTGAAGGTTGAGGATTGTGGATTGAGTATTGAGGATTGAGGATTGAGGATTGAGGATTGACGATTGAGGATTGAAGATTGAGGATTGGGGACTGAGTGTTGAGGGTTGAATTATGAGAATTGATGTTTGTGGATAGAGATTCGAAGATCGCAGATTGAGTATTGAGTATTGAAAACTGTGAATTGATGATATTCTATTGAGGATTGTGAATTGACAACTGATTGTTGAGGACTGAGGTCTGAAGATTGAGGATTCAGGATTGAGGATTCAGGTTTGATGTTTGAGGACTGAGGATTGAGGATTGAGGATTGAGGATTGAGGATTGAGGATTGAGGATTGAGGATTGAGGATTGAAGATTGAGGATTGAGGATTGAGGATGAGGGCTGAGGGTTGAGGATTGAGGTTTGAGGACTGAGGTCTGAGGATTGAGGATTGTGAGTTGATGATTGAGGATTGAGGATTCAAGATTGAGGATTGGGTATTGAGGATTGAAGAATGAGGATTGAGGAATGAGTATTGAGGATTGAGGATTGAAGATTGAGTACTGAGGATTGAAGCCTGACGATTGAGTATTGAGGATTGAGGATTGAGGATTGAGGATCGAGGATTGAAGATTGAGTATTGAGGATTGAAGACTGAGGATCGAGGATTGTGGATTGAGGATTGAGGATTGAAGATTGAGGATTGGGGACTGAGTGTTGATGGTTGAATGATGAGAATTGATGTTTGTGGATAGAGATTCGAAGATTGCAGATTGAGCATTGAGTATTGAAAACTGTGAATTGATGATATTCCATTGAGGATTGGGGATTGACAACTGATTGTTGAGGACTGACGGCTGAAGATTGAGGATTCAGGACTGAGGATTCAGGATTAAGGTTTGAGGACTGAGGATTGAGGATTGAGGATTGAGGATTGAGTATTGAAGATTGAGGATTGAGGATTGCGGATTGAGGATTGAGGATTGAAAATTAAGGATTGAGGATTGACAATTGATTGTTGAGGACTGACGGCTGAAGATTGAGGATTCAGGATTGAAGATTCCGGATTGAGGTTT
Source organism: Calliopsis andreniformis (assembly GCF_051401765.1). Taxonomy (NCBI): domain Eukaryota; kingdom Metazoa; phylum Arthropoda; class Insecta; order Hymenoptera; family Andrenidae; genus Calliopsis; species Calliopsis andreniformis. The sequence continues at coordinate 875,002 of NW_027480586.1, read as the reverse complement.
GAGGACTGAGGATTGAGGGTTGAGGATTGATGATTGAGGATTGAGGATTCAGGATTGAGTATTGATGTTTGAGGTCTGAGGATTGAGGATTGAGGATTGAGAATTGAGGATTGAGGATTGAGGATTGAAGATTGAGGATTGAGGATTCAGGATTGAGGATTGAGGATTGAAGACTGAGGATTGGGTATTGAGGATTCAACATTGAGGATTGATTGTTGAGGATTGAGGATTGAGGATTGACGATTGAGGATTGAGGAATGAGAATCGAGAATTGAGGTTTGAGGATTGAAGATTGAGGACTGGGCACTGAGGATTGAAGAATGAGGATTGAGGATTGAGGATTGAGGATTGAGGGTTTCACATTGAGTATTGAGGATTGAAGATTGAGGTTTGAGGATTGAGGATTGAAGATTGAGTATTGAGTATTGAAGATTGAGGATTGAGGATTGAGGATTGAGGATTGAGGATTGAAGATTGAGGATTGGGGATTGAAGATTGAGGATTGGGTATTGCGGATTGAACATTGAGGATTGAGGATTGAGGATTGAAGACTGAGGATTGGGTATTGAGGATTGAGCATTGGGGATTGAGGGTTGACGATTGAGGATTGAGGATTGAGGATTGAAGATTGAATATTAATGATTGAAGATTGAGGATTGAGGATTGGGGGTTGTGGATTGAGGACGAAGACTGAGGGTTGAGTATTGGTGTTTGAAGTCTGAGGATTGAGGATTGAAGATTGAGAATTGAGGATTGAGGATTGAGGACTGAAGATTGAGGATTCGGTATTGAGGACTGAAGAATGAGGGTTGAGGAGTGAGGACTGAGGATTGAGGATTGCAGTTTGAGTATTGAGCATTGAAGAGTGAGGATTGAGGATTGAGGATTGAGGATTGAGTATTGAGGATTGAAGATTGAATATTGAGGATTGAAGATTGACGATTGAGGATTGAGAATTGAGGATTGAAGACTGAGGATTGGGTATTGAGGATTGAGCATTGGGGATTGAGGGATGAGGATTGAGGATTGAGGGTTGTGGATTGAGGACGAGGACTGAGGGTTGAGTATTGGTGTTTGAAGTCTGAGGATTGGGGATTGATGAATGAGAATTGAGGATTGAGGATTGATGATTGAAGATTGAGGATTCGGTATTGAGGATTGAAGAATGAGGATTGGGTATTGAGGATTGAAGAATGAGGATTGAGAATTGAGGACTGAGGATTGAGGATTGAGGATTGAGGATTGAGGATTGAAGGTTGAGTATTGAGGATTGAAGATTGAGGATTGAGGATTGAGGATTGGGGATTGAGTATTGAAGGTTGAGGATTGGGTATTGCGGATTGAACATTGAGGATTGAACATTGAGGATTGAAGATTCAGTATTGAGGATTGAAGATTGAGGATTGAGAATTGAGGATTGAAGATTGAAGATTGAGTATTGAGGATCGAAGATTGAGAATTGAGGATTGAGAATTGAGGATTGAGGATTGAGGATTGAGGATTGAGGATTGAAGACTGAGGATTGGGTATTGAGGATTTAGCATTGGGGATTGAGGGTTGAGGATTGAGGATTGAGGATTGAGGACTGAGGATTGAGGGTTGTGGATTGAGGACGAGGACTGAGGGTTGAGTATTGGTGTTTGAAGTCTGAGGATTGAGGATTGAGGATTGAGAATTGAGGATTGAGGATTGAGGATTGAAGATTGAGGATTCGGTATTGAGGATTGAAGAATGAGGATTGAGGAGTGAGGACTGAGGATTGAGGATTGCAGTTTGAGTATTGAGGATTGAAGATTGAGGATTGAGGATTGAGGATTGAGGATTGAGGATTGAGGATTGAGAATTGAGGATTGAGGATTGAGGGTTGAAGATTGAGGATTGAGGATTGAGGATTGAGGATTGAGGCTTGAGGACTGAGGATTGAGGATTGAGGATTGAGGAATGAAGATTGAGTATTGAGGATTGAAGATTGAGGATTGAGGATTGAGGATTGAGGATTGAGGATTGAGGACTGAAGATTGAATATTGATGATTGAAGATTGAGGATTGGGTATTGATGGTTGTGGATTGAGGACGAGGACTGAGGGTTGAGTATTGCTGCTTGAGGTCTGAGGATTGAGGATTGAGTATTGAGAATTGAGGGTTGAGGATTGAGGATTGAAGATTGTGGATTGGGAATTGAGGATTGAAGAATGAGGATTGAGGATTGAGGATTGAGGATTGAGTATTGAATACTGAGTATTGAGGATTGAAGATTGAGGATTGAGGATTGAGGATTGAGGACTCAGGATCGAGGATTGAGGATTGAGGATTGAGGGTTGAAGATTGAGGATTGGGGACTGAGGATTGAAGATTGAGGATTGAGGATTGAGGACTGAGGATTGAGGATTGAGGATTGAAGGTTCAGTATTGAGGATTGAAGATTGAGAATTGATGATTGAGGGTTGAACATTGAGGACTGAGTGTTGAGGGTTGAGTGATGAGAATTGATGTTTGTGGATAGAGATTCGAAGCTTGCAGATTGAGTATTGTGTATTGAAAACTGTGAATTGAGTGTATTCTATTCAGGATTGAGGATTGACAACTGATTGTTGAGGACTGAGAGCTGAAGATTGAGGATTCAGGGTTGAAGATTCCGGATTGAGGTTTGAGGACTGAGGATTGAGGGTTGAGGATTGATGATTGAGGATTGAGGATTGAGGATTGAGTATTGACGCTTGAGTATTGAGGATTGAGGATTGAGGATTGACGATTGAGGATTGAGGAAATAGAATCGAGGATTGAGGTTTGAGGATTGAAGATTGAGGACTGGGCACTGAGGATTGAACAATGAGGATTGAGGATTGAGGATTGAGGATTGAGGGTTGCACATTGAGTATTGAGGATTGAAGATTGAGGTTTGAGGATTGAGGATTGAAGATTGAGTATTGAGGATTGAAGATTGAGGATTGAGGATTGAGGATTGAGGATTGAGGATTGAGGATTGAAGATTGAGGATTGGGGATTGAAGATTGAGGATTGGGTATTGCGGATTGAACATTGAGGATTGAGGATTGAGGATTGAAGACTGAGGATTGGGTATTGAGGATTGAGCATTGGGGATTGAGGGTTGACGATTGAGGATTGAGGATTGAGGATTGAAGATTGAATATTAATGATTGAAGATTGAGGATTGAGGATTGGGGGTTGTGGATTGAGGACGAAGACTGAGGGTTGAGTATTGGTGTTTGAAGTCTGAGGATTGAGGATTGAGGATTGAGAATTGAGGATTGAGGATTGAGGACTGAAGATTGAGGATTCGGTATTGAGGACTGAAGAATGAGGATTGGGTATTGAGGATTGAAGAATGAGGATTGAGTATTGAGGACTGAGGATTGAGGATTGAGGATTGAGGATTGAGGATTGAAGGTTGAGTATTGAGGATTGAAGATTGAGGATTGAGGATTGAGGATTGAGGATTGAGTATTGAAGGTTGAGGATTGGGTATTGCGGATTGAACATTGAGGATTGAACATTGAGGATTGAAAATTCAGTATTGAGGATTGAAGATTGAGGATTGAGGATTGAGAATTGAAGATTGAAGATTGAGTATTGAGGATCGAAGATTGAGGATTGAGGATTGAGAATTGAGGATTGAGGTTTGAGGATTGAGGATTGAGGATTGAAGACTGAGGATTGGGTATTGAGGATTTAGCATTGGGGATTGAGGGTTGAGGATTGAGGATTGTGGATTGAGGACTGAGGATTGAGGGTTGTGGATTGAGGACGAGGACTGAGGGTTGAGTATTGGTGTTTGAAGTCTGAGGATTGAGGATTGAGGATTGAGAATTGAGGATTGAGGATTGAGGATTGAGGATTGAGGATTGAGGCTTGAGGACTGAGGATTGAGGATTGAGGACTGAGGATTCAGGATTGCAGATTGAGTATTGAGGATTGAAGATTGAGGATTGAGGATTGAGGATTGAGGATTGAGTATCGAGGATTGAAGATTGAGGATTGAGGATTGAAGATTGAGGATTGGGTATTGAGGATTGAACATTGAGGATTGTGTATTGAGTATTGATGATTGAGGATTCAGGATTGAAGATTGAATATTGATGATGGAAGATTGAGGATCGAGGATTGAGGGTTGTGGAATGAGGACGAGGACAGAGGGTTGAGTATTGATGTTTGAGGTCTGAGGATTGAGGATTGAGGATTGAGAATTGAGGACTGAGGATTGAGGATTGAAGATTGAGGATTGGGTGTTGAGGATTGAAGACTGTGGATTGAGGATTGAAGATTGAGGATTGAGGATTGAAGGTTGAGTATTGAGGATTGAAGATTGAGGATTGAGGATTGAGGATTGAGGATTGAGTATTGAAGATTGAGGATTGGGTATTGCGGATTGAACATTCAGGATTGAACATTGAGGATTGAAGATTCAGTATTGAGGATTGAAGATTGAGGATTGAGGATTGAGGATTGAGGATTGAAGATTGAGGATTGGGGACTGAGTGTTGATGGTTGAATGATGAGAATTGATGTTTGTGGATAGAGATTCGAAGATTGCAGATTGAGCATTGAGTATTGAAAACTGTGAATTGATGATATTCCATTGAGGATTGGGGATTGACAACTGATTGTTGAGGACTGACGGCTGAAGATTGAGGATTCAGGACTGAGGATTCAGGATTAAGGTTTGAGGACTGAGGATTGAGGATTGAGGATTGAGGATTGAGTATTGAAGATTGAGGATTGAGGATTGCGGATTGAGGATTGAGGATTGAAAATTAAGGATTGAGGATTGACAATTGATTGTTGAGGACTGACGGCTGAAGATTGAGGATTCAGGATTGAAGATTCCGGATTGAGGTTTGAGGACTGAGGATTGAGGGTTGAGGATTGATGATTGAGGATTGAGGATTCAGGATTGAGTATTGACGCTTGAGTATTGAGGATTGAGGATGGAGGATTGAAGAGAGAGGACAGAGTATTGAGGATTGAGTGCTGAGAGTTGATGTTTGACGATTGCGATTTGATTATTGAATATTGAGGATTGAGTACTGAATCATGAGAATTCAGGATATTCTATTGAGTATTGAGAATTGAGGATTGATGGTTGAGTATTGAGGATTGATGGTTGAGGGTTGTGTGTTGAATATTGAGGATTGAGGATTGAGGATTGAGGATTGAGGATTGAGGATTGAGGATTGAGGATTGAAGATTGAGTATTGATGATTGAAGGTTGAGGATTGAGGATTCATGTTTGAGGATTAAGGACGGGGACTGACGGTTCAGGATTGAGGTTTGAGGATTGAGGATTGAGGATTGAGGACTGAGGATTGAGGATTGAGGACTGAGGGTTGTGGATTGAGGTCGAGGACTGAGGGTTGAGTATTGATGTTTGAGGTCTGAGGATTGAGGATTGAGGATTGAGAATTGAGGATTGAGGATTGAGGATTGAAGATTGAGGATTGAGGATTCAGGATTGAGGATTGAGGATTGAAGACTGAGGATTGGGTATTGAGGATTCAACATTGAGGATTGATTGTTGAGGATTGAGGATTGAGGATTGACGATTGAGGATTGAGGAATGAGAATCGAGAATTGAGGTTTGAGGATTGAAGATTGAGGACTGGGCACTGAGGATTGAAGAATGAGGATTGAGGATTGAGGATTGAGGATTGAGGGTTGCACATTGAGTATTGAGGATTGAAGATTGAGGTTTGAGGATTGAGGATTGAAGATTGAGTATTGAGTATTGAAGATTGAGGATTGAGGATTGAGGATTGAGGATTGAGGATTGAAGATTGAGGATTGGGGATTGAAGATTGAGGATTGGGTATTGCGCATTGAACATTGAGGATTGAGGATTGAGGATTGAAGACTGAGGATTGGGTATTGAGGATTGAGCATTGGGGATTGAGGGTTGACGATTGAGGATTGAGGATTGAGGATTGAAGATTGAATATTAATGATTGAAGATTGAGGATTGAGGATTGGGGGTTGTGGATTGAGGACGAAGACTGAGGGTTGAGTATTGGTGTTTGAAGTCTGAGGATTGAGGATTGAGGATTGAGAATTGAGGATTGAGGATTGAGGACTGAAGATTGAGGATTCGGTATTGAGGACTGAAGAATGAGGGTTGAGGAGTGAGGACTGAGGATTGAGGATTGCAGTTTGAGTATTGAGCATTGAAGAGTGAGGATTGAGGATTGAGGATTGAGGATTGAGTATTGAGGATTGAAGATTGAATATTGAGGATTGAAGATTGACGATTGAGGATTGAGAATTGAGGATTGAAGACTGAGGATTGGGTATTGAGGATTGAGCATTGGGGATTGAGGGATGAGGATTGAGGATTGAGGGTTGTGGATTGAGGACGAGGACTGAGGGTTGAGTATTGGTGTTTGAAGTCTGAGGATTGGGGATTGATGAATGAGAATTGAGGATTGAGGATTGATGATTGAAGATTGAGGATTCGGTATTGAGGATTGAAGAATGAGGATTGGGTATTGAGGATTGAAGAATGAGGATTGAGAATTGAGGACTGAGGATTGAGGATTGAGGATTGAGGATTGAGGATTGAAGGTTGAGTATTGAGGATTGAAGATTGAGGATTGAGGATTGAGGATTGGGGATTGAGTATTGAAGGTTGAGGATTGGGTATTGCGGATTGAACATTGAGGATTGAACATTGAGGATTGAAGATTCAGTATTGAGGATTGAAGATTGAGGATTGAGAATTGAGGATTGAAGATTGAAGATTGAGTATTGAGGATCGAAGATTGAGAATTGAGGATTGAGAATTGAGGATTGAGGATTGAGGATTGAGGATTGAGGATTGAAGACTGAGGATTGGGTATTGAGGATTTAGCATTGGGGATTGAGGGTTGAGGATTGAGGATTGAGGATTGAGGACTGAGGATTGAGGGTTGTGGATTGAGGACGAGGACTGAGGGTTGAGTATTGGTGTTTGAAGTCTGAGGATTGAGGATTGAGGATTGAGAATTGAGGATTGAGGATTGAGGATTGAAGATTGAGGATTCGGTATTGAGGATTGAAGAATGAGGATTGAGGAGTGAGGACTGAGGATTGAGGATTGCAGTTTGAGTATTGAGGATTGAAGATTGAGGATTGAGGATTGAGGATTGAGGATTGAGGATTGAGGATTGAGAATTGAGGATTGAGGATTGAGGGTTGAAGATTGAGGATTGAGGATTGAGGATTGAGGATTGAGGCTTGAGGACTGAGGATTGAGGATTGAGGATTGAGGAATGAAGATTGAGTATTGAGGATTGAAGATTGAGGATTGAGGATTGAGGATTGAGGATTGAGGATTGAGGACTGAAGATTGAATATTGATGATTGAAGATTGAGGATTGGGTATTGATGGTTGTGGATTGAGGACGAGGACTGAGGGTTGAGTATTGCTGCTTGAGGTCTGAGGATTGAGGATTGAGTATTGAGAATTGAGGGTTGAGGATTGAGGATTGAAGATTGTGGATTGGGAATTGAGGATTGAAGAATGAGGATTGAGGATTGAGGATTGAGGATTGAGTATTGAATACTGAGTATTGAGGATTGAAGATTGAGGATTGAGGATTGAGGATTGAGGACTCAGGATCGAGGATTGAGGATTGAGGATTGAGGGTTGAAGATTGAGGATTGGGGACTGAGGATTGAAGATTGAGGATTGAGGATTGAGGACTGAGGATTGAGGATTGAGGATTGAAGGTTCAGTATTGAGGATTGAAGATTGAGAATTGATGATTGAGGATTGAACATTGAGGACTGAGTGTTGAGGGTTGAGTGATGAGAATTGATGTTTGTGGATAGAGATTCGAAGCTTGCAGATTGAGTATTGTGTATTGAAAACTGTGAATTGAGTGTATTCTATTCAGGATTGAGGATTGACAACTGATTGTTGAGGACTGAGAGCTGAAGATTGAGGATTCAGGGTTGAAGATTCCGGATTGAGGTTTGAGGACTGAGGATTGAGGGTTGAGGATTGATGATTGAGGATTGAGGATTGAGGATTGAGTATTGACGCTTGAGTATTGAGGATTGAGGATTGAGGATTGACGATTGAGGATTGAGGAAATAGAATCGAGGATTGAGGTTTGAGGATTGAAGATTGAGGACTGGGCACTGAGGATTGAACAATGAGGATTGAGGATTGAGGATTGAGGATTGAGGGTTGCACATTGAGTATTGAGGATTGAAGATTGAGGTTTGAGGATTGAGGATTGAAGATTGAGTATTGAGGATTGAAGATTGAGGATTGAGGATTGAGGATTGAGGATTGAGGATTGAGGATTGAAGATTGAGGATTGGGGATTGAAGATTGAGGATTGGGTATTGCGGATTGAACATTGAGGATTGAGGATTGAGGATTGAAGACTGAGGATTGGGTATTGAGGATTGAGCATTGGGGATTGAGGGTTGACGATTGAGGATTGAGGATTGAGGATTGAAGATTGAATATTAATGATTGAAGATTGAGGATTGAGGATTGGGGGTTGTGGATTGAGGACGAAGACTGAGGGTTGAGTATTGGTGTTTGAAGTCTGAGGATTGAGGATTGAGGATTGAGAATTGAGGATTGAGGATTGAGGACTGAAGATTGAGGATTCGGTATTGAGGACTGAAGAATGAGGATTGGGTATTGAGGATTGAAGAATGAGGATTGAGTATTGAGGACTGAGGATTGAGGATTGAGGATTGAGGATTGAGGATTGAAGGTTGAGTATTGAGGATTGAAGATTGAGGATTGAGGATTGAGGATTGAGGATTGAGTATTGAAGGTTGAGGATTGGGTATTGCGGATTGAACATTGAGGATTGATCATTGAGGATTGAAAATTCAGTATTGAGGATTGAAGATTGAGGATTGAGGATTGAGAATTGAAGATTGAAGATTGAGTATTGAGGATCGAAGATTGAGGATTGAGGATTGAGAATTGAGGATTGAGGATTGAGGATTGAGGATTGAGGATTGAAGACTGAGGATTGGGTATTGAGGATTTAGCATTGGGGATTGAGGGTTGAGGATTGAGGATTGAGGATTGAGGACTGAGGATTGAGGGTTGTGGATTGAGGACGAGGACTGAGGGTTGAGTATTGGTGTTTGAAGTCTGAGGATTGAGGATTGAGGATTGAGAATTGAGGATTGAGGATTGAGGATTGAGGATTGAGGATTGAGGCTTGAGGACTGAGGATTGAGGATTGAGGACTGAGGATTCAGGATTGCAGATTGAGTATTGAGGATTGAAGATTGAGGATTGAGGATTGAGGATTGAGGATTGAGGATTGAGGATTGAGGATTGAAGATTGAGTATTGAGGATTGAAGATTGCGGATTGAGGATTGAGGATTGAGGATTTAGGATTGAAGATTGAGGATTGGGGATTGAGGATTGACGATTGAGTATTGAGCATTGAGGATTGAGAATTGAGGACTGAGGATTGAAGATTGAGTATTGAGGATTGAAGATTGAGGATTGAGGATTGAGTATTGACGATTGAGGATTGAGTATTGAGGATTGAGAATTGAGGATTGATTATTGAAGATTGAGTATTGAGGATTGAAGATTGAGGATTGAGGATTGAGGATTGAGGATTGAGGATGAGGGCTGAGGGTTGAGGATTGAGGTTTGAGGACTGAGGGCAGAGGATTGAGGATTGAGAATTGAGGATTGAGTATTGAGTATTGTAGATTGAGGATTGGGTATTGCGGATTGAAGAATGTGGGTTGAGGACTGAGGGTTGAGGATTGAGTATTGAAGATTGAAGATTGAGGATTGAGGATTGAGGATTGAATATTGAGTATTGAGGATTGAAGATTGAGGATTGATGATTGAAGAATGAGGATTGAGGAGTGAGGACTGAGGATTGAGGATTGCAGTTTGAGTATCGAGGATTGAAGATTGAGGATTGAGGATTGAAGATTGAGGATTGGGTATTGAGGATTGAACATTGAGGATTGTGTATTGAGTATTGATGATTGAGGATTCAGGATTGAAGATTGAATATTGATGATGGAAGATTGAGGATCGAGGATTGAGGGTTGTGGAATGAGGACGAGGACAGAGGGTTGAGTATTGATGTTTGAGGTCTGAGGATTGAGGATTGAGGATTGAGAATTGAGGACTGAGGATTGAGGATTGAAGATTGAGGATTGGGTGTTGAGGATTGAAGACTGTGGATTGAGGATTGAAGATTGAGGATTGAGGATTGAAGGTTGAGTATTGAGGATTGAAGATTGAGGATTGAGGATTGAGGATTGAGGATTGAGTATTGAAGATTGAGGATTGGGTATTGCGGATTGAACATTGAGGATTGAACATTGAGGATTGAAGATTCAGTATTGAGGATTGAAGATTGAGGATTGAGGATTGAGGATTGAAGATTGAAGATTGAGTATTGAGGATCGAAGATTGAGGATTGAGGATTGAGAATTGAGGATTGAGGATTGAGGATTGAGGATTGAGGATTGAAGACTGAGGATTGGGTATTGAGGATTTAGCATTGGGGATTGAGGGTTGAGGATTGAGGATTGAGGATTGAGGACTGAGGATTGAGGGTTGTGGATTGAGGACGAGGACTGAGGGTTGAGTATTGGTGTTTGAAGTCTGAGGATTGAGGATTGAGGATTGAGAATTGAGGATTGAGGATTGAGGATTGAAGATTGAGGATTCGGTATTGAGGATTGATGAATGAGGATTGAGGAGTGAGGACTGAGGATTGAGGATTGAGGATTGAGGATTGGAGATTGAGTATTGAGGATTGAAGATTGAGGATTGAGGATTGAGGATTGAGGATTGAGTATTGAATACTGAGTATTGAGGATTGAAGATTGAGGATTGAGGATTGAGGATTGAGGATCGAGGATTGAGGATTGAGGATTGAGGATTGAGGATTGAGGAATGAAGATTGAGTATTGAGGATTGAAGATTGAGGATTGAGGATTGAGGATTGAGGATTGAGGATTGAAGATTGAGGATTGGGGATTGAGTAATGACGATTGAAGATTGAGTATTGAGGATTGAGTATTGAGGATTGAGTATTGAGGATTGATTATTGAAGATTGAGTATTGAGGATTGAAGATTGAGGATTGATAATTGAGGATTGAAGATTGAGTATTGATGATTGAAGGTTGAGGATTGAGGATTCATGTTTGAGGATTGAGGACGGGGACTGACGGTTGAGGATTGAGGTTTGAGGATTGAGGATTGAGGATTTAGGACTGAGGATTGAGGATTGAGTGTTGTGGATTGAGGACGAGGACTGAGGGTTGAGTATTGATGTTTGAGGTCTGAGGATTGAGGATTGAGGATTGAGAATTGAGGATTGAGGATTGAGGATTGAAGATTGAGGATTGAGGATTGACGATTGAGGATTGAGGATTGAGGACTGAGGATTGGGTATTGAGGATTCAACATTGAGGATTGAGGGTTGGGGATTGAGGATTGATGATTGACGATTGAGGATTGAGGAATGAGAATCGAGGATTGAGGATTGAGGATTCAAGATTGAGGACTGGGCACTGAGGATTGAAGAATGAGGATTGAGGATTGAGGATTGAAGATTGAGTATTGATGATTGAAGATTGAGTATTGAGGATTGAAAATTGAGGATTGAGGATTGAGGATTGAGGATTGAGGATTGAGGATTGAGGATTGGGGACGGAGTGTTGAGTGTTGAGAGATGAGAATTGATGTTTCTGGATAGAGATTTGAAGATTGCAGATTGAGTATTGAGTATTGAAAACTGTGAATTGATGATATTCCATTGAGGACTGGGGACTGACAACTGATTGTTGAGGACTGAGGGCTGAAGATTGAGGATTCAGGATTGAGGATTCAGGATTAAGGTTTGAGGACTGAGGATTGAGGATTGAGGATTGAGGATTGAGGATTGAGGATTGAAGATTGAGGATTGGGTATTGCGGATTGAACATTGAGGATTGAGTATTGAGGATTGAGGATTGAAGACTGAAGATTGAGGATTGAGGATTGAGGACTGAATATTGAGTATTGAGGATTGAGGATTGAGGATTGAGTATTGAGGACTGAGGATTGAGGATTGACGATTGAGGATTGAGGGTTGAGGATTGAGGATTGAGGATTGACGATTGAGGATTGAGGAATGAGAATCGAGGATTGAGGATTGAGGATTCAAGATTGAAGACTGGGCACTGAGGATTGAAGAATGAGGATTGAGGATTGAGGATTGAGGATTGAGGATTGCAGACTGAGTATTGAGGATTGAAGATTGAGGGTTGAAGATTGAGGATTGAGGATTGAGCATTGAGGATTGATGATTGAGGATTGAGTATTGTTGGTTGAAGATTGAGTATTGAGGATTGAAAATTGAGGATTGAGGATTGAGGATTGAGGATTGAAGATTGAGGATTGGGGACGGAGTGTTGAGTGTTGAGTGATGAGAATTGATGTTTGTGGATAGAGATTTGAAGATTGCAGATTGAGTATTGAGTATTGAAAACTGTGAATTGATGATATTCCATTGAGGACTGGGGACTGACAACTGATTGTTGAGGACTGAGGGCTGAAGATTGAGGATTCAGGATTGAGGATTCAGGATTAAGGTTTGAGGACTGAGGATTGAGGATTGAGGACTGAGGATTGAGGATTGAGGATTGAGGATTGAGGATTGAGGATTGAGGATTGAGGATTGAGGATTGAATATTGAGGATTGGGTATTGAGGATTGAACATTGAGGATTGTGGATTGAGTATTGATGATTGAGGATTGAGGATTAAAGATTGAATATTGATGATTGAAGATTGAGGATCGAGGATTGAGGGTTGTGAATTGAGGACGAGGACTGAGGGTTGAGTATTGATGTTTGGGGTCTCAGGATTGAGGATTGAGGATTGAGTATTGAGGACTGAGGATTGAGGATTGAAGATTGAGGATTGGGTGTTGAGGATTGAAGAATGTGGATTGAGGATTGAGGATTGAGTATTGAAGATTGAGGATTGGGTATTGCGGTTTGAACATTGAGGATTGAAGATTGTGGATTGAAGATTCAGTATTGAGGATTGAAGATTGAGGATTGAGGATTGAGGATTGAAGATTGAAGATTGAGTATTGAGGATTGAAGACTGAGGATTGAGGACTGAGAATTGAGGATTGAGGATTGAGGATTGAGGATTGAGGATTGAAGACTGAGGATTGGGTATTGAGGATTTAGCATTGGGGATTGAGGGTTGAGGATTGAGGATTGAGGATTGAGGATTGAAGATTGAATATTAATGATTGAAGATTGAGGATTGAGGATTGAGGGTTGTGGATTGAGGACGAGGACTGAGGGTTGAGTATTGGTGTTTGAAGTCTGAGGATTGAGGATTGAGGATTGAGAATTGAGGATTGAGGATTGATGATTGAAGATTGAGGATCGAGGATTGAGCATTGAAGATTGAGGATTTGGGACTGAGGATTGAAGATTGAGGATTGAGGATTGAAGATTGACGATTGAGGATTGAGAATTGAGGATTGAGGATTGAGGAATGAGCATTGAAGGTAGAGCATTGAGGATTGAAAACTGTGAATTGATGATATTCTATTGAGGATTGTGAATTGACAACTGATTGTTGAGGACTGAGGTCTGAAGATTGAGGATTCAGGATTGAGGATTCAGGATTGAGGATTCAGGTTTGATGTTTGAGGACTGAGGATTGAGGATTGAGGATTGAGGATTGAGGATTGAGGATTGAGGATTGAAGATTGAGGATTGAGGATTGAGGATGAGGGCTGAGGGTTGAGGATTGAGGTTTGAGGACTGAGGACTGAGGGTTGAGGATTGTGAGTTGATGATTGAGGATTGAGGATTCAAGATTGAGGATTGGGTATTGAGGATTGAAGAATGAGGATTGAGGAATGAGTATTGAGGATTGAGGATTGAAGATTGAGTACTGAGGATTGAAGCCTGACGATTGAGTATTGAGGATTGAGGATTGAGGATTGAGGATCGAGGATTGCAGATTGAGTATTGAGTATTGAAAACTGTGAATTGATGATATTCCATTGAGGACTGGGGACTGACAACTGATTGTTGAGGACTGAGGGCTGAAGATTGAGGATTCAGGATTGAGGATTCAGGATTAAGGTTTGAGGACTGAGGATTGAGGATTGAGGATTGAGGATTGAGGATTGAGGATTGAAGATTGAGGATTGGGTATTGCGGATTGAACATTGAGGATTGAGGATTGAGGATTGAGGATTGAAGACTGAAGATTGAGGATTGAGGATTGAGGACTGAATATTGAGTATTGAGGATTGAGGATTGAGGATTGAGTATTGAGGACTGAGGATTGAGGATTGACGATTGAGGATTGAGGGTTGAGGATTGAGGATTGAGGATTGACGATTGAGGATTGAGGAATGAGAATCGAGGATTGAGGATTGAGGATTCAAGATTGAGGACTGGGCACTGAGGATTGAAGAATGAGGATTGAGGATTGAGGATTGAGGATTGAGGATTGCAGATTGAGTATTGAGGATTGAAGATTGAGGGTTGAAGATTGAGGATTGAGGATTGAGCATTGAGGATTGATGATTGAGGATTGAGTATTGTTGATTGAAGATTGAGTATTGAGGATTGAAAATTGAGGATTGAGGATTGAGGATTGAGGATTGAAGATTGAGGATTGGGGACGGAGTGTTGAGTGTTGAGTGATGAGAATTGATGTTTGTGGATAGAGATTTGAAGATTGCAGATTGAGTATTGAGTATTGAAAACTGTGAATTGATGATATTCCATTGAAGACTGGGGACTGACAACTGATTGTTGAGGACTGAGGGCTGAAGATTGAGGATTCAGGATTGAGGATTCAGGATTAAGGTTTGAGGACTGAGGATTGAGGATTGAGGACTGAGGATTGAGGATTGAGGATTGAGGATTGAGGATTGAGGATTGAGGATTGAGGATTGAGAATTGAATATTGAGGATTGGGTATTGAGGATTGAACATTGAGGATTGTGGATTGAGTATTGATGATTGAGGATTGAGGATTAAAGATTGAATATTGATGATTGAAGATTGAGGATCGAGGATTGAGGGTTGTGAATTGAGGACGAGGACTGAGGGTTGAGTATTGATGTTTGGGGTCTCAGGATTGAGGATTGAGGATTGAGTATTGAGGACTGAGGATTGAGGATTGAAGATTGAGGATTGGGTGTTGAGGATTGAAGAATGTGGATTGAGGATTGAGGATTGAGTATTGAAGATTGAGGATTGGGTATTGCGGTTTGAACATTGAGGATTGAAGATTGTGGATTGAAGATTCAGTATTGAGGATTGAAGATTGAGGATTGAGGATTGAGGATTGAAGATTGAAGATTGAGTATTGAGGATTGAAGACTGAGGATTGAGGACTGAGAATTGAGGATTGAGGATTGAGGATTGAGGATTGAGGATTGAAGACTGAGGATTGGGTATTGAGGATTTAGCATTGGGGATTGAGGGTTGAGGATTGAGGATTGAGGATTGAGGATTGAAGATTGAATATTAATGATTGAAGATTGAGGATTGAGGATTGAGGGTTGTGGATTGAGGACGAGGACTGAGGGTTGAGTATTGGTGTTTGAAGTCTGAGGATTGAGGATTGAGGATTGAGAATTGAGGATTGAGGATTGATGATTGAAGATTGAGGATCGAGGATTGAGCATTGAAGATTGAGGATTTGGGACTGAGGATTGAAGATTGAGGATTGAGGATTGAAGATTGACGATTGAGGATTGAGAATTGAGGATTGAGGATTGAGGAATGAGCATTGAAGGTAGAGCATTGAGGATTGAAAACTGTGAATTGATGATATTCTATTGAGGATTGTGAATTGACAACTGATTGTTGAGGACTGAGGTCTGAAGATTGAGGATTCAGGATTGAGGATTCAGGATTGAGGATTCAGGTTTGATGTTTGAGGACTGAGGATTGAGGATTGAGGATTGAGGATTGAGGATTGAGGATTGAGGATTGAAGATTGAGGATTGAGGATTGAGGATGAGGGCTGAGGGTTGAGGATTGAGGTTTGAGGACTGAGGACTGAGGGTTGAGGATTGTGAGTTGATGATTGAGGATTGAGGATTCAAGATTGAGGATTGGGTATTGAGGATTGAAGAATGAGGATTGAGGAATGAGTATTGAGGATTGAGGATTGAAGATTGAGTACTGAGGATTGAAGCCTGACGATTGAGTATTGAGGATTGAGGATTGAGGATTGAGGATCGAGGATTGCAGATTGAGTATTGAGTATTGAAAACTGTGAATTGATGATATTCCATTGAGGACTGGGGACTGACAACTGATTGTTGAGGACTGAGGGCTGAAGATTGAGGATTCAGGATTGAGGATTCAGGATTAAGGTTTGAGGACTGAGGATTGAGGATTGAGGATTGAGGATTGAGGATTGAGGATTGAAGATTGAGGATTGGGTATTGCGGATTGAACATTGAGGATTGAGGATTGAGGATTGAGGATTGAAGACTGAAGATTGAGGATTGAGGATTGAGGACTGAATATTGAGTATTGAGGATTGAGGATTGAGGATTGAGTATTGAGGACTGAGGATTGAGGATTGACGATTGAGGATTGAGGGTTGAGGATTGAGGATTGAGGATTGACGATTGAGGATTGAGGAATGAGAATCGAGGATTGAGGATTGAGGATTCAAGATTGAGGACTGGGCACTGAGGATTGAAGAATGAGGATTGAGGATTGAGGATTGAGGATTGAGGATTGCAGATTGAGTATTGAGGATTGAAGATTGAGGGTTGAAGATTGAGGATTGAGGATTGAGCATTGAGGATTGATGATTGAGGATTGAGTATTGTTGATTGAAGATTGAGTATTGAGGATTGAAAATTGAGGATTGAGGATTGAGGATTGAGGATTGAAGATTGAGGATTGGGGACGGAGTGTTGAGTGTTGAGTGATGAGAATTGATGTTTGTGGATAGAGATTTGAAGATTGCAGATTGAGTATTGAGTATTGAAAACTGTGAATTGATGATATTCCATTGAAGACTGGGGACTGACAACTGATTGTTGAGGACTGAGGGCTGAAGATTGAGGATTCAGGATTGAGGATTCAGGATTAAGGTTTGAGGACTGAGGATTGAGGATTGAGGACTGAGGATTGAGGATTGAGGATTGAGGATTGAGGATTGAGGATTGAGGATTGAGGATTGAGAATTGAATATTGAGGATTGGGTATTGAGGATTGAACATTGAGGATTGTGGATTGAGTATTGATGATTGAGGATTGAGGATTAAAGATTGAATATTGATGATTGAAGATTGAGGATCGAGGATTGAGGGTTGTGAATTGAGGACGAGGACTGAGGGTTGAGTATTGATGTTTGGGGTCTGAGGATTGAGGATTGAGGATTGAGTATTGAGGACTGAGGATTGAGGATTGAAGATTGAGGATTGGGTGTTGAGGATTGAAGAATGTGGATTGAGGATTGAGGATTGAGTATTGAAGATTGAGGATTGGGTATTGCGGTTTGAACATTGAGGATTGAAGATTGTGGATTGAAGATTCAGTATTGAGGATTGAAGATTGAGGATTGAGGATTGAGGATTGAAGATTGAAGATTGAGTATTGAGGATTGAAGACTGAGGATTGAGGACTGAGAATTGAGGATTGAGGATTGAGGATTGAGGATTGAGGATTGAAGACTGAGGATTGGGTATTGAGGATTTAGCATTGGGGATTGAGGGTTGAGGATTGAGGATTGAGGATTGAGGATTGAAGATTGAATATTAATGATTGAAGATTGAGGATTGAGGATTGAGGGTTGTGGATTGAGGACGAGGACTGAGGGTTGAGTATTGGTGTTTGAAGTCTGAGGATTGAGGATTGAGGATTGAGAATTGAGGATTGAGGATTGATGATTGAAGATTGAGGATCGAGGATTGAGCATTGAAGATTGAGGATTTGTGACTGAGGATTGAAGATTGAGGATTGAGGATTGAAGATTGACGATTGAGGATTGAGAATTGAGGATTGAGGATTGAGGAATGAGCATTGAAGGTAGAGCATTGAGGATTGAAAACTGTGAATTGATGATATTCTATTGAGGATTGTGAATTGACAACTGATTGTTGAGGACTGAGGTCTGAAGATTGAGGATTCAGGATTGAGGATTCAGGATTGAGGATTCAGGTTTGATGTTTGAGGACTGAGGATTGAGGATTGAGGATTGAGGATTGAGGATTGAGGATTGAAGATTGAGGATTGAGGATTGAGGATGAGGGCTGAGGGTTGAGGATTGAGGTTTGAGGACTGAGGACTGAGGGTTGAGGATTGTGAGTTGATGATTGAGGATTGAGGATTCAAGATTGAGGATTGGGTACTGAGGATTGAAGAATGAGGATTGAGGAATGAGTATTGAGGATTGAGGATTGAAGATTGAGTACTGAGGATTGAAGCCTGACGATTGAGTATTGAGGATTGAGGATTGAGGATTGAGGATCGAGGATTGCAGATTGAGTATTGAGTATTGAAAACTGTGAATTGATGATATTCCATTGAGGACTGGGGACTGACAACTGATTGTTGAGGACTGAGGGCTGAAGATTGAGGATTCAGGATTGAGGATTCAGGATTAAGGTTTGAGGACTGAGGATTGAGGATTGAGGATTGAGGATTGAGGATTGAGGATTGAAGATTGAGGATTGGGTATTGCGGATTGAACATTGAGGATTGAGGATTGAGGATTGAGGATTGAAGACTGAAGATTGAGGATTGAGGATTGAGGACTGAATATTGAGTATTGAGGATTGAGGATTGAGGATTGAGTATTGAGGACTGAGGATTGAGGATTGACGATTGAGGATTGAGGGTTGAGGATTGAGGATTGAGGATTGACGATTGAGGATTGAGGAATGAGAATCGAGGATTGAGGATTGAGGATTCAAGATTGAGGACTGGGCACTGAGGATTGAAGAATGAGGATTGAGGATTGAGGATTGAGGATTGAGGATTGCAGATTGAGTATTGAGGATTGAAGATTGAGGGTTGAAGATTGAGGATTGAGGATTGAGCATTGAGGATTGATGATTGAGGATTGAGTATTGTTGATTGAAGATTGAGTATTGAGGATTGAAAATTGAGGATTGAGGATTGAGGATTGAGGATTGAAGATTGAGGATTGGGGACGGAGTGTTGAGTGTTGAGTGATGAGAATTGATGTTTGTGGATAGAGATTTGAAGATTGCAGATTGAGTATTGAGTATTGAAAACTGTGAATTGATGATATTCCATTGAAGACTGGGGACTGACAACTGATTGTTGAGGACTGAGGGCTGAAGATTGAGGATTCAGGATTGAGGATTCAGGATTAAGGTTTGAGGACTGAGGATTGAGGATTGAGGACTGAGGATTGAGGATTGAGGATTGAGGATTGAGGATTGAGGATTGAGGATTGAGGATTGAGAATTGAATATTGAGGATTGGGTATTGAGGATTGAACATTGAGGATTGTGGATTGAGTATTGATGATTGAGGATTGAGGATTAAAGATTGAATATTGATGATTGAAGATTGAGGATCGAGGATTGAGGGTTGTGAATTGAGGACGAGGACTGAGGGTTGAGTATTGATGTTTGGGGTCTGAGGATTGAGGATTGAGGATTGAGTATTGAGGACTGAGGATTGAGGATTGAAGATTGAGGATTGGGTGTTGAGGATTGAAGAATGTGGATTGAGGATTGAGGATTGAGTATTGAAGATTGAGGATTGGGTATTGCGGTTTGAACATTGAGGATTGAAGATTGTGGATTGAAGATTCAGTATTGAGGATTGAAGATTGAGGATTGAGGATTGAGGATTGAAGATTGAAGATTGAGTATTGAGGATTGAAGACTGAGGATTGAGGACTGAGAATTGAGGATTGAGGATTGAGGATTGAGGATTGAGGATTGAAGACTGAGGATTGGGTATTGAGGATTTAGCATTGGGGATTGAGGGTTGAGGATTGAGGATTGAGGATTGAGGATTGAAGATTGAATATTAATGATTGAAGATTGAGGATTGAGGATTGAGGGTTGTGGATTGAGGACGAGGACTGAGGGTTGAGTATTGGTGTTTGAAGTCTGAGGATTGAGGATTGAGGATTGAGAATTGAGGATTGAGGATTGATGATTGAAGATTGAGGATCGAGGATTGAGCATTGAAGATTGAGGATTTGGGACTGAGGATTGAAGATTGAGGATTGAGGATTGAAGATTGACGATTGAGGATTGAGAATTGAGGATTGAGGATTGAGGAATGAGCATTGAAGGTAGAGCATTGAGGATTGAAAACTGTGAATTGATGATATTCTATTGAGGATTGTGAATTGACAACTGATTGTTGAGGACTGAGGTCTGAAGATTGAGGATTCAGGATTGAGGATTCAGGATTGAGGATTCAGGTTTGATGTTTGAGGACTGAGGATTGAGGATTGAGGATTGAGGATTGAGGATTGAGGATTGAAGATTGAGGATTGAGGATTGAGGATGAGGGCTGAGGGTTGAGGATTGAGGTTTGAGGACTGAGGACTGAGGGTTGAGGATTGTGAGTTGATGATTGAGGATTGAGGATTCAAGATTGAGGATTGGGTACTGAGGATTGAAGAATGAGGATTGAGGAATGAGTATTGAGGATTGAGGATTGAAGATTGAGTACTGAGGATTGAAGCCTGACGATTGAGTATTGAGGATTGAGGATTGAGGATTGAGGATCGAGGATTGAAGATTGAGTATTGAGGATTGAAGACTGAGGATCGAGGATTGTGGATTGAGGATTGAGGATTGAAGATTGAGGATTGGGGACTGAGTGTTGAGGGTTGAATGATGAGAATTGATGTTTGTGGATAGAGATTCGAAGATTGCAGATTGAGCATTGAGTATTGAAAACTGTGAATTGATGATATTCTATTGAGGATTGAGAATTGACAACTGATTGTTGAGGACTGAGGTCTGAAGATTGAGGATTCAGGATTGAGGATTCAGGTTTGATGTTTGAGGACTGAGGATTGAGGATTGAGGATTGAGGATTGAGGATTGAGGACTGAGGATTGTGGATTGAAGATTGAGGATTGGGTATTGCGCATTGAACACTGAGGATTGAAGATTGAGGATTGGGGACGGAGTGTTGAGTGTTGAGTGATGAGAATTGATGTTTGTGGATAGAGATTTGAAGATTGCAGATTGAGTATTGAGTATTGAAAACTATGAATTGATGATATTCCATTGAGGATTGGGGATTGACAACTGATTGTTGAGGACTGAGGGCTGAAGATTGTGGATTCAGGACTGAGGATTCAGGATTAATGTTTGAGGACTGAGGATTGAGGATTGAGGATTGAGGATTGAGGATTGAGGATTGAGGATTGAGGATTGAGGATTCAGGATTGAGGACTGAAGATTGAATATTGATGATTGATGATAGAGGATTGAGTATTGATGGTTGTGGATTGAGGACGAGGACTGAGGGTTGAGTATTGCTGTTTGAGGTCTGAGGATTGAAGCTTGATGATTGAGGATTGAAGATTGAGGATTGAGGATTGAGGATTGAAGATTGAGGATTGAAGATTGAGTACTGAGGATTGAAGATTGAGGATTGAGGATTGCGGATTGAGGATTGAGGATTGAAAATTAAGGATTGAGGATTGACAATTGATTGTTGAGGACTGACGGCTGAAGATTGAGGATTCAGGATTGAAGATTCCGGATTGAGGTTTGAGGACTGAGGATTGAGGGTTGAGGATTGATGATTGAGGATTGAGGATTGAGGATTGAGTATTGACGCTTGAGTATTGAGGATTGAGAATGGAGGATTGAAGAGAGAGGACAGAGTATTGAGGATTGAGTGCTGAGAGTTGATGTTTGACGATTGCGATTTGATTATTGAATATTGAGGATTGAGTACTGAATCATGAGAATTCAGGATATTCTATTGAGTATTGAGAATTGAGGATTGATGGTTGAGTATTGAGGATTGATGGTTGAGGGTTGTGTGTTGAATATTGAGGATTGAGGATTAATGATTGAGGATTGAGGATTGAGGATTGAGGATTGAAGATTGAGTATTGATGATTGAAGGTTGAGGATTGAGGATTCGTGTTTGAGGATTTAGGACGGGGACTGACGGTTGAGGATTGAGGTTTGAGGATTGAGGATTGAGGATTGAGGACTGAGGATTGAGGATTGATGATTGAGGGTTGTGGATTGAGGTCGAGGACTGAGGGTTGAGTATTGATGTTTGAGGTCTGAGGATTGAGGATTGAGGATTGAGAATTGAGGATTGAGGATTGAGGATTGAAGATTGAGGATTGAGGATTCAGGATTGAGGATTGAGGATTGAGGATTGAAGACTGAGGATTGGGTATTGAGGATTCAACATTGAGGATTGATTGTTGAGGATTGAGGACTGAGGATTGACGATTGAGGATTGAGGAATGAGAATCGAGGATTGAGGTTTGAGGATTGAGGATTGAGGACTGGGCACTGAGGATTGAAGAATGAGGATTGAGGATTGAGGATTGAGGATTGAGGGTTGCAGATTGAGTATTGAGGATTGAAGATTGAGGTTTGAGGATTGAGGATTGAGGATTGAGCATTGAGGATTGATGATTGAGGATTGAGGATTGAAGATTGAGTATTGAGGATTGAAGATTGAGGATTGAGGATTAAGGATTGAGGAATGAGGATTGAAGATTGAGGATTGGGGATTGAAGATTGAGGATTGGGTATTGCGGATTGAACATTGAGGATTGAGGATTGAGGATTGAAGACTGAGGATTGGGTATTGAGGATTGAGCATTGGGGATTGAGGGTTGCGGATTGAGGATTGTGGATTGAGGATTGAAGATTGAATATTAATGATTGAAGATTGAGGATTCAGGATTGGGTGTTGTGGATTGAGGACGAGGACTGAGGGTTGAGTATTGGTGTTTGAAGTCTGAGGATTGAGGATTGAGGATTGAGAATTGAGGATTGAGGATTGAGGATTGAAGATTGAGGATTGGGTATTGAGGATTGAACATTGAGGATTGAGGATTGAGGATTGAGGATTGAGGATTGAAGATTGAGGTTTGGGGATTGAGTATTGACGATTGAGAATTGAGTATTGAGGATTGAGTATTGAGGATTGAAGATTGAGGATTGAGGGCTGAGGATAGAGGATTGAGGATGAGGTCTGAGGGTTGAGGATTGAAGTTTGAGGACAGAAGACTGAGGATTGAGGACTGAGGATTGAGGATGTGGTCTGAGGATTGAGATTTGAGGACTGAGGATTGAGGATTGAGGATTGAGGATCGAGGATTGAGGATTGAGGATTGAGGATTGAAGATTGCGGATTGGGTATTGAGGATTAGGGTATGAGGATTGAGGATTGAGGATTGAGGATTGAGGATTGAAGATTGATTATTGAGGATTGAAGATTGACGATTGAGGGTTGAGAATTGATGGTTGAGGGTTGAGATTTGAAGATTGAAGAATGGGGATTGAGTATTGAAAACTGTGAATTAAAGATATTCTATTGAGGATTGAGGATTGACAATTGATTGTTGAGGTCTTATGGCTGAAGATTGAGGATTGAGGATTGAGGATTGAGGATTGAGGATGAGGGCTGAGGTTTGAGGATTGAGGATTGAGGGCTGAGGACTGAGGATTGAGGGTTGAGAATTGAGGATTGAGGATTGAGGATTGAAGATTGAGGATTGGGTATTGAGGATTGAAGAATGAGGATTGAGGATTGAGGATTGAGAGTTGAGGATTGAGGATTGAGGTTTGAAGATTGAGGATTGGGTGTTGAGGATTGAAGAATGAGGATTCAGGAATGAGCATTGAGGATTGAGGATTGAAGATTGAGTATTGAGGATTGAAGCCTGGCGACTGAGGACTGAGGATTGAGGATTGACGATTGAGGATGTGGGATTGAAGATTGAGTATTGAGGATTGAAGATTGAGGATCGAGGATTGAGGATTGAGGATTGAGTATTGAAGATTGAGGATTGGGGACTGAGTGTTGAGGGTTGAATGATGAGAATTGATGTTTGTGGATAGAGATTTGAAAATTGCAGATTGAGTATTGAGTATTGAAAACTGTGAATTGATGATATTCTATTGAGGATTGAGAATTGACAACTGATTGTTGAGGACTGAGGTCTGAAGATTGAGGATTCAGGATTGAGGATACAGGTTTGAGGTTCGAGGACTGAGGATTGAGGATTGTGGATTGAGGATTGAGGATTGAAGATTGAAGATGGGAGGATTGAGGATTGAGTGTTGGGGTTTGAGGACGAGGACTGACGGTTGAGGATTGAGGTTTGAGGATTGTGGATTGAGGATTGATGGTTGAGGATTGATGATTGAGGATTGAGGATTGAGTATTGAGGATTGACGATTGAGTATTGAGGATTGAAGATTGAGGTTTGAGGATTGAGGATTGAGTATTGAGGATTGAGGATTGATGATTGAGGATTGAAGATTCAGTATTGAGGATTGCATATTGAGAATTGAGGATTGAGGATTGAACATTGAGGACTGAGTGTTGAGGGTTGTGTGATGAGAATTGATGTTTGTGGATAGAGATTTGAAAATTACAGATTGAGTATTGAGTATTGAAAACTGTGAATTCATGATATTCTATTGAGGATTGAGAACTGAGAATTGAGTGTGAGGACTGAGGGTTGAGGATTGAGGTTTGAGGAACGAGGATTGAGGATTGAGGATTGAGGACTGAGGATTGACGATTCAGTATTGAAGATTGAGGATTGATTACTGAGGATTGAGGATTGAGGATTGAGGATTGACGCTTGAGGATTGAGGATTGAGGATGGAGGATTGAAGAGAGAGGACTGAGTGCTGAGGATTGCGTGTTGAGAATTGATGTTTGAGGATTGAGATTTGATTACTGAATATTGTGGATTGAGTATTGAACCATGAGAATTCAGGATATTCCTTTGAGTATTGAGAATTGAGGATTGACGGTTGAGTATTGAGGATTGATGGATGAGGGTTGTGCGTTGAATATTGTGGATTGAGGATTGAGGATTGAGGATTGAGGATTGAGGATTGAGGATTGAAGATTGAGGATTGGGGATTGAGTATTGACGATTGAGGATTGAGTATTGAGGATTGCGAATTGAGGATTGATTATTGAAGATTGAGTATTGAGGATTGAAGATTGAGGAATGGGGATTGAGGATTGATGATAGAGGATTAAGGATTGAGGATTGGGGATTGAGGATCTAGGATTGGAGATTGATTATTGAGGATTGAAGATTGAGGATTGAGGATTGAGGATTGTGGATTGGGTATTGAGGATTGAAGAATGAGGATTGAGGATTGAGGATTGAGGAGTGAGGATTGAAGACTGAGTATTGAGGATTGAAGATTGACGATTGAGGATTGAGGATTGAGGATTGAGGATTGAGGATTGAATATTGAGTATTGAGGATTGAAGATTGAGGATTGAGGATTGAGGATTGAGGATTGAGGATTGAGGTTTGAGGATTGAGGATTGAGGATTGAGGATTGAAGATTGTGTATTGAGGATTGAAGATTGAGGATTGAGGATTGAGGATTGAGGATTGAGGATTGAAGATTGAGGTTTGGGGATTGAGTATTGATGATTGAGAATTGAGTATTGAGGATTGAGAATTGAGGATTGATTATTGAAGATTGAGTATTGAGGATTGAAGATTGAGGATTGAGGGCTGAGGATTGAGGATTGAGGATGAGGTCTGAGGGTTGAGGATTGAAGTTTGAGGACAGAGGACTGAGGATTGAGGACTGAGGATTGAGGATGCGGTCTGAGGATTAAGATTTGAGGACTGAGGATTGAGGATTGAGGATTGAGGATCGAGGATTGAGGATTGAGGATTGAGGATTGAAGATTGAGGATTAGGTATTGCGGATTGAACATTGAGGATTGAGGATTGAGGATTGAGGATTGAGGATCGAGGATTGAGGATTGAGGATTGAGGATTGAAGATTGAGGATTGGGGACTGAGGATTGAAGATTGAATATTGAGGATTGAGGATTGAGGATTGAGGGTTGAGGGTTGAAGATTCAGTATTGAGGACTGAAGATTGAGAATTGAGGATTGAGGATTGAACATTGAGTACTGAGTGTTGAGGGTTGAGTGATGTGAATTGGTGTTTGTGGATAGAGATCTGAAGATTGCAGATTGACTATTGAGTATTGAAAACTGTCAATTGAGGATACTCTATTGAGGATTGACGATTGACAACTGATTGTTGAGGACTGAGGGCTGAAGATTGAGGATTGAGGATTGAGGATTGAGGATTGAGGAAGAGGGCTGAGGGTTGAGTTGAGGTTTGAGGACTGAGGACTGAGGGTTGAGGATTGAGAATTGAGTATTGAGGATTGAGGATTGAAGATTGAGGATTGAGGATTGAGGTTTGAGGATTGAGGACGTGGACTGACGGTTGAGGATTGAGGTTTGAAGATTGAGGACTGAGGATTGAGGACTGAGGATTGAGGATTGAGGATTGAGCATTGAGGATTGAAGATTGAGGACTGGAGATTGAGGATTGATGATAGAGGATTAAGGATTGAGGATTGGGGATTGAGGATCTAGGATTGGAGATTGATTATTGAGGATTGAAGATTGAGGATTGAGGATTCAGGATTGAGAATTGAGAATTGAGTGTGAGGACTGAGGGCTGAGGATTGAGGTTTGAGGAACGAGGATTGAGGATTGAGGATTGAGGACTGAGGATTGACGATTCAGTATTGAAGATTGAGGATTGATTACTGAGGATTGAGGATTGAGGATTGAGGTTTGAGGACTGAGGATTGAGGATTGAAGATTGAGTCTTGTGGATTGAAGATTGAGGATTGAGGATTGAGGATTGAGGATTGAGGATGAGGGCTGAGGTTTGAGGATTGAGGATTGAGGGCTGAGGACTGAGGATTGAGGGTTGAGAATTGATGATTGAGGATTGAGAATTGAAGATTGAGGATTGGGTATTGAGGATTGAAGAATGAGGATGGAGGATTGAGGATTGAGAGTTGAGGATTGAGGATTGAGGTTTGAAGATTGAGGATTGGGTGTTGAGGATTGAAGAATGAGGATTCTGGAATGAGCATTGAGGATTGAGGATTGAAGATTGAGTATTGAGGATTGAAGCCTGGCGACTGAGGACTGAGGATTGAGGATTGACGATTGAGGATGTGGGATTGAAGATTGAGTATTGAGGATTGAAGATTGAGGATCGAGGATTGAGGATTGAGGATTGAGTATTGAAGATTGAGGATTGGGGACTGAGTGTTGAGGGTTGAATGATGAGAATTGATGTTTGTGGATAGAGATTTGAAAATTGCAGATTGAGTATTGAGTATTGAAAACTGTGAATTGATGATATTCTATTGAGGATTGAGAATTGACAACTGATTGTTGAGGACTGAGGTCTGAAGATTGAGGATTCAGGATTGAGGATACAGGTTTGAGGTTCGAGGACTGAGGATTGAGGATTGAGGATTGAGGATTGAGGATTGAAGATTGAAGATGGAAGGATTGAGGATTGAGTGTTGGAGATTGAGGACGAGGACTGACGGTTGAGGCTTGAGGTTTGAGGATTGTGGATTGAGGATTGAGAATGAAGGCAGAGGGTTGAGGATTGAGGTTTGAGTATAGAATCCTGAGAATTCAGGATATTCTATTGAGTATTGAGAATTGAGGATTGATGGTTGAGTATTGAGGATTGAGGATTGAGGGTTGAGGATTGAGTATTGAAGATTGAGGATTGATGGTTGAGGATTGATGATTGAGGATTGAGGATTGAGTATTGAGGATTGACGATTGAGTATTGAGGATTGAAGATTGAGGTTTGAGGATTGAGGATTGAGGATTGAACATTGAGGACTGAGTGTTGAGCGTTGAGTGATGAGAATTGATGTTTGTGGATAGAGATTTGAAAATTGCAGATTGAGTATTGAGTATTGAAAACTGTGAATTGATGATATTCTATTGAGGATTGAGAATTGAGAATTGAGTGTGAGGACTGAGGGTTGAGGATTGAGGTTTGAGGAACGAGGATTGAGGATTGAGGATTGAGGACTGAGGATTGACGATTCAGTATTGAAGATTGAGGATTGATTACTGAGGATTGAGGATTGAGGATTGAGGATTGACGCTTGAGGATTGAGGATTGAGGATGGAGGATTGAAGAGAGAGGACTGAGTGCTGAGGATTGCGTGTTGAGGATTGATGTTTGAGGATTGAGATTTGATTACTGAATATTGTGGTGAGTATTGAACCATGAGAATTCAGGATATTCTTTTGAGTATTGAGAATTGAGGATTGATGGTTGCGTATTGAGGATTGATGGATGAGGGTTGTGCGTTGAATATTGTGGATTGAGGATTGAGGATTGAGGATTGAGGATTGAGGATTGAAGATTGAGTATTGATGATTGAAGATTGTGGATTGGGTATGGAGGATTGAAGAAGGAGGATTGAGGATTGAGGATTGAGGAGTGAGGATTGAAGACTGAGTATTGAGGATTGAAGATTGAGGATTGAGGGTTGAGGATTGAGGATTGAGGATTGAGGTTTGAGGATTGAGGATTGAGGATTGAGGATTGAAGATTGTGTATTGAGGATTGAAGATTGAGGATTGAGGATTGAGGATTGAGGATTGAGGATTGAACATTGAGGATTGGGGATTGAGTATTGACGATTGAGAATTCAGTATTGAGGATTGAGAATTGAGGATTGATTATTGAAGATTGAGTATTGAGGATTGAAGATTGAGGATTGAGGGCTGAGGATTGAGGATTGAGGGTGAGGTCTGAGGGTTGAGGATTGAAGTTTGAGGACAGAGGACTGAGGATTGAGGACTGAGGATTGAGGATGTGGTCTGAGGATTGAGATTTGAGGACTGAGGATTGAGGATTGAGGATTGAGGATCGAGGATTGAGGATTGAGGATTGAGGATTGAAGATTGAGGATTGGGTATTGCGGATTGAACATTGAGGATTGAGGATTGAGGATTGAGGATTGAGGATTGAGGACTGGAGATTGAGGATTGATGATAGAGGATTAAGGATTGAGGATTGGGGATTGAGGATCTAGGATTGGAGATTGATTATTGAGGATTGAAGATTGAGGATTGAGGATTCAGGATTGAGAATTGAGAATTGAGTGTGAGGACTGAGGGCTGAGGATTGAGGTTTGAGGAACGAGGATTGAGGATTGAGGATTGAGGACTGAGGATTGACGATTCAGTATTGAAGATTGAGGATTGATTACTGAGGATTGAGGATTGAGGATTGAGGTTTGAGGACTGAGGATTGAGGATTGAAGATTGAGTCTTGTGGATTGAAGATTGAGGATTGAGGATTGAGGATTGAGGATTGAGGATGAGGGCTGAGGTTTGAGGATTGAGGATTGAGGGCTGAGGACTGAGGATTGAGGGTTGAGAATTGATGATTGAGGATTGAGAATTGAAGATTGAGGATTGGGTATTGAGGATTGAAGAATGAGGATGGAGGATTGAGGATTGAGAGTTGAGGATTGAGGATTGAGGTTTGAAGATTGAGGATTGGGTGTTGAGGATTGAAGAACGAGGATTCTGGAATGAGCATTGAGGATTGAGGATTGAAGATTGAGTATTGAGGATTGAAGCCTGGCGACTGAGGACTGAGGATTGAGGATTGACGATTGAGGATGTGGGATTGAAGATTGAGTATTGAGGATTGAAGATTGAGGATCGAGGATTGAGGATTGAGGATTGAGTATTGAAGATTGAGGATTGGGGACTGAGTGTTGAGGGTAGAATGATGAGAATTGATGTTTGTGGATAGAGATTTGAAAATTGCAGATTGAGTATTGAGTATTGAAAACTGTGAATTGATGATATTCTATTGAGGATTGAGAATTGACAACTGATTGTTGAGGACTGAGGTCTGAAGATTGAGGATTCAGGATTGAGGATACAGGTTTGAGGTTCGAGGACTGAGGATTGAGGATTGAGGATTGAGGATTGAGGATTGAAGATTGAAGATGGAAGGATTGAGGATTGAGTGTTGGAGATTGAGGACGAGGACTGACGGTTGAGGCTTGAGGTTTGAGGATTGTGGATTGAGGATTGAGAATGAAGGCAGAGGGTTGAGGATTGAGGTTTGAGTATAGAATCCTGAGAATTCAGGATATTCTATTGAGTATTGAGAATTGAGGATTGATGGTTGAGTATTGAGGATTGAGGATTGAGGGTTGAGGATTGAGTATTGAAGATTGAGGATTGATGGTTGAGGATTGATGATTGAGGATTGAGGATTGAGTATTGAGGATTGACGATTGAGTATTGAGGATTGAAGATTGAGGTTTGAGGATTGAGGATTGAGGATTGAACATTGAGGACTGAGTGTTGAGCGTTGAGTGATGAGAATTGATGTTTGTGGATAGAGATTTGAAAATTGCAGATTGAGTATTGAGTATTGAAAACTGTGAATTGATGATATTCTATTGAGGATTGAGAATTGAGAATTGAGTGTGAGGACTGAGGGTTGAGGATTGAGGTTTGAGGAACGAGGATTGAGGATTGAGGATTGAGGACTGAGGATTGACGATTCAGTATTGAAGATTGAGGATTGATTACTGAGGATTGAGGATTGAGGATTGAGGATTGACGCTTGAGGATTGAGGATTGAGGATGGAGGATTGAAGAGAGAGGACTGAGTGCTGAGGATTGCGTGTTGAGGATTGATGTTTGAGGATTGAGATTTGATTACTGAATATTGTGGTGAGTATTGAACCATGAGAATTCAGGATATTCTTTTGAGTATTGAGAATTGAGGATTGATGGTTGCGTATTGAGGATTGATGGATGAGGGTTGTGCGTTGAATATTGTGGATTGAGGATTGAGGATTGAGGATTGAGGATTGAGGATTGAAGATTGAGTATTGATGATTGAAGATTGTGGATTGGGTATTGAGGATTGAAAAAGGAGGATTGAGGATTGAGGATTGAGGAGTGAGGATTGAAGACTGAGTATTGAGGATTGAAGATTGAGGATTGAGGGTTGAGGATTGAGGATTGAGGATTGAGGTTTGAGGATTGAGGATTGAGGATTGAGGATTGAAGATTGTGTATTGAGGATTGAAGATTGAGGATTGAGGATTGAGGATTGAGGATTGAGGATTGAAGATTGAGGATTGGGGATTGAGTATTGACGATTGAGAATTCAGTATTGAGGATTGAGAATTGAGGATTGATTATTGAAGATTGAGTATTGAGGATTGAAGATTGAGGATTGAGGGCTGAGGATTGAGGATTGAGGATGAGGTCTGAGGGTTGAGGATTGAAGTTTGAGGACAGAGGACTGAGGATTGAGGACTGAGGATTGAGGATGTGGTCTGAGGATTGAGATTTGAGGACTGAGGATTGAGGATTGAGGATTGAGGATCGAGGATTGAGGATTGAGGATTGAGGATTGTAGATTGAGGATTGGGTATTGCGGATTGAACATTGAGGATTGAGGATTGAGGATTGAGGATTGAGGATCGAGGATTGAGGATTGAGGATTGAGGATTGATTATTGAGGATTGAAGATTGACGATTGAGGGTTGAGAATTGATGTTTGAGGGTTGAGATTTGAAGATTGAAGAATGTGGATTGAGTATTGAAACCTGTGAATTAAGGATATTCTATTGAGGATTGAGGATTGACAATTGATTGTTGAGGTCTTATGGCTGAAGATTGAGGATTCAGGATTGAGGATTCGTGGTGGAGGTTTGAGGACTGAGGATTGAGGGTTGAGGATTGAGGATTGACTCTTGAGGATTGAGGATTGAGGATGGAGGATTGATGAGAGAGGACTGAGTGTTGAGGATTGAGTGTTGAGAATTGATGTTTGAGGATTGAGATTTGATTATTGAATATTGTGGATTGAGTATTGAACCATGAGAATTCAGGATATTCTATTGAGTATTGAGAATTGAGGATTGATGGTTGAGTATTGAGGATTGATGGCTGAGGGTTGTGCGTTGAATATTGAGGATTGTGGATTGAGGATTGAGGATTGAGGATTGAGGATTGAAGATTGAGTATTGATGATTGAAGATTAAGGATTGAGGATTGGGGGTTGAGGTTTGAGGACGAGGACTGACGGTTGAGGATTGAGGTTTGAGGACTGAGGATTGAAGATTGAGGACTGAGGATTGAGGATTGAGGATTGAGCATTGAGGATTGAAGATTGTGGACTGAGGATTGAGGATTGAAGTATGAGTATTGAGGATTGGAGATTGAGGATTGAGGATTGAGGATTGAGGATTGAGGATGAGGGCTGAGGGTTGAGCATTGAGGTTTGAGGACTGAGGACAGAGGATTGAGGATTGAGAATTGAGGACTGAGGATTGAGGATTGAAGACTGAGGATTGGGTATTGAGGATTGGAGAATGAGGATTGAGGATTGAGGATTGAGGATTGAGGATTGAAGATTGAGCATTCAGGATTGCAGATGGACGATTGAGGATTGAGGTCCGAGGATAGAGGATTGGGGATTGAAGATTGAGTATTGGGGATTGAAGATTGACGATTGAGGATTGAGAATTGAGGATTGAGGATTGAGGAGTGAGCATTGAGGATTGTGTATTGAGGATTGAACGTTGAGGATTGTGGATTGAGGATTGAGGATTGAGGATTGAATATTGAGGATTGGGGTCTGAGTGTTGAGGGTTGAGTGATGAGAATTGATGTTTGTGGATAGAGATTTGAAGATTGCAGATTGAGTATTGAGTAATGAAAACTGTGAATTGATGATATTCAATTGAGTATTGAGGTTTGACAACAGACTGTTGAGGACTGAGGGCTGACGAAAGAGGATTCAGGTTTGAGGATTCAGGATTGAGGTTTGAGGACTGAGGATTGAGGATTGAAAATTGAGGATTGAGGATTGAGGATTGAGGATTGAGGATTGAAGATTGAGGTTTGGGTATTGAGGATAGAACATTGAGGATTGAGGATTGAGTATTGAGGATTGAAGATTGAGGATTGAAGATTGAATATTGATGATTGAATATTGAGGATTGAGGATTGATGGTTGTGGATTGAGGACGAGGACTGAGGGTTGAGTATTGATGTTTGAGGTCTGAGGATTGAGGATTGAGGATTGAGGATTGAGGATTGAGGATTGTGGATTGAGGATTGAGGATTGAAGATTGAGTATTGAGGATTGAAAATTGAGGATTGAGGATTCAGGATTGAGGATTGAGGTCCGAGGATAGAGGATTGGGGATTGAAGATTGAGTATTGAGGATTGAGGATTGAGGATTGAAGATTGAGGATTGGGTATTGAGGATTGAAGAATGAGGATTGAGGATTGAGGATTGAGGATTGAGGATTGAAGATTGAGGATTGAGTATTGAATATTGAGTATTGAGGATTGAAGATTGAGGATTGAGGATTGAGTGTTGACGATTGAGGACGAGGACTGTCGGTTGAGGATTGAGGTTTGAGGTTTGAGGATTGAGGACTGAGGATTGAGGATTGAGGATTGAGCATTGAGGATTGAATATTGAGGACTGGGGATTGAGGATTGAAGGTTGAGGATTAAGGATTGAGGTTTGGGGATTGAGGATCTAGGATTGGAGATTGATTATTGAGGATTGAAGATTGAGGATTGAGGGTTGAGAATTGAGGATTGAGGATTGAGGAATGAAGATTGAGGATTCGGTATTGAGGATTGAAGAATGAGGATTGAAGATTGAGGATTGAGGATTGAGGATTGAAGGTTGAGGATTGAGGATTGAGGATTGAGGATTGAAGACTGAGTATTGAGGATTGAAGATTGAGGATTGAGGAGTGAGTATTGAAGATTGAGGATTTGGGACTGAGGATTGAAGATTGAGGATTGAGGATTGAGGATTGAGGATTGAGGATTGAGGATTGAGAATTGAAGATTGAGGATTGGGTATTGAGGATTGAAGATTGAGTATTGAGGATTGAAGATTGACGATTGATGATTGAGGATTGAGGATTGAGGATTGAGGATTGAGGATTGAGGATTGAAGATTGAGTTTTGAGGATTGAAGATTGAGGATTGAGGATTGAGGATTGAGGATTGAGGATTGAAGGTTGAGGATTGAGGATTGAGGATTGAGGATTGAGGATTGAAGATTGAGGATTGGTTATTGAGGAATGAAGAATGAGGATTGAGTATTGAGTATTGCGGATTGAGGATTGAAGATTGAGTATTGAGGATTGAAGGTTGACGATTGAGGATTCAGGATTGAGGATTGAGGATTGAGGATAGAGGATTGAGGATTGAAGATTGAGTATTGAGGATTGAATCTTGAGAATTAAGGATTGAGGATTGAGGATTGAGGATTGAAGATTGAGTACTGAGGATTGAAGATTAAGATTGAGGATTGAGGATTGAGGATTGAGGATTGAGGATTGAAGATTGAGGATTGCGTATTGAGGATAGAACATTGAGGATTGAGGATTGAGTATTGAGGATTGAAGATTGAGGATTGTAGATTGAATATTGATGATTGAAGATTGAGGATCGAGGATTGAGGGTTGTGGATTGAGGACGAGGACTGAGGGTTGAGTATTGATGTGTGAGGTCTGAGGATTGAGGATTGAGGATTGAGAATTGAGGACTGAGGATTGAGGATTGAAGATTGAGGATTGGGTGTTGCGGATTGAAGGATGAGGATTGAGGATTGAGGATTGAGGATTGAGGATTGAAGATTGAGTATTGAGCTTTGAAGATTGATGATTGAGGATTGAGGATTGAGGATTGAGTATTGAGGATTGCGGATTGAAGATTGAGGATTGGGTATTGAGTATTGAACATTGAGGATTGAGGATTCAGGATTGAGGATTGAGGATTGAGGACTGAAGATTGAGTATTGATGATTGAATATTGAGGATTGAGGATTGATGGTTGTGGATTGAGGACGAGGACTGAGGGTTGAGTATTGATGTTTGAGGTCTGACGATTGAGGATTGAGTATTGAGGATTGAGGATTGAGAATTGTGGATTGAGGATTGAGGATTGAAGATTGAGTATTGAGGATTGAAAATTGAGGATCGAGGATTCAGGATTGAGCATTGAGGATTGAGGATTGAGGATTGAGGATTGAAGATTGAGTATTGAGGATTGAAGATTGAGGATTGAGGATTGAGGATTGCGGATTGAGGATTGAGGATGAGGGCTGAGGGTTGGGGATTGAGCTCTGAGGACTGGGGACTGAGGATTGAGGATTGAGAATTGAGGATTGAGGATTGAGGATTGAGAATTGAGAATTGAGAATGAGGACTGAGGTTTGAGGATTTAGGTTTGAGGAATGAGGATTGAGGATTGAGGATTGAGGATTGAGGATTGAGGATTGACAATTGATTTTTGAGGACTGAGGGCTGAAGATTGAAGATTCAGGATTGAGGATTCGGGATTGAGCTTTGAGGACTGAGGATTGAGGACTGAGGATTGAGGATTGAGAATTGAAGATTGAGGATTGAGTATTGAGGTTTGTGAATTGAGGACGAGGACTGAGGCTTGAGTATTGATGTTTGAGGTCTGAGGATTGAGGGTTGAGGATTGAGAATTCAGGATTGAGGATTGAGGATTGAAGATTGAGGATTGGGTATTGAGGATTGAAGAATGCGGATTGAGGATTGAGGATTGAGGATTGAGGATTGAAGACTGAGTATTGAGGATTGAAGATTGTGGATTGAGGTGTGAGTATTGAAGATTGAGGATTTGGGACTGAGGATTGAAGATTGAGGATTGAGGATTGAGGATTGAGGATTGAGGATTGAGGATTGAGGATTGAAGATTGAGGATTGGGTATTGAGGATTGAAGAATGAGGATTGAGGATTGAGGATTGAGGATTGAACATTGAGGATTGGGTGTTGAGGATTGAAGAATGAGGATTGAGGATTGAGGATTGAGGATTGAGCATTGAAGATTGAGTATTGAGGATTGAAGATTGAGGATTGAGGATTGAGGATTGAGGATTGAGGATTGCGGATAGAAGATTCAGGATTGGGTATTGGGGATTGAACATTGAGGATTGAGGATTGAGGATTGAGGATTGAGGATTGACGATTGAGGATTGAGAATTGAGGATTGAGTATTGAGGATTGAAGATTGAGGATTTTGTATTGAGGATTGCAGAATGAGGATTGAGGATTGAGGATTGAGGATTGGGGATTGAGGATTGAAGACTGAGTATTGAGGATTGAAGATTGAGGTTTGAGGAGTGAGTATTGAAGATTGAGGATTTGGGACTGATGATTGAAGATTGAGGATTGAGGATTGAGGATTGAGGATTGAGGATTGAGGATTGAGGATTGAAGATTGAGGATTGGGTATTGAGGATTGAAGATTGAGTATTGAGGATTGAAGATTGACGATTGATGATTGAGGATTGAGGATTGCGGATTGAGGATTGAGGATGAGGGCTGAGGGTTGAGGATTGAGGTCTGAGGACTGGGGACTGAGGATTGAGGATTGAGAATTGAGGATTGAGGATTGAGGATTGAAGATTGAGGATTGGGTATTGAGGAATGAAGAATGAGGATTGAGGATTGAGGATTGAGGATTGAGGATTGAAGATTGAGGATTGAAGATTGAGGATTGAGTATTGAATATTGAGTATTGAGGATTGAAGATTGAGGATTGAGGATTGAGTGTTGACGATTGAGGACGAGGACTGTCGGTTGAGGATTGAGGTTTGAGGGTTGAGGATTGAGGACTGAGGATTGAGGATTGAGGATTGAGCATTGAGGATTGAATATTGAGGACTGGGGATTGAGGATTGAAGGTTGAGGATTAAGGATTGAGGTTTGGGGATTGAGGATCTAGGATTGGAGATTGATTATTGAGGATTGAAGATTGAGGATTGAGGGTTGAGAATTGAGGATTGAGGATTGAGGAATGAAGATTGAGGATTCGGTATTGAGGATTGAAGAATGAGGATTGAAGATTGAGGATTGAGGATTGAGGATTGAAGGTTGAGGATTGAGGATTGAGGATTGAGGATTGAAGACTGAGTATTGAGGATTGAAGATTGAGGATTGAGGAGTGAGTATTGAAGATTGAGGATTTGGGACTGAGGATTGAAGATTGAGGATTGAGGATTGAGGATTGAGGATTGAGGATTGAGGATTGAGAATTGAAGATTGAGGATTGGGTATTGAGGATTGAAGATTGAGTATTGAGGATTGAAGATTGACGATTGATGATTGAGGATTGAGGATTGAGGATTGAGGATTGAGGATTGAGGATTGAAGATTGAGTTTTGAGGATTGAAGATTGAGGATTGAGGATTGAGGATTGAGGATTGAGAATTGAAGGTTGAGGATTGAGGATTGAGGATTGAGGATTGAGGATTGAAGATTGAGGATTGGTTATTGAGGAATGAAGAATGAGGATTGAGTATTGAGTATTGCGGATTGAGGATTGAAGGTTGACGATTGAGGATTCAGGATTGAGGATTCAGGATTGAGGATAGAGGATTGAGGATTGAAGATTGAGTATTGAGGATTGAATCTTGAGAATTATGGATTGAGGATTGAGGATTGAGGATTGAAGATTGAGTACTGAGGATTGAAGATTAAGATTGAGGATTGAGGATTGAGGATTGAGGATTGAGGATTGAGGATTGAGGATTGAAGATTGAGGATTGCGTATTGAGGATAGAACATTGAGGATTGAGGATTGAGTATTGAGGATTGAAGATTGAGGATTGTAGATTGAATATTGATGATTGAAGATTGAGGATCGAGGATTGAGGGTTGTGGATTGAGGACGAGGACTGAGGGTTGAGTATTGATGTGTGAGGTCTGAGGATTGAGGATTGAGGATTGAGAATTGAGGACTGAGGATTGAGGATTGAAGATTGAGGATTGGGTGTTGCGGATTGAAGGATGAGGATTGAGGATTGAGGATTGAGGATTGAGGATTGAAGATTGAGTATTGAGCTTTGAAGATTGATGATTGAGGATTGAGGATTGAGGATTGAGTATTGAGGATTGCGGATTGAAGATTGAGGATTGGGTATTGAGTATTGAACATTGAGGATTGAGGATTCAGGATTGAGGATTGAGGATTGAGGACTGAAGATTGACTATTGATGATTGAATATTGAGGATTGAGGATTGATGGTTGTGGACTGAGGACGAGGACTGAGGGTTGAGTATTGATGTTTGAGGTCTGAGGATTGAGGATTGAGGATTGAGGATTGAGGATTGAGGATTGTGGATTGAGGATTGAGGATTGAAGATTGAGTATTGAGGATTGAAAATTGAGGATTGAGGATTCAGGATTGAGGATTGAGGATTGAGGATTGAGGAT
The DNA here is from genome assembly GCF_051401765.1 of Calliopsis andreniformis. Classification (NCBI taxonomy): domain Eukaryota; kingdom Metazoa; phylum Arthropoda; class Insecta; order Hymenoptera; family Andrenidae; genus Calliopsis; species Calliopsis andreniformis. The sequence continues at coordinate 836,664 of NW_027480586.1, read as the reverse complement.
TGAGGATTGAAGATTGAGTATTGAGGATTGAAGATTGAGGATTGAGGATTGAGGATTGCGGATTGAGGATTGAGGATGAGGGCTGAGGGTTGAGGATTGAGGATTGAAGATTGAGGATTGGGGATTGAGGGTTGATGATTGAGGATGGAGTATAGAGGATTGAGAATTGAGGATTGAGGATTGAGGATTGAGTATTGAGGATTGAAGGTTGAGGGTTGAGGATTGAGGATTGATGATTGAGGACTGAGTGTTGATGGTTGAGTGATGAGAATTGATGTTTGTGGATTGTGATTTGAAGATTGAAGAATGGGGATTGCGTATTGAAAACTGTGAATTGAGGATATTCTATTGAGGATTGAGGATTGACAATTGATTTTTGAGGACTGAGGGCTGAAGATTGAAGATTCAGGATTGAGGATTCGGGATTGAGGTTTGAGGACTGAGGATTGAGGATTGAGGATTGAGGATTGAGAATTGAAGATTGAGGATTGAGTATTGAGGTTTGTGAATTGAGGACGAGGACTGAGGTTTGAGTATTGATGTTTGAGGTCTGAGGATTGAGGATTGAGGATTGAGAATTCAGGATTGAGGATTCAGGATTGAAGATTGAGGATTGGGTATTGAGGATTGAAGAATGCGGATTGAGGATTGAGGATTGAGGATTGAGGATTGAAGACTGAGTATTGAGGATTGAAGATTGTGGATTGAGGTGTGAGTATTGAAGATTGAGGATATGGGACTGAGGATTGAAGATTGAGGATTGAGGATTGAGGATTGAGGATTGAGGATTGAGGATTGAGGATTGAAGATTGAGGATTGGGTATTGAGGATTGAACAATGAGGATTGAGGATTGAGGATTGAGGATTGAACATTGAGGATTGGGTGTTGAGGATTGAAGAATGAGGATTGAGGATTGAGGATTGAGGATTGAGCATTGAAGATTGAGTATTGAGGATTGAAGATTGAGGATTGAGGATTGAGGATTGAGGATTGAGGATTGCGGATAGAAGATTCAGGATTGGGTATTGCGGATTGAACATTGAGGATTGAGGATTGAGGATTGAGGATTGAGGATTGAGGATTGAGGATTGAGAATTGAGGATTGAGTATTGAGGATTGAAGATTGAGGATTGGGTATTGAGGATTGCAGAATGAGGATTGAGGATTGAGGATTGAAGATTGACGATTGATGATTGAGGATTGAGGATTGAGGATTGAGGATTGAGGATTGAGGATTGAAGATTGAGTTTTGAGGATTGAAGATTGAGGATTGAGGATTGAGGATTGAGGATTGAGGATTGAAGGTTGAGGATTGAGGATTGAGGATTGAGGATTGAGGATTGAAGATTGAGGATTGGTTATTGAGGAATGAAGAATGAGGATTGAGTATTGAGTATTGCGGATTGAGGATTGAAGATTGAGTATTGAGGATTGAAGGTTGACGATTGAGGATTCAGGATTGAGGATTGAGGATTGAGGATAGAGGATTGAGGATTGAAGATTGAGTATTGAGGATTGAATCTTGAGAATTAAGGATTGAGGATTGAGGATTGAGGATTGAAGATTGAGTACTGAGGATTGAAGATTAAGATTGAGGATTGAGGATTGAGGATTGAGGATTGAGGATTGAAGATTGAGGATTGCGTATTGAGGATAGAACATTGAGGATTGAGGATTGAGTATTGAGGATTGAAGATTGAGGATTGTAGATTGAATATTGATGATTGAAGATTGAGGATCGAGGATTGAGGGTTGTGGATTGAGGACGAGGACTGAGGGTTGAGTATTGATGTGTGAGGTCTGAGGATTGAGGATTGAGGATTGAGAATTGAGGACTGAGGATTGAGGATTGAAGATTGAGGATTGGGTGTTGCGGATTGAAGGATGAGGATTGAGGATTGAGGATTGAGGATTGAGGATTGAAGATTGAGTATTGAGCTTTGAAGATTGATGATTGAGGATTGAGGATTGAGGATTGAGTATTGAGGATTGCGGATTGAAGATTGAGGATTGGGTATTGAGTATTGAACATTGAGGATTGAGGATTCAGGATTGAGGATTGAGGATTGAGGACTGAAGATTGAGTATTGATGATTGAATATTGAGGATTGAGGATTGATGGTTGTGGATTGAGGACGAGGACTGAGGGTTCAGTATTGATGTTTGAGGTCTGACGATTGAGGATTGAGTATTGAGGATTGAGGATTGAGAATTGTGGATTGAGGATTGAGGATTGAAGATTGAGTATTGAGGATTGAAAATTGAGGATTGAGGATTCAGGATTGAGCATTGAGGATTGAGGATTGAGGATTGAGGATTGAAGATTGAGTATTGAGGATTGAAGATTGAGGATTGAGGATTGAGGATTGCGGATTGAGGATTGAGGATGAGGGCTGAGGGTTGGGGATTGAGCTCTGAGGACTGGGGACTGAGGATTGAGGATTGAGAATTGAGGATTGAGGATTGAGGATTGAGAATTGAGAATTGAGAATGAGGACTGAGGTTTGAGGATTTAGGTTTGAGGAATGAGGATTGAGGATTGAGGATTGAGGATTGAGGATTGAGGATTGACAATTGATTTTTGAGGACTGAGGGCTGAAGATTGAAGATTCAGGATTGAGGATTCGGGATTGAGCTTTGAGGACTGAGGATTGAGGATTGAGGATTGAGGATTGAGAATTGAAGATTGAGGATTGAGTATTGAGGTTTGTGAATTGAGGACGAGGACTGAGGCTTGAGTATTGATGTTTGAGGTCTGAGGATTGAGGGTTGAGGATTGAGAATTCAGGATTGAGGATTGAGGATTGAAGATTGAGGATTGGGTATTGAGGATTGAAGAATGCGGATTGAGGATTGAGGATTGAGGATTGAGGATTGAAGACTGAGTATTGAGGATTGAAGATTGTGGATTGAGGTGTGAGTATTGAAGATTGAGGATTTGGGACTGAGGATTGAAGATTGAGGATTGAGGATTGAGGATTGAGGATTGAGGATTGAGGATTGAGGATTGAAGATTGAGGATTGGGTATTGAGGATTGAAGAATGAGGATTGAGGATTGAGGATTGAGGATTGAACATTGAGGATTGGGTGTTGAGGATTGAAGAATGAGGATTGAGGATTGAGGATTGAGGATTGAGCATTGAAGATTGAGTATTGAGGATTGAAGATTGAGGATTGAGGATTGAGGATTGAGGATTGAGGATTGCGGATAGAAGATTCAGGATTGGGTATTGGGGATTGAACATTGAGGATTGAGGATTGAGGATTGAGGATTGAGGATTGACGATTGAGGATTGAGAATTGAGGATTGAGTATTGAGGATTGAAGATTGAGGATTTTGTATTGAGGATTGCAGAATGAGGATTGAGGATTGAGGATTGAGGATTGGGGATTGAGGATTGAAGACTGAGTATTGAGGATTGAAGATTGAGGTTTGAGGAGTGAGTATTGAAGATTGAGGATTTGGGACTGATGATTGAAGATTGAGGATTGAGGATTGAGGATTGAGGATTGAGGATTGAGGATTGAGGATTGAAGATTGAGGATTGGGTATTGAGGATTGAAGATTGAGTATTGAGGATTGAAGATTGACGATTGATGATTGAGGATTGAGGATTGAGGATTGAGGATTCAGGATTGAGGATTGAGGATTGAGGATTGAAGATTGAGGATTGCGTATTGAGGATAGAACATTGAGGATTGAGGATTGAGTATTGAGGATTGAAGATTGAGGATTGTAGATTGAATATTGATGATTGAAGATTGAGGATCGAGGATTGAGGGTTGTGGATTGAGGACGAGGACTGAGGGTTGAGTATTGATGTTTGAGGTCTGAGGATTGAGGATTGAGGATTGAGAATTGAGGACTGAGGATTGAGGATTGAAGATTGAGGATTGGGTGTTGCGGATTGAAGGATGAGGATTGAGGATTGAGGATTGAGGATTGAGGATTGAAGATTGAGTATTGAGCTTTGAAGATTGATGATTGAGGATTGAGGATTGAGGATTGAGTATTGAGGATTGCGGATAGAAGATTGAGGATTGGGTATTGAGGATTGAACATTGAGGATTGAGGATTGAGGATTGAGGATTGAGGATTGAGGACTGAAGATTGAGTATTGATGATTGAATATTGAGGATTGAGGATTGATGGTTGTGGATTGAGGACGAGGACTGAGGGTTGAGTATTGATGTTTGAGGTCTGAGGATTGAGGATTGAGGATTGAGGATTGAGGATTGAGGATTGTGGATTGAGGATTGAGGATTGAAGATTGAGTATTGAGGATTGAAAATTGAGGATTGAGGATTCAGGATTGAGGATTGAGGATTGAGGATTGAGGATTGAGGATTGAAGATTGAGTATTGAGGATTGAAGATTGAGGATTGAGGATTGAGGATTGCGGATTGAGGATTGAGGATGAGGGCTGAGGGTTGAGGATTGAGGTCTGAGGACTGGGGACTGAGGATTGAGGATTGAGAATTGAGGATTGAGGATTGAGGATTGAAGATTGAGGATTGGGTATTGAGGAATGAAGAATGAGGATTGAGGATTGAGGATTGAGGATTGAGGATTGAAGATTGAGGATTGAAGATTGAGGATTGAGTATTGAATATTGAGTATTGAGGATTGAAGATTGAGGATTGAGGATTGAGTGTTGACGATTGAGGACGAGGACTGTCGGTTGAGGATTGAGGTTTGAGGGTTGAGGATTGAGGACTGAGGATTGAGGATTGAGGATTGAGCATTGAGGATTGAATATTGAGGACTGGGGATTGAGGATTGAAGGTTGAGGATTAAGGATTGAGGTTTGGGGATTGAGGATCTAGGATTGGAGATTGATTATTGAGGATTGAAGATTGAGGATTGAGGGTTGAGAATTGAGGATTGAGGATTGAGGAATGAAGATTGAGGATTCGGTATTGAGGATTGAAGAATGAGGATTGAAGATTGAGGATTGAGGATTGAGGATTGAAGGTTGAGGATTGAGGATTGAGGATTGAGGATTGAAGACTGAGTATTGAGGATTGAAGATTGAGGATTGAGGAGTGAGTATTGAAGATTGAGGATTTGGGACTGAGGATTGAAGATTGAGGATTGAGGATTGAGGATTGAGGATTGAGGATTGAGGATTGAGAATTGAAGATTGAGGATTGGGTATTGAGGATTGAAGATTGAGTATTGAGGATTGAAGATTGACGATTGATGATTGAGGATTGAGGATTGAGGATTGAGGATTGAGGATTGAGGATTGAAGATTGAGCTTTGAGGATTGAAGATTGAGGATTGAACATTGAGGATTGGGTGTTGAGGATTGAAGAATGAGGATTGAGGATTGAGGATTGAGGATTGAGCATTGAAGATTGAGTATTGAGGATTGAAGATTGAGGATTGAGGATTGAGGATTGAGGATTGAGGATTGCGGATAGAAGATTCAGGATTGGGTATTGGGGATTGAACATTGAGGATTGAGGATTGAGGATTGAGGATTGAGGATTGACGATTGAGGATTGAGAATTGAGGATTGAGTATTGAGGATTGAAGATTGAGGATTTTGTATTGAGGATTGCAGAATGAGGATTGAGGATTGAGGATTGAGGATTGGGGATTGAGGATTGAAGACTGAGTATTGAGGATTGAAGATTGAGGTTTGAGGAGTGAGTATTGAAGATTGAGGATTTGGGACTGATGATTGAAGATTGAGGATTGAGGATTGAGGATTGAGGATTGAGGATTGAGGATTGAGGATTGAAGATTGAGGATTGGGTATTGAGGATTGAAGATTGAGTATTGAGGATTGAAGATTGACGATTGATGATTGAGGATTGAGGATTGAGGATTGAGGATTCAGGATTGAGGATTGAGGATTGAGGATTGAAGATTGAGGATTGCGTATTGAGGATAGAACATTGAGGATTGAGGATTGAGTATTGAGGATTGAAGATTGAGGATTGTAGATTGAATATTGATGATTGAAGATTGAGGATCGAGGATTGAGGGTTGTGGATTGAGGACGAGGACTGAGGGTTGAGTATTGATGTTTGAGGTCTGAGGATTGAGGATTGAGGATTGAGAATTGAGGACTGAGGATTGAGGATTGAAGATTGAGGATTGGGTGTTGCGGATTGAAGGATGAGGATTGAGGATTGAGGATTGAGGATTGAGGATTGAAGATTGAGTATTGAGCTTTGAAGATTGATGATTGAGGATTGAGGATTGAGGATTGAGTATTGAGGATTGCGGATAGAAGATTGAGGATTGGGTATTGAGGATTGAACATTGAGGATTGAGGATTGAGGATTGAGGATTGAGGATTGAGGACTGAAGATTGAGTATTGATGATTGAATATTGAGGATTGAGGATTGATGGTTGTGGATTGAGGACGAGGACTGAGGGTTGAGTATTGATGTTTGAGGTCTGAGGATTGAGGATTGAGGATTGAGGATTGAGGATTGAGGATTGTGGATTGAGGATTGAGGATTGAAGATTGAGTATTGAGGATTGAAAATTGAGGATTGAGGATTCAGGATTGAGGATTGAGGATTGAGGATTGAGGATTGAGGATTGAAGATTGAGTATTGAGGATTGAAGATTGAGGATTGAGGATTGAGGATTGCGGATTGAGGATTGAGGATGAGGGCTGAGGGTTGAGGATTGAGGTCTGAGGACTGGGGACTGAGGATTGAGGATTGAGAATTGAGGATTGAGGATTGAGGATTGAAGATTGAGGATTGGGTATTGAGGAATGAAGAATGAGGATTGAGGATTGAGGATTGAGGATTGAGGATTGAAGATTGAGGATTGAAGATTGAGGATTGAGTATTGAATATTGAGTATTGAGGATTGAAGATTGAGGATTGAGGATTGAGTGTTGACGATTGAGGACGAGGACTGTCGGTTGAGGATTGAGGTTTGAGGGTTGAGGATTGAGGACTGAGGATTGAGGATTGAGGATTGAGCATTGAGGATTGAATATTGAGGACTGGGGATTGAGGATTGAAGGTTGAGGATTAAGGATTGAGGTTTGGGGATTGAGGATCTAGGATTGGAGATTGATTATTGAGGATTGAAGATTGAGGATTGAGGGTTGAGAATTGAGGATTGAGGATTGAGGAATGAAGATTGAGGATTCGGTATTGAGGATTGAAGAATGAGGATTGAAGATTGAGGATTGAGGATTGAGGATTGAAGGTTGAGGATTGAGGATTGAGGATTGAGGATTGAAGACTGAGTATTGAGGATTGAAGATTGAGGATTGAGGAGTGAGTATTGAAGATTGAGGATTTGGGACTGAGGATTGAAGATTGAGGATTGAGGATTGAGGATTGAGGATTGAGGATTGAGGATTGAGAATTGAAGATTGAGGATTGGGTATTGAGGATTGAAGATTGAGTATTGAGGATTGAAGATTGACGATTGATGATTGAGGATTGAGGATTGAGGATTGAGGATTGAGGATTGAGGATTGAAGATTGAGCTTTGAGGATTGAAGATTGAGGATTGAGGATTGAGGATTGAGGATTGAGAATTGAAGGTTGAGGATTGAGGATTGAGGATTGAGGATTGAGGATTGAAGATTGAGGATTGGTTATTGAGGAATGAAGAATGAGGATTGAGTATTGAGTATTGCGGATTGAGGATTGAAGGTTGACGATTGAGGATTCAGGATTGAGGATTCAGGATTGAGGATAGAGGATTGAGGATTGAAGATTGAGTATTGAGGATTGAATCTTGAGAATTATGGATTGAGGATTGAGGATTGAGGATTGAAGATTGAGTACTGAGGATTGAAGATTAAGATTGAGGATTGAGGATTGAGGATTGAGGATTGAGGATTGAGGATTGAGGATTGAAGATTGAGGATTGCGTATTGAGGATAGAACATTGAGGATTGAGGATTGAGTATTGAGGATTGAAGATTGAGGATTGTAGATTGAATATTGATGATTGAAGATTGAGGATCGAGGATTGAGGGTTGTGGATTGAGGACGAGGACTGAGGGTTGAGTATTGATGTGTGAGGTCTGAGGATTGAGGATTGAGGATTGAGAATTGAGGACTGAGGATTGAGGATTGAAGATTGAGGATTGGGTGTTGCGGATTGAAGGATGAGGATTGAGGATTGAGGATTGAGGATTGAGGATTGAAGATTGAGTATTGAGCTTTGAAGATTGATGATTGAGGATTGAGGATTGAGGATTGAGTATTGAGGATTGCGGATTGAAGATTGAGGATTGGGTATTGAGTATTGAACATTGAGGATTGAGGATTCAGGATTGAGGATTGAGGATTGAGGACTGAAGATTGACTATTGATGATTGAATATTGAGGATTGAGGATTGATGGTTGTGGATTGAGGACGAGGACTGAGGGTTGAGTATTGATGTTTGAGGTCTGAGGATTGAGGATTGAGGATTGAGGATTGAGGATTGAGGATTGAGGATTGAGTATTGAGGATTGAAGGTTGAGGGTTGAGGATTGAGGATTGATGATTGAGGACTGAGTGTTGATGGTTGAGTGATGAGAATTGATGTTTGTGGATTGTGATTTGAAGATTGAAGAATGGCGATTGCGTATTGAAAACTGTGAATTGAGGATATTCTATTGAGGATTGAGGATTGACAATTGATTTTTGAGGACTGAGGGCTGAAGATTGAAGATTCAGGATTGAGGATTCGGGATTGAGGTTTGAGGACTGAGGATTGAGGATTGAGGATTGAGGATTGAGAATTGAAGATTGAGGATTGAGTATTGAGGTTTGTGAATTGAGGACGAGGACTGAGGTTTGAGTATTGATGTTTGAGGTCTGAGGATTGAGGATTGAGGATTGAGAATTCAGGATTGAGGATTCAGGATTGAAGATTGAGGATTGGGTATTGAGGATTGAAGAATGCGGGTTGAGGATTGAGGATTGAGGATTGAGGATTGAAGACTGAGTATTGAGGATTGAAGATTGTGGATTGAGGTGTGAGTATTGAAGATTGAGGATATGGGACTGAGGATTGAAGATTGAGGATTGAGGATTGAGGATTGAGGATTGAGGATTGAGGATTGAGGATTGAAGATTGAGGATTGGGTATTGAGGATTGAACAATGAGGATTGAGGATTGAGGATTGAGGATTGAACATTGAGGATTGGGTGTTGAGGATTGAAGAATGAGGATTGAGGATTGAGGATTGAGGATTGAGCATTGAAGATTGAGTATTGAGGATTGAAGATTGAGGATTGAGGATTGAGGATTGAGGATTGAGGATTGCGGATAGAAGATTCAGGATTGGGTATTGCGGATTGAACATTGAGGATTGAGGATTGAGGATTGAGGATTGAGGATTGAGGATTGAGGATTGAGAATTGAGGATTGAGTATTGAGGATTGAAGATTGAGGATTGGGTATTGAGGATTGCAGAATGAGGATTGAGGATTGAGGATTGAAGATTGACGATTGATGATTGAGGATTGAGGATTGAGGATTGAGGATTGAGGATTGAGGATTGAAGATTGAGTTTTGAGGATTGAAGATTGAGGATTGAGGATTGAGGATTGAGGATTGAGGATTGAAGGTTGAGGATTGAGGATTGAGGATTGAGGATTGAGGATTGAAGATTGAGGATTGGTTATTGAGGAATGAAGAATGAGGATTGAGTATTGAGTATTGCGGATTGAGGATTGAAGATTGAGTATTGAGGATTGAAGGTTGACGATTGAGGATTCAGGATTGAGGATTGAGGATTGAGGATAGAGGATTGAGGATTGAAGATTGAGTATTGAGGATTGAATCTTGAGAATTAAGGATTGAGGATTGAGGATTGAGGATTGAAGATTGAGTACTGAGGATTGAAGATTAAGATTGAGGATTGAGGATTGAGGATTGAGGATTGAGGATTGAAGATTGAGGATTGCGTATTGAGGATAGAACATTGAGGATTGAGGATTGAGTATTGAGGATTGAAGATTGAGGATTGTAGATTGAATATTGATGATTGAAGATTGAGGATCGAGGATTGAGGGTTGTGGATTGAGGACGAGGACTGAGGGTTGAGTATTGATGTGTGAGGTCTGAGGATTGAGGATTGAGGATTGAGAATTGAGGACTGAGGATTGAGGATTGAAGATTGAGGATTGGGTGTTGCGGATTGAAGGATGAGGATTGAGGATTGAGGATTGAGGATTGAGGATTGAAGATTGAGTATTGAGCTTTGAAGATTGATGATTGAGGATTGAGGATTGAGGATTGAGTATTGAGGATTGCGGATTGAAGATTGAGGATTGGGTATTGAGTATTGAACATTGAGGATTGAGGATTCAGGATTGAGGATTGAGGATTGAGGACTGAAGATTGAGTATTGATGATTGAATATTGAGGATTGAGGATTGATGGTTGTGGATTGAGGACGAGGACTGAGGGTTCAGTATTGATGTTTGAGGTCTGACGATTGAGGATTGAGTATTGAGGATTGAGGATTGAGAATTGTGGATTGAGGATTGAGGATTGAAGGTTGAGTATTGAGGATTGAAAATTGAGGATTGAGGATTCAGGATTGAGCATTGAGGATTGAGGATTGAGGATTGAGGATTGAAGATTGAGTATTGAGGATTGAAGATTGAGGATTGAGGATTGAGGATTGCGGATTGAGGATTGAGGATGAGGGCTGAGGGTTGGGGATTGAGCTCTGAGGACTGGGGACTGAGGATTGAGGATTGAGAATTGAGGATTGAGAATTGAGGATTGAGAATTGAGAATTGAGAATGAGGACTGAGGTTTGAGGATTTAGGTTTGAGGAATGAGGATTGAGGATTGAGGATTGAGGATTGAGGATTGAGGATTGACAATTGATTTTTGAGGACTGAGGGCTGAAGATTGAAGATTCAGGATTGAGGATTCGGGATTGAGCTTTGAGGACTGAGGATTGAGGATTGAGGATTGAGGATTGAGAATTGAAGATTGAGGATTGAGTATTGAGGTTTGTGAATTGAGGACGAGGACTGAGGCTTGAGTATTGATGTTTGAGGTCTGAGGATTGAGGGTTGAGGATTGAGAATTCAGGATTGAGGATTGAGGATTGAAGATTGAGGATTGGGTATTGAGGATTGAAGAATGCGGATTGAGGATTGAGGATTGAGGATTGAGGATTGAAGACTGAGTATTGAGGATTGAAGATTGTGGATTGAGGTGTGAGTATTGAAGATTGAGGATTTGGGACTGAGGATTGAAGATTGAGGATTGAGGATTGAGGATTGAGGATTGAGGATTGAGGATTGAGGATTGAAGATTGAGGATTGGGTATTGAGGATTGAAGAATGAGGATTGAGGATTGAGGATTGAGGATTGAACATTGAGGATTGGGTGTTGAGGATTGAAGAATGAGGATTGAGGATTGAGGATTGAGGATTGAGCATTGAAGATTGAGTATTGAGGATTGAAGATTGAGGATTGAGGATTGAGGATTGAGGATTGAGGATTGCGGATAGAAGATTCAGGATTGGGTATTGGGGATTGAACATTGAGGATTGAGGATTGAGGATTGAGGATTGAGGATTGACGATTGAGGATTGAGAATTGAGGATTGAGTATTGAGGATTGAAGATTGAGGATTTTGTATTGAGGATTGCAGAATGAGGATTGAGGATTGAGGATTGAGGATTGGGGATTGAGGATTGAAGACTGAGTATTGAGGATTGAAGATTGAGGTTTGAGGAGTGAGTATTGAAGATTGAGGATTTGGGACTGATGATTGAAGATTGAGGATTGAGGATTGAGGATTGAGGATTGAGGATTGAGGATTGAGGATTGAAGATTGAGGATTGGGTATTGAGGATTGAAGATTGAGTATTGAGGATTGAAGATTGACGATTGATGATTGAGGATTGAGGATTGAGGATTGAGGATTCAGGATTGAGGATTGAGGATTGAGGATTGAAGATTGAGGATTGCGTATTGAGGATAGAACATTGAGGATTGAGGATTGAGTATTGAGGATTGAAGATTGAGGATTGTAGATTGAATATTGATGATTGAAGATTGAGGATCGAGGATTGAGGGTTGTGGATTGAGGACGAGGACTGAGGGTTGAGTATTGATGTTTGAGGTCTGAGGATTGAGGATTGAGGATTGAGAATTGAGGACTGAGGATTGAGGATTGAAGATTGAGGATTGGGTGTTGCGGATTGAAGGATGAGGGTTGAGGATTGAGGATTGAGGATTGAGGATTGAAGATTGAGTATTGAGCTTTGAAGATTGATGATTGAGGATTGAGGATTGAGGATTGAGTATTGAGGATTGCGGATAGAAGATTGAGGATTGGGTATTGAGGATTGAACATTGAGGATTGAGGATTGAGGATTGAGGATTGAGGATTGAGGACTGAAGATTGAGTATTGATGATTGAATATTGAGGATTGAGGATTGATGGTTGTGGATTGAGGACGAGGACTGAGGGTTGAGTATTGATGTTTGAGGTCTGAGGATTGAGGATTGAGGATTGAGGATTGAGGATTGAGGATTGTGGATTGTGGATTGAGGATTGAGGATTGAAGATTGAGTATTGAGGATTGAAAATTGAGGATTGAGGATTCAGGATTGAGGATTGAGGATTGAGGATTGAGGATTGAGGATTGAAGATTGAGTATTGAGGATTGAAGATTGAGGATTGAGGATTGAGGATTGCGGATTGAGGATTGAGGATGAGGGCTGAGGGTTGAGGATTGAGGTCTGAGGACTGGGGACTGAGGATTGAGGATTGAGAATTGAGGATTGAGGATTGAGGATTGAAGATTGAGGATTGGGTATTGAGGAATGAAGAATGAGGATTGAGGATTGAGGATTGAGGATTGAGGATTGAAGATTGAGGATTGAAGATTGAGGATTGAGTATTGAATATTGAGTATTGAGGATTGAAGATTGAGGATTGAGGATTGAGTGTTGACGATTGAGGACGAGGACTGTCGGTTGAGGATTGAGGTTTGAGGGTTGAGGATTGAGGACTGAGGATTGAGGATTGAGGATTGAGCATTGAGGATTGAATATTGAGGACTGGGGATTGAGGATTGAAGGTTGAGGATTAAGGATTGAGGTTTGGGGATTGAGGATCTAGGATTGGAGATTGATTATTGAGGATTGAAGATTGAGGATTGAGGGTTGAGAATTGAGGATTGAGGATTGAGGAATGAAGATTGAGGATTCGGTATTGAGGATTGAAGAATGAGGATTGAAGATTGAGGATTGAGGATTGAGGATTGAAGGTTGAGGATTGAGGATTGAGGATTGAGGATTGAAGACTGAGTATTGAGGATTGAAGATTGAGGATTGAGGAGTGAGTATTGAAGATTGAGGATTTGGGACTGAGGATTGAAGATTGAGGATTGAGGATTGAGGATTGAGGATTGAGGATTGAGGATTGAGAATTGAAGATTGAGGATTGGGTATTGAGGATTGAAGATTGAGTATTGAGGATTGAAGATTGACGATTGATGATTGAGGATTGAGGATTGAGGATTGAGGATTGAGGATTGAGGATTGAAGATTGAGTTTTGAGGATTGAAGATTGAGGATTGAGGATTGAGGATTGAGGATTGAGAATTGAAGGTTGAGGATTGAGGATTGAGGATTGAGGATTGAGGATTGAAGATTGAGGATTGGTTATTGAGGAATGAAGAATGAGGATTGAGTATTGAGTATTGCGGATTGAGGATTGAAGGTTGACGATTGAGGATTCAGGATTGAGGATTCAGGATTGAGGATAGAGGATTGAGGATTGAAGATTGAGTATTGAGGATTGAATCTTGAGAATTATGGATTGAGGATTGAGGATTGAGGATTGAAGATTGAGTACTGAGGATTGAAGATTAAGATTGAGGATTGAGGATTGAGGATTGAGGATTGAGGATTGAGGATTGAGGATTGAAGATTGAGGATTGCGTATTGAGGATAGAACATTGAGGATTGAGGATTGAGTATTGAGGATTGAAGATTGAGGATTGTAGATTGAATATTGATGATTGAAGATTGAGGATCGAGGATTGAGGGTTGTGGATTGAGGACGAGGACTGAGGGTTGAGTATTGATGTGTGAGGTCTGAGGATTGAGGATTGAGGATTGAGAATTGAGGACTGAGGATTGAGGATTGAAGATTGAGGATTGGGTGTTGCGGATTGAAGGATGAGGATTGAGGATTGAGGATTGAGGATTGAGGATTGAAGATTGAGTATTGAGCTTTGAAGATTGATGATTGAGGATTGAGGATTGAGGATTGAGTATTGAGGATTGCGGATTGAAGATTGAGGATTGGGTATTGAGTATTGAACATTGAGGATTGAGGATTCAGGATTGAGGATTGAGGATTGAGGACTGAAGATTGACTATTGATGATTGAATATTGAGGATTGAGGATTGATGGTTGTGGATTGAGGACGAGGACTGAGGGTTGAGTATTGATGTTTGAGGTCTGAGGATTGAGGATTGAGGATTGAGGATTGAGGATTGAGGATTGTGGATTGAGGATTGAGGATTGAAGATTGAGTATTGAGGATTGAAAATTGAGGATTGAGGATTCAGGATTGAGGATTGAGGATTGAGGATTGAGGATTGAGGATTGAAGATTGAGTATTGAGGATTGAAGATTGAGGATTGAGGATTGAGGATTGCGGATTGAGGATTGAGGATGAGGGCTGAGGGTTGAGGATTGAGGATTGAAGATTGAGGATTGGGGATTGAGGGTTGATGATTGAGGATGGAGTATAGAGGATTGAGAATTGAGGATTGAGGATTGAGGATTGAGTATTGAGGATTGAAGGTTGAGGATTGAGGATTGAGGATTGATGATTGAGGACTGAGTGTTGATGGTTGAGTGATGAGAATTGATGTTTGTGGATTGTGATTTGAAGATTGAAGAATGGGGATTGCGTATTGAAAACTGTGAATTGAGGATATTCTATTGAGGATTGAGGATTGACAATTGATTTTTGAGGACTGAGGGCTGAAGATTGAAGATTCAGGATTGAGGATTCGGGATTGAGGTTTGAGGACTGAGGATTGAGGATTGAGGATTGAGGATTGAGAATTGAAGATTGAGGATTGAGTATTGAGGTTTGTGAATTGAGGACGAGGACTGAGGTTTGAGTATTGATGTTTGAGGTCTGAGGATTGAGGATTGAGGATTGAGAATTCAGGATTGAGGATTCAGGATTGAAGATTGAGGATTGGGTATTGAGGATTGAAGAATGCGGATTGAGGATTGAGGATTGAGGATTGAGGATTGAAGACTGAGTATTGAGGATTGAAGATTGTGGATTGAGGTGTGAGTATTGAAGATTGAGGATATGGGACTGAGGATTGAAGATTGAGGATTGAGGATTGAGGATTGAGGATTGAGGATTGAGGATTGAGGATTGAAGATTGAGGATTGGGTATTGAGGATTGAACAATGAGGATTGAGGATTGAGGATTGAGGATTGAACATTGAGGATTGGGTGTTGAGGATTGAAGAATGAGGATTGAGGATTGAGGATTGAGGATTGAGCATTGAAGATTGAGTATTGAGGATTGAAGATTGAGGATTGAGGATTGAGGATTGAGGATTGAGGATTGCGGATAGAAGATTCAGGATTGGGTATTGCGGATTGAACATTGAGGATTGAGGATTGAGGATTGAGGATTGAGGATTGAGGATTGAGGATTGAGAATTGAGGATTGAGTATTGAGGATTGAAGATTGAGGATTGGGTATTGAGGATTGCAGAATGAGGATTGAGGATTGAGGTTTGAGGATTGAGGATTGGGGATTGAGGATTGAAGACTGAGTATTGAGGATTGAAGATTGACGATTGATGATTGAGGATTGAGGATTGAGGATTGAGGATTGAGGATTGAGGATTGAGGATTGAAGATTGAGTATTGAGGATTGAAGATTGAGGATTGAGGATTGAGGATTGAGGATTGAGGATTGAAGATTGAGGATTGAGGATTGAGGATTGAGGGGTGAGGATTGAAGATTGAGGATTGGCTATTGAGGATTGAAGAATGAGGATTGAGTATTGAGTATTGCGGATTGAGGATTGAAGATTGAGTATTGAGGATTGAAGGTTGACGATTGAGGATTCAGGATTGAGGATTGAGGATTGAGGATAGAGGATTGAGGATTGAAGATTGAGTATTGAGGATTGAATCTTGAGAATTAAGGATTGAGGATTGAGGATTGAGGATTGAAGATTGAGTACTGAGGATTGAAGATTAAGATTGAGGATTGAGGATTGAGGATTGAGGATTGAGGATTGAGGATTGAGGATTGAAGATTGAGGATTGCGTATTGAGGATAGAACATTGAGGATTGAGGATTGAGTATTGACGATTGAAGATTGAGGATTGTAGATTGAATATTGATGATTGAAGATTGAGGATCGAGGATTGAGGGTTGTGGATTGAGGACGAGGACTGAGGGTTGAGTATTGATGTTTGAGGTCTGAGGATTGAGGATTGAGGATTGAGAATTGAGGACTGAGGATTGAGGATTGAAGATTGAGGATTGGGTGTTGCGGATTGAAGGATGAGGATTGAGGATTGAGGATTGAGGATTGAGGATTGAAGATTGAGTATTGAGCTTTTAAGATTGATGATTGAGGATTGAGGATTGAGGATTGAGTATTGAGGATTGCGGATAGAAGATTGAGGATTGGGTATTGAGTATTGAACATTGAGGATTGAGGATTCAGGATTGAGGATTGAGGATTGAGGACTGAAGATTGACTATTGATGATTGAATATTGAGGATTGAGGATTGATGGTTGTGGATTGAGGACGAGGACTGAGGGTTGAGTATTGATGTTTGAGGTCTGAGGATTGAGGATTGAGGATTGAGGATTGAGGATTGAGGATTGTGGATTGAGGATTGAGGATTGAAGATTGAGTATTGAGGATTGAAAATTGAGGATTGAGGATTCAGGATTGAGGATTGAGGATTGAGGATTGAGGATTGAGGATTGAAGATTGAGTATTGAGGATTGAAGATTGAGGATTGAGGATTGAGGATTGCGGATTGAGGATTGAGGATGAGGGCTGAGGGTTGAGGATTGAGGATTGAAGGTTGAGGATTGGGGATTGAGGGTTGATGATTGAGGATGGAGTATAGAGGATTGAGAATTGAGGATTGAGGATTGAGGATTGAGTATTGAGGATTGAAGGTTGAGGATTGAGGATTGAGGATTGATGATTGAGGACTGAGTGTTGATGGTTGAGTGATGAGAATTGATGTTTGTGGATTGTGATTTGAAGATTGAAGAATGGGGATTGCGTATTGAAAACTGTGAATTGAGGATATTCTATTGAGGATTGAGGATTGACAATTGATTTTTGAGGACTGAGGGCTGAAGATTGAAGATTCAGGATTGAGGATTCGGGATTGAGGTTTGAGGACTGAGGATTGAGGATTGAGGATTGAGGATTGAGAATTGAAGATTGAGGATTGAGTATTGAGGTTTGTGAATTGAGGACGAGGACTGAGGTTTGAGTATTGATGTTTGAGGTCTGAGGATTGAGGATTGAGGATTGAGAATTCAGGATTGAGGATTCAGGATTGAAGATTGAGGATTGGGTATTGAGGATTGAAGAATGCGGATTGAGGATTGAGGATTGAGGATTGAGGATTGAAGACTGAGTATTGAGGATTGAAGATTGTGGATTGAGGTGTGAGTATTGAAGATTGAGGATATGGGACTGAGGATTGAAGATTGAGGATTGAGGATTGAGGATTGAGGATTGAGGATTGAGGATTGAGGATTGAAGATTGAGGATTGGGTATTGAGGATTGAACAATGAGGATTGAGGATTGAGGATTGAGGATTGAACATTGAGGATTGGGTGTTGAGGATTGAAGAATGAGGATTGAGGATTGAGGATTGAGGATTGAGCATTGAAGATTGAGTATTGAGGATTGAAGATTGAGGATTGAGGATAGAGGATTGAGGATTGAGGATTGCGGATAGAAGATTCAGGATTGGGTATTGCGGATTGAACATTGAGGATTGAGGATTGAGGATTGAGGATTGAGGATTGAGGATTGAGGATTGAGAATTGAGGATTGAGTATTGAGGATTGAAGATTGAGGATTGGGTATTGAGGATTGCAGAATGAGGATTGAGGATTGAGGTTTGAGGATTGAGGATTGGGGATTGAGGATTGAAGACTGAGTATTGAGGATTGAAGATTGAGGTTTGAGGAGTGAGTATTGAAGATTGAGGATTTGGGACTGAGGATTGAAGATTGAGGATTGAGGATTGAGGATTGAGGATTGAGGATTGAGGATTGAGGATTGAAGATTGAGGATTGGGTATTGAGGATTGAAGATTGAGTATTGAGGATTGAAGATTGACGATTGATGATTGAGGATTGAGGATTGAGGATTGAGGATTGAGGATTGAGGATTGAGGATTGAAGATTGAGTATTGAGGATTGAAGATTGAGGATTGAGGATTGAGGATTGAGGATTGAGGATTGAAGATTGAGGATTGAGGATTGAGGATTGAGGGGTGAGGATTGAAGATTGAGGATTGGCTATTGAGGATTGAAGAATGAGGATTGAGTATTGAGTATTGCGGATTGAGGATTGAAGATTGAGTATTGAGGATTGAAGGTTGACGATTGAGGATTCAGGATTGAGGATTGAGGATTGAGGATAGAGGATTGAGGATTGAAGATTGAGTATTGAGGATTGAATCTTGAGAATTAAGGATTGAGGATTGAGGATTGAGGATTGAAGATTGAGTACTGAGGATTGAAGATTAAGATTGAGGATTGAGGATTGAGGATTGAGGATTGAGGATTGAGGATTGAGGATTGAAGATTGAGGATTGCGTTTTGAGGATAGAACATTGAGGATTGAGGATTGAGTATTGACGATTGAAGATTGAGGATTGTAGATTGAATATTGATGATTGAAGATTGAGGATCGAGGATTGAGGGTTGTGGATTGAGGACGAGGACTGAGGGTTGAGTATTGATGTTTGAGGTCTGAGGATTGAGGATTGAGGATTGAGAATTGAGGACTGAGGATTGAGGATTGAAGATTGAGGATTGGGTGTTGCGGATTGAAGGATGAGGATTGAGGATTGAGGATTGAGGATTGAGGATTGAAGATTGAGTATTGAGCTTTGAAGATTGATGATTGAGGATTGAGGATTGAGGATTGAGTATTGAGGATTGCGGATAGAAGATTGAGGATTGGGTATTGAGGATTGAACATTGAGGATTGAGGATTGAGGATTGAGGATTGAGGATTGAGGATTGAGGACTGAAGATTGAGTATTGATGATTGAATATTGAGGATTGTGGATTGATGGTTGTGGATTGAGGACGAGGACTGAGGGTTGAGTATTGATGTTTGAGGTCTGAGGATTGAGGATTGAGGATTGAGGATTGAGGATTGAGGATTGTGGATTGAGGATTGAGGATTGAAGATTGAGTATTGAGGATTGAAGATTGAGGATTGAGGATTGAGGATTGCGGATTGAGGATTGAGGATGAGGGCTGAGGGTTGAGGATTGAGGTCTGAGGACTGGGGACTGAGGATTGAGGATTGAGAATTAAGGATTGAGGATTGAGGATTGAAAATTGAGGATTGGGTATTGAGGATTGAAGAATGAGGATTGAGGATTGAGGATTGAGGATTGAGGATTGATGATTGAGGATTGAAGATTGAGGATTGAGTATTGAATATTGAGTATTGAGGATTGAAGATTGAGGATTGAGGATTGAGTGTTGACGATTGAGGACGAGGACTGACGGTTGAGGATTGAGGTTTGAGGGTTGAGGATTGAGGACTGAGGATTGAGGATTGAGGATTGAGCATTGAGGATTGAAGATTGAGGACTGGGGATTGAGGATTGAAGGTTGAGGATTAAGGATTGAGGTTTGGGGATTGAGGATCTAGGATTGGAGATTGATTATTGAGGATTGAAGATTGAGGATTGAGGGTTGAGAATTGAGGATTGAGGATTGAGGAATTAAGATTGAGGATTCGGTATTGAGGATTGAAGAATGAGGATTGAAGATTGAGGATTGAGGATTGAGGATTGAAGATTGAGGATTGAGGATCGAAGATTGAGGACTGAGGATTGAGGATTGAGGATTGGGGATTGAAGATTGAGGATTGGGGATTGAGGATTGACGATTGAGGATTGAGCATTGAGGATTGAGAATTGAGGATTGAGGATTGAAGATTGAGTATAGAGGATTGAAGATTGAGGATTGATGATTGAGGATTGAAGATTGAGGACTGAGTGTTGAGGGTTGAGTGATGAGAATTGATGTTTGTGGATTGAGATTTGAAGATTGAAGAATGGGGATTGAGTATTGAAAACTGTGAATTGAGGATATTCTCTGGAGGACTGAGGATTGACAATTGATTGTTGAGGACTGAGGGCCGAAGATTGAGGATTCAGGGTTGAGGACTAGGGATTGAGTTTTGAGGACTGAGGATTGAGGGTTCAGGATTGAGGATTGAGGATTGACGCTTGAGGATTGAGGATTGAGGATGGAGGATTGAAGATAGAGGACAGAGTGTTGAGGATTGTGTGTTGAGAATTGATGTTTGAGGATTGAGATTTGATTATTGGATATTGTGGATTGAGTATTGAACCATGAGAATTCAGGATATTCTATTGAGTATTGAGAATTGAGGATTGATGGTTGAGTATTGAGTATTGATGGTTGAGGGTTGTGCGTTGAATATTGAGGGTTGAGTGATGAGAACTGATGTTTGTGGATAGAGATTTGAAGATTGCAGGCTGAGTATTGAGTATTGAAACCTGTGAATTGAGGATATTCTATTGAGGATTCAGGATTCACAACTGATTCTTGAAGTCTGAGGGTTGAATATTGAGGGTTCAGGATTGTGGATTCAGGATTGAGAATTGAGGACTGGGGATTGAGGATTGAGGATTGAGGATTGAGGATTGAGTATTGAGGATTGAGGATTGAGGATTGAGGATTGAGGATTGAGGATTGAAGATTGAGGATTGGGGACGGAGTGTTGAGTGTTGAGTGATGAGAATTGATGTTTGTGGATAGAGATTTGAAGATTGCAGATTGAGTATTGAGTATTGAAAACTGTGAATTGATGATATTCCATTGAGGACTGGGGACTGACAACTGATTGTTGAGGACTGAGGGCTGAAGATTGAGGATTCAGGATTGAGGATTCAGGATTAAGGTTTGAGGACTGAGGATTGAGGATTGAGGACTGAGGATTGAGGATTGAGGATTGAGGATTGAGGATTGAGGATTGAGGATTGAGGATTGAGGATTGAATATTGAGGATTGGGTATTGAGGATTGAACATTGAGGATTGTGGATTGAGTATTGATGATTGAGGATTGAGGATTAAAGATTGAATATTGATGATTGAAGATTGAGGATCGAGGATTGAGGGTTGTGAATTGAGGACGAGGACTGAGGGTTGAGTATTGATGTTTGGGGTCTGAGGATTGAGGATTGAGGATTGAGTATTGAGGACTGAGGATTGAGGATTGAAGATTGAGGATTGGGTGTTGAGGATTGAAGAATGCGGATTGAGGATTGAGGATTGAGTATTGAAGATTGAGGATTGGGTATTGCGGTTTGAACATTGAGGATTGAAGATTGTGGATTGAAGATTCAGTATTGAGGATTGAAGATTGAGGATTGAGGATTGAGGATTGAAGATTGAAGATTGAGTATTGAGGATTGAAGACTGAGGATTGAGGACTGAGAATTGAGGATTGAGGATTGAGGATTGAGGATTGAGGATTGAAGACTGAGGATTGGGTATTGAGGATTTAGCATTGGGGATTGAGGGTTGAGGATTGAGGATTGAGGATTGAGGATTGAAGATTGAATATTAATGATTGAAGATTGAGGATTGAGGATTGAGGGTTGTGGATTGAGGACGAGGACTGAGGGTTGAGTATTGGTGTTTGAAGTCTGAGGATTGAGGATTGAGGATTGAGAATTGAGGATTGAGGATTGATGATTGAAGATTGAGGATCGAGGATTGAGCATTGAAGATTGAGGATTTGGGACTGAGGATTGAAGATTGAGGATTGAGGATTGAAGATTGACGATTGAGGATTGAGAATTGAGGATTGAGGATTGAGGAATGAGCATTGAAGGTAGAGCATTGAGGATTGAAAACTGTGAATTGATGATATTCTATTGAGGATTGTGAATTGACAACTGATTGTTGAGGACTGAGGTCTGAAGATTGAGGATTCAGGATTGAGGATTCAGGATTGAGGATTCAGGTTTGATGTTTGAGGACTGAGGATTGAGGATTGAGGATTGAGGATTGAGGATTGAGAATTGAAGATTGAGGATTGAGGATTGAGGATGAGGGCTGAGGGTTGAGGATTGAGGTTTGAGGACTGAGGACTGAGGGTTGAGGATTGTGAGTTGATGATTGAGGATTGAGGATTCAAGATTGAGGATTGGGTATTGAGGATTGAAGAATGAGGATTGAGGAATGAGTATTGAGGATTGAGGATTGAAGATTGAGTACTGAGGATTGAAGCCTGACGATTGAGTATTGAGGATTGAGGATTGAGGATTGAGGATCGAGGATTGAAGATTGAGTATTGAGGATTGAAGACTGAGGATCGAGGATTGTGGATTGAGGATTGAGGATTGAAGATTGAGGATTGGGGACTGAGTGTTGAGGGTTGAATGATGAGAATTGATGTTTGTGGATAGAGATTCGAAGATTGCAGATTGAGCATTGAGTATTGAAAACTGTGAATTGATGATATTCTATTGAGGATTGAGAATTGACAACTGATTGTTGAGGACTGAGGTCTGAAGATTGAGGATTCAGGATTGAGGATTCAGGTTTGATGTTTGAGGACTGAGGATTGAGGATTGAGGATTGAGGATTGAGGATTGAGGACTGAGGATTGTGGATTGAAGATTGAGGATTGGGTATTGCGCATTGAACACTGAGGATTGAAGATTGAGGATTGGGGACGGAGTGTTGAGTGTTGAGTGATGAGAATTGATGTTTGTGGATAGAGATTTGAAGATTGCAGATTGAGTATTGAGTATTGAAAACTATGAATTGATGATATTCCATTGAGGATTGGGGATTGACAACTGATTGTTGAGGACTGAGGGCTGAAGATTGTGGATTCAGGACTGAGGATTCAGGATTAATGTTTGAGGACTGAGGATTGAGGATTGAGGATTGAGGTTTGAGGATTGAGGATTGAGGATTGAGGATTGAGGATTCAGGATTGAGGACTGAAGATTGAATATTGATGATTGATGATAGAGGATTGAGTATTGATGGTTGTGGATTGAGGACGAGGACTGAGGGTTGAGTATTGCTGTTTGAGGTCTGAGGATTGAAGCTTGATGATTGAGGATTGAAGATTGAGGATTGAGGATTGAGGATTGAAGATTGAGGATTGAAGATTGAGTACTGAGGATTGAAGATTGAGGATTGAGGATTGCGGATTGAGGATTGAGGATTGAAAATTAAGGATTGAGGATTGACAATTGATTGTTGAGGACTGACGGCTGAAGATTGAGGATTCAGGATTGAAGATTCCGGATTGAGGTTTGAGGACTGAGGATTGAGGGTTGAGGATTGATGATTGAGGATTGAGGATTGAGGATTGAGTATTGACGCTTGAGTATTGAGGATTGAGAATGGAGGATTGAAGAGAGAGGACAGAGTATTGAGGATTGAGTGCTGAGAGTTGATGTTTGACGATTGCGATTTGATTATTGAATATTGAGGATTGAGTACTGAATCATGAGAATTCAGGATATTCTATTGAGTATTGAGAATTGAGGATTGATGGTTGAGTATTGAGGATTGATGGTTGAGGGTTGTGTGTTGAATATTGAGGATTGAGGATTAATGATTGAGGATTGAGGATTGAGGATTGAGGATTGAAGATTGAGTATTGATGATTGAAGGTTGAGGATTGAGGATTCGTGTTTGAGGATTTAGGACGGGGACTGACGGTTGAGGATTGAGGTTTGAGGATTGAGGATTGAGGATTGAGGACTGAGGATTGAGGATTGATGATTGAGGGTTGTGGATTGAGGTCGAGGACTGAGGGTTGAGTATTGATGTTTGAGGTCTGAGGATTGAGGATTGAGGATTGAGAATTGAGGATTGAGGATTGAGGATTGAAGATTGAGGATTGAGGATTCAGGATTGAGGATTGAGGATTGAAGACTGAGGATTGGGTATTGAGGATTCAACATTGAGGATTGATTGTTGAGGATTGAGGATTGAGGATTGACGATTGAGGATTGAGGAATGAGAATCGAGGATTGAGGTTTGAGGATTGAGGATTGAGGACTGGGCACTGAGGATTGAAGAATGAGGATTGAGGATTGAGGATTGAGGATTGAGGGTTGCAGATTGAGTATTGAGGATTGAAGATTGAGGTTTGAGGATTGAGGATTGAGGATTGAGCATTGAGGATTGAAGATTGAGGATTGAGGATTGAAGATTGAGTATTGAGGATTGAAGATTGAGGATTGAGGATTGAGGATTGAGGAATGAGGATTGAAGATTGAGGATTGGGGATTGAAGATTGAGGATTGGGTATTGCGGATTGAACATTGAGGATTGAGGATTGAGGATTGAAGACTGAGGATTGGGTATTGAGGATTGAGCATTGGGGATTGAGGGTTGCGGATTGAGGATTGTGGATTGAGGATTGAAGATTGAATATTAATGATTGAAGATTGAGGATTCAGGATTGGGTGTTGTGGATTGAGGACGAGGACTGAGGGTTGAGTATTGGTGTTTGAAGTCTGAGGATTGAGGATTGAGGATTGAGAATTGAGGATTGAGGATTGAGGATTGAAGATTGAGGATTGGGTATTGAGGATTGAACATTGAGGATTGTGGATTGAGTATTGATGATTGAGGATTGAGGATTGAAGATTGAATATTGATGATTGAAGATTGAGGATCGAGGATTGAGGGTTGTGGATTGAGGAGGAGGACTGAGGGTTGAGTATTGATGTTTGAGTTCTGAGGATTGAGGATTGAGGATTGAGAATTGAAGACTGAGGGTTGAGGATTGAAGATTGAGGATTGGGTGTTGAGGATTGAAGAATGTGGATTGAGGATTGAGGATTGAGGATTGAGGATTGAGGATTGAAGATTGAAGATGGGAGGATTGAGGATTGAGTGTTGGGGATTGAGGACGAGGACTGACGGTTGAGGATTGAGGTTTGAGGATTGTGGATTGAGGATTGATGGTTGAGGATTGATGATTGAGGATTGAGGATTGAGTATTGAGGATTGACGATTGAGTATTGAGGATTGAAGATTGAGGTTTGAGTATTGATGATTGAAGATTGAGGATTGAGGATTGAGGATTGAGGGTTGAGGTTTGAGAACGAGGACTGACGGTTGAGGATTGAGGTTTGAGGATTGAGGATTGAGGATTGAGGACTGAAGATTGAATATTGATGATTGAAGGTTGAGGATTCAGTATTGATGGTTGTGGATTGAGGACGAGGACTGAGGGTTCAGTATTGCTGTTTGAGGTCTGAGGATTGAGGATTGAGGATTGAGAATTGAGAATTGAGGATGAGGACTGAGGGTTGAGGATTGAGGTTTGAGGAATGAGGATTGAGGATTGAGGATTGAGGATTGAAGATTGAGGATTGGGGATTGAGGATTGACGATTGAGGATTGAGTATTGAGGATTGAGAATTGAGGATTGAGGATTGAAGATTGAGTATTGAGGATTCAGAATTGAGGTTTGAGGACTGAGTGTTGAGGGTTGAATGATGAGAATTGATGTTTGTGGATAGAGATTTGAAAATTGCAGATTGAGTGTTGAGTATTGAAAACTGTGAATTGATGATATTCTATTGAGGATTGAGAATTGACAACTGATTGTTGAGGACTGAGGTCTGAAGATTGAGGATTCAGGATTGAGGATACAGGTTTGAGGTTCGAGGACTGAGGATTGAGGATTGAGGATTGAGGATTGAGGATTGAAGATTGAGGATTGGGTATTGCGGATTGAACATTGAGGATGGAGGATTGAGGATTGAGGATTGAGCATTGAGGATTGAGGACTGAAGATTGAATATTGATGATTGAATATTGAGGATTGAGTGTTGATGGTTGTGGATTGAGGACGAGGACTGAGGGTTGAGTATTGCTGTTTGAGGTCTGAGGATTGAGGATTGAGGATTGAGAATTGAGGATTGAGGATTGAGGATTGAAGATTGTGGATTGGGTATTGAGGATTGAAGAATGAGTATTGAGGATTGAGGATTGAGGATTGAGGATTGAAGGCTGAGTACTGAGGATTGAAGATTGAGGATTGAGGATTGAGGATTGAGGATTGAGGATTGAGGATTAAGGATTGAATATTGAGTATTGAGGATTGAAGATTGAGGATTGAGGATTGAGGATTGAGGATTGAGGATTGAGGTTTGAGGATTGAGGATTGAGGATTGAAGATTGTGTATTGAGGATTGAAGATTGAGGATTGAGGATTGAGGATTGAGGATTGAGGATTGAAGATTGAGGATTGGGGATTGAGTATTGACGATTGAGGATTGAGTATTGAGGATTGCGAATTGAGGATTGATTATTGAAGATTGAGTATTGAGGATTGAAGATTGAGGAATGGGGATTGAGGATTGATGATAGAGGATTAAGGATTGAGGATTGGGTATTGAGGGTTGAGGATTGAGGATTGAGGATTGAGGATTGAAGATTGTGTATTGAGGATTGAAGATTGAGGATTGAGGATTGAGGATTGAGGATTGAGGATTGAAGATTGAGGTTTGGGGATTGAGTATTGACGATTGAGAATTGAGTATTGAGGATTGAGTATTGAGGATTGAAGATTGAGGATTGAGGGCTGAGGATAGAGGATTGAGGATGAGGTCTGAGGGTTGAGGATTGAAGTTTGAGGACAGAAGACTGAGGATTGAGGACTGAGGATTGAGGATGTGGTCTGAGGATTGAGATTTGAGGACTGAGGATTGAGGATTGAGGATTGAGGATCGAGGATTGAGGATTGAGGATTGAGGATTGAAGATTGCGGATTGGGTATTGAGGATTAGGGTATGAGGATTGAGGATTGAGGATTGAGGATTGAGGATTGAAGATTGATTATTGAGGATTGAAGATTGACGATTGAGGGTTGAGAATTGATGGTTGAGGGTTGAGATTTGAAGATTGAAGAATGGGGATTGAGTATTGAAAACTGTGAATTAAAGATATTCTATTGAGGATTGAGGATTGACAATTGATTGTTGAGGTCTTATGGCTGAAGATTGAGGATTGAGGATTGAGGATTGA
The DNA here is from genome assembly GCF_051401765.1 of Calliopsis andreniformis. Classification (NCBI taxonomy): domain Eukaryota; kingdom Metazoa; phylum Arthropoda; class Insecta; order Hymenoptera; family Andrenidae; genus Calliopsis; species Calliopsis andreniformis. The sequence continues at coordinate 809,350 of NW_027480586.1, read as the reverse complement.
GGATTGAGGATGAGGGCTGAGGTTTGAGGATTGAGGATTGAGGGCTGAGGACTGAGGATTGAGGGTTGAGAATTGAGGATTGAGGATTGAGGATTGAAGATTGAGGATTGGGTATTGAGGATTGAAGAATGAGGATTGAGGATTGAGGATTGAGAGTTGAGGATTGAGGATTGAGGTTTGAAGATTGAGGATTGGGTGTTGAGGATTGAAGAATGAGGATTCAGGAATGAGCATTGAGGATTGAGGATTGAAGATTGAGTATTGACGATTGAAGCCTGGCGACTGAGGACTGAGGATTGAGGATTGACGATTGAGGATGTGGGATTGAAGATTGAGTATTGAGGATTGAAGATTGAGGATCGAGGATTGAGGATTGAGGATTGAGTATTGAAGATTGAGGATTGGGGACTGAGTGTTGAGGGTTGAATGATGAGAATTGATGTTTGTGGATAGAGATTTGAAAATTGCAGATTGAGTATTGAGTATTGAAAACTGTGAATTGATGATATTCTATTGAGGATTGAGAATTGACAACTGATTGTTGAGGACTGAGGTCTGAAGATTGAGGATTCAGGATTGAGGATACAGGTTTGAGGTTCGAGGACTGAGGATTGAGGATTGTGGATTGAGGATTGTGGATTGAGGATTGATGGTTGAGGATTGATGATTGAGGATTGAGGATTGAGTATTGAGGATTGACGATTGAGTATTGAGGATTGAGGATTGAGTATTGAGGATTGACGATTGAGTATTGAGGATTGAAGATTGAGGTTTGAGGATTGAGGATTGAGTATTGAGGATTGAGGATTGATAATTGAGGATTGAAGATTCAGTATTGAGGATTGCATATTGAGAATTGAGGATTGAGGATTGAACATTGAGGACTGAGTGTTGAGGGTTGTGTGATGAGAATTGATGTTTGTGGATAGAGATTTGAAAATTACAGATTGAGTATTGAGTATTGAAAACTGTGAATTCATGATATTCTATTGAGGATTGAGAACTGTGAATTGAGTGTGAGGACTGAGGGTTGAGGATTGAGGTTTGAGGAACGAGGATTGAGGATTGAGGATTGAGGACTGAGGATTGACGATTCAGTATTGAAGATTGAGGATTGATTACTGAGGATTGAGGATTGAGGATTGAGGATTGACGCTTGAGGATTGAGGATTGAGGATGGAGGATTGAAGAGAGAGGACTGAGTGCTGAGGATTGCGTGTTGAGAATTGATGTTTGAGGATTGAGATTTGATTACTGAATATTGTGGATTGAGTATTGAACCATGAGAATTCAGGATATTCCTTTGAGTATTGAGAATTGAGGATTGATGGTTGAGTATTGAGGATTGATGGATGAGGGTTGTGCGTTGAATATTGTGGATTGAGGATTGAGGATTGAGGATTGAGGATTAATGATTGAGGATTGAGGATTGAGGATTGAGGATTGAAGATTGAGTATTGATGATTGAAGGTTGAGGATTGAGGATTCGTGTTTGAGGATTTAGGACGGGGACTGACGGTTGAGGATTGAGGTTTGAGGATTGAGGATTGAGGATTGAGGACTGAGGATTGAGGATTGATGATTGAGGGTTGTGGATTGAGGTCGAGGACTGAGGGTTGAGTATTGATGTTTGAGGTCTGAGGATTGAGGATTGAGGATTGAGAATTGAGGATTGAGGATTGAGGATTGAAGATTGAGGATTGAGGATTCAGGATTGAGGATTGAGGATTGAAGACTGAGGATTGGGTATTGAGGATTCAACATTGAGGATTGATTGTTGAGGATTGAGGATTGAGGATTGACGATTGAGGATTGAGGAATGAGAATCGAGGATTGAGGTTTGAGGATTGAGGATTGAGGACTGGGCACTGAGGATTGAAGAATGAGGATTGAGGATTGAGGATTGAGGATTGAGGGTTGCAGATTGAGTATTGAGGATTGAAGATTGAGGTTTGAGGATTGAGGATTGAGGATTGAGCATTGAGGATTGATGATTGAGGATTGAGGATTGAAGATTGAGTATTGAGGATTGAAGATTGAGGATTGAGGATTGAGGATTGAGGAATGAGGATTGAAGATTGAGGATTGGGGATTGAAGATTGAGGATTGGGTATTGCGGATTGAACATTGAGGATTGAGGATTGAGGATTGAAGACTGAGGATTGGGTATTGAGGATTGAGCATTGGGGATTGAGGGTTGCGGATTGAGGATTGTGGATTGAGGATTGAAGATTGAATATTAATGATTGAAGATTGAGGATTCAGGATTGGGTGTTGTGGATTGAGGACGAGGACTGAGGGTTGAGTATTGGTGTTTGAAGTCTGAGGATTGAGGATTGAGGATTGAGAATTGAGGATTGAGGATTGAGGATTGAAGATTGAGGATTGGGTATTGAGGATTGAACATTGAGGATTGTGGATTGAGTATTGATGATTGAGGATTGAGGATTGAAGATTGAATATTGATGATTGAAGATTGAGGATCGAGGATTGAGGGTTGTGGATTGAGGAGGAGGACTGAGGGTTGAGTATTGATGTTTGAGTTCTGAGGATTGAGGATTGAGGATTGAGAATTGAAGACTGAGGGTTGAGGATTGAAGATTGAGGATTGGGTGTTGAGGATTGAAGAATGTGGATTGAGGATTGAGGATTGAGGATTGAGGATTGAGGATTGAAGATTGAAGATGGGAGGATTGAGGATTGAGTGTTGGGGATTGAGGACGAGGACTGACGGTTGAGGATTGAGGTTTGAGGATTGTGGATTGAGGATTGATGGTTGAGGATTGATGATTGAGGATTGAGGATTGAGTATTGAGGATTGACGATTGAGTATTGAGGATTGAAGATTGAGGTTTGAGTATTGATGATTGAAGATTGAGGATTGAGGATTGAGGATTGAGGGTTGAGGTTTGAGAACGAGGACTGACGGTTGAGGATTGAGGTTTGAGGATTGAGGATTGAGGATTGAGGACTGAAGATTGAATATTGATGATTGAAGGTTGAGGATTCAGTATTGATGGTTGTGGATTGAGGACGAGGACTGAGGGTTCAGTATTGCTGTTTGAGGTCTGAGGATTGAGGATTGAGGATTGAGAATTGAGAATTGAGGATGAGGACTGAGGGTTGAGGATTGAGGTTTGAGGAATGAGGATTGAGGATTGAGGATTGAGGATTGAAGATTGAGGATTGGGGATTGAGGATTGACGATTGAGGATTGAGTATTGAGGATTGAGAATTGAGGATTGAGGATTGAAGATTGAGTATTGAGGATTCAGAATTGAGGTTTGAGGACTGAGTGTTGAGGGTTGAATGATGAGAATTGATGTTTGTGGATAGAGATTTGAAAATTGCAGATTGAGTATTGAGTATTGAAAACTGTGAATTGATGATATTCTATTGAGGATTGAGAATTGACAACTGATTGTTGAGGACTGAGGTCTGAAGATTGAGGATTCAGGATTGAGGATACAGGTTTGAGGTTCGAGGACTGAGGATTGAGGATTGAGGATTGAGGATTGAGGATTGAAGATTGAGGATTGGGTATTGCGGATTGAACATTGAGGATGGAGGATTGAGGATTGAGGATTGAGCATTGAGGATTGAGGACTGAAGATTGAATATTGATGATTGAATATTGAGGATTGAGTGTTGATGGTTGTGGATTGAGGACGAGGACTGAGGGTTGAGTATTGCTGTTTGAGGTCTGAGGATTGAGGATTGAGGATTGAGAATTGAGGATTGAGGATTGAGGATTGAAGATTGTGGATTGGGTATTGAGGATTGAAGAATGAGTATTGAGGATTGAGGATTGAGGATTGAGGATTGAAGGCTGAGTACTGAGGATTGAAGATTGAGGATTGAGGATTGAGGATTGAGGATTGAGGATTGAGGATTAAGGATTGAATATTGAGTATTGAGGATTGAACATTGAGGATTGAGGATTGAGGATTGAGGATTGAGGATTGAGGTTTGAGGATTGAGGATTGAGGATTGAAGATTGTGTATTGAGGATTGAAGATTGAGGATTGAGGATTGAGGATTGAGGATTGAGGATTGAAGATTGAGGATTGGGGATTGAGTATTGACGATTGAGGATTGAGTATTGAGGATTGCGAATTGAGGATTGATTATTGAAGATTGAGTATTGAGGATTGAAGATTGAGGAATGGGGATTGAGGATTGATGATAGAGGATTAAGGATTGAGGATTGGGTATTGAGGGTTGAGGATTGAGGATTGAGGATTGAGGATTGAAGATTGTGTATTGAGGATTGAAGATTGAGGATTGAGGATTGAGGATTGAGGATTGAGGATTGAAGATTGAGGTTTGGGGATTGAGTATTGACGATTGAGAATTGAGTATTGAGGATTGAGTATTGAGGATTGAAGATTGAGGATTGAGGGCTGAGGATAGAGGATTGAGGATGAGGTCTGAGGGTTGAGGATTGAAGTTTGAGGACAGAAGACTGAGGATTGAGGACTGAGGATTGAGGATGTGGTCTGAGGATTGAGATTTGAGGACTGAGGATTGAGGATTGAGGATTGAGGATCGAGGATTGAGGATTGAGGATTGAGGATTGAAGATTGCGGATTGGGTATTGAGGATTAGGGTATGAGGATTGAGGATTGAGGATTGAGGATTGAGGATTGAAGATTGATTATTGAGGATTGAAGATTGACGATTGAGGGTTGAGAATTGATGGTTGAGGGTTGAGATTTGAAGATTGAAGAATGGGGATTGAGTATTGAAAACTGTGAATTAAAGATATTCTATTGAGGATTGAGGATTGACAATTGATTGTTGAGGTCTTATGGCTGAAGATTGAGGATTGAGGATTGAGGATTGAGGATTGAGGATGAGGGCTGAGGTTTGAGGATTGAGGATTGAGGGCTGAGGACTGAGGATTGAGGGTTGAGAATTGAGGATTGAGGATTGAGGATTGAAGATTGAGGATTGGGTATTGAGGATTGAAGAATGAGGATTGAGGATTGAGGATTGAGAGTTGAGGATTGAGGATTGAGGTTTGAAGATTGAGGATTGGGTGTTGAGGATTGAAGAATGAGGATTCAGGAATGAGCATTGAGGATTGAGGATTGAAGATTGAGTATTGACGATTGAAGCCTGGCGACTGAGGACTGAGGATTGAGGATTGACGATTGAGGATGTGGGATTGAAGATTGAGTATTGAGGATTGAAGATTGAGGATCGAGGATTGAGGATTGAGGATTGAGTATTGAAGATTGAGGATTGGGGACTGAGTGTTGAGGGTTGAATGATGAGAATTGATGTTTGTGGATAGAGATTTGAAAATTGCAGATTGAGTATTGAGTATTGAAAACTGTGAATTGATGATATTCTATTGAGGATTGAGAATTGACAACTGATTGTTGAGGACTGAGGTCTGAAGATTGAGGATTCAGGATTGAGGATACAGGTTTGAGGTTCGAGGACTGAGGATTGAGGATTGTGGATTGAGGATTGTGGATTGAGGATTGATGGTTGAGGATTGATGATTGAGGATTGAGGATTGAGTATTGAGGATTGACGATTGAGTATTGAGGATTGAGGATTGAGTATTGAGGATTGACGATTGAGTATTGAGGATTGAAGATTGAGGTTTGAGGATTGAGGATTGAGTATTGAGGATTGAGGATTGATGATTGAGGATTGAAGATTCAGTATTGAGGATTGCATATTGAGAATTGAGGATTGAGGATTGAACATTGAGGACTGAGTGTTGAGGGTTGTGTGATGAGAATTGATGTTTGTGGATAGAGATTTGAAAATTACAGATTGAGTATTGAGTATTGAAAACTGTGAATTCATGATATTCTATTGAGGATTGAGAACTGTGAATTGAGTGTGAGGACTGAGGGTTGAGGATTGAGGTTTGAGGAACGAGGATTGAGGATTGAGGATTGAGGACTGAGGATTGACGATTCAGTATTGAAGATTGAGGATTGATTACTGAGGATTGAGGATTGAGGATTGAGGATTGACGCTTGAGGATTGAGGATTGAGGATGGAGGATTGAAGAGAGAGGACTGAGTGCTGAGGATTGCGTGTTGAGAATTGATGTTTGAGGATTGAGATTTGATTACTGAATATTGTGGATTGAGTATTGAACCATGAGAATTCAGGATATTCCTTTGAGTATTGAGAATTGAGGATTGATGGTTGAGTATTGAGGATTGATGGATGAGGGTTGTGCGTTGAATATTGTGGATTGAGGATTGAGGATTGAGGATTGAGGATTGAGGATTGAAGATTGAGTATTGATGATTGAAGATTGAGGATTGAGGATTGAGGATTGAGGGTTGAGGTTTGAGAACGAGGACTGACGGCTGAGGATTGAGGTTTGAGGATTGAGGATTGAGGATTGAGGACTGAAGATTGAATATTGATGATTGAAGGTTGAGGATTCAGTATTGATGTTTGTGGATTGAGGACGAGGACTGAGGGTTGAGTATTGCTGTTTGAGGTCTGAGGATTGAGGATTGAGGATTGAGGATTGAGGATTGAGGATTGAGAATTGAGAATTGAGGATGAGGACTGAGGGTTGAGGATTGAGGTTTGAGGAATGAGGATTGAGGATTGAGGATTGAGGATTGAAGATTGAGGATTGGGGATTGAGGATTGACGATTGAGGATTGAGTATTGATTATTGAGAATTGAGGATTGAGGATTGAAGATTGAGTATTGAGGATTCAGAATTGAGGTTTGAGGACTGAGTGTTGAGGGTTGAATGATGAGAATTGATGTTTGTGGATAGAGATTTGAAAATTGCAGATTGAGTATTGAGTATTGAAAACTGTGAATTGATGATATTCTATTGAGGATTGAGAATTGACAACTGATTGTTGAGGACTGAGGTCTGAAGATTGAGGATTCAGGATTGAGGATACAGGTTTGAGGTTCGAGGACTGAGGATTGAGGATTGAGGATTGAGGATTGAGGATTGAAGATTGAGGATTGGGTATTGCGGATTGAACATTGAGGATGGAGGATTGAGGATTGAGGATTGAGGATTGAGGATTGAGGACTGAAGATTGAATATTGATGATTGAATATTGAGGATTGAGTATTGATGGTTGTGGATTGAGGACGAGGACTGAGGGTTGAGTATTGCTGTTTGAGGTCTGAGGATTGAGGATTGAGGATTGAGAATTGAGGATTGAGGATTGAGGATTGAAGATTGTGGATTGGGTATTGAGGATTGAAGAATGAGTATTGAGGATTGAGGATTGAGGATTGAGGATTGAGGATTGAGGATTGAGGATTGAGGATTGAGGTTTGAGGATTGAGGATTGAGGATTGAGGATTGAGGATTGAAGATTGTGTATTGAGGATTGAAGATTGAGGATTGAGGATTGAGGATTGAGGATTGAGGATTGAAGATTGAGGATTGGGGATTGAGTATTGACGATTGAGAATTGAGTATTGAGGATTGCGAATTGAGGATTGATTATTGAAGATTGAGTATTGAGGATTGAAGATTGAGGAATGGGGATTGAGGATTGATGATAGAGGATTAAGGATTGAGGATTGGGGATTGAGGATCTAGGATTGGAGATTGATTATTGAGGATTGAAGATTGAGGATTGAGGATTGAGGATTGTGGATTGGGTATTGAGGATTGAAGAATGAGGATTGAGGATTGAGGATTGAGGAGTGAGGATTGAAGACTGAGTATTGAGGATTGAAGATTGACGATTGAGGATTGAGGATTGAGGATTGAGGATTGAGGATTGAATATTGAGTATTGAGGATTGAAGATTGAGGATTGAGGATTGAGGATTGAGGATTGAGGATTGAGGTTTGAGGATTGAGGATTGAGGATTGAGGATTGAAGATTGTGTATTGAGGATTGAAGATTGAGGATTGAGGATTGAGGATTGAGGATTGAGGATTGAAGATTGAGGTTTGGGGATTGAGTATTGATGATTGAGAATTGAGTATTGAGGATTGAGAATTGAGGATTGATTATTGAAGATTGAGTATTGAGGATTGAAGATTGAGGATTGAGGGCTGAGGATTGAGGATTGAGGATGAGGTCTGAGGGTTGAGGATTGAAGTTTGAGGACAGAGGACTGAGGATTGAGGACTGAGGATTGAGGATGCGGTCTGAGGATTAAGATTTGAGGACTGAGGATTGAGGATTGAGGATTGAGGATCGAGGATTGAGGATTGAGGATTGAGGATTGAAGATTGAGGATTAGGTATTGCGGATTGAACATTGAGGATTGAGGATTGAGGATTGAGGATTGAGGATCGAGGATTGAGGATTGAGGATTGAGGATTGAAGATTGAGGATTGGGGACTGAGGATTGAAGATTGAATATTGAGGATTGAGGATTGAGGATTGAGGGTTGAGGGTTGAAGATTCAGTATTGAGGACTGAAGATTGAGAATTGAGGATTGAGGATTGAACATTGAGTACTGAGTGTTGAGGGTTGAGTGATGTGAATTGGTGTTTGTGGATAGAGATCTGAAGATTGCAGATTGACTATTGAGTATTGAAAACTGTGAATTGAGGATACTCTATTGAGGATTGACGATTGACAACTGATTGTTGAGGACTGAGGGCTGAAGATTGAGGATTGAGGATTGAGGATTGAGGATTGAGGAAGAGGGCTGAGGGTTGAGGATTGAGGTTTGAGGACTGAGGACTGAGGGTTGAGGATTGAGAATTGAGTATTGAGGATTGAGGATTGAAGATTGCGGATTGGGTATTGAGGATTAGGGTATGAGGATTGAGGATTGAGGATTGAGGATTGAGGATTGAAGATTGATTATTGAGGATTGAAGATTGACGATTGAGGGTTGAGAATTGATGTTTGAGGGTTGAGATTTGAAGATTGAAGAATGGGGATTGAGTATTGAAAACTGTGAATTAAGGATATTCTATTGAGGATTGAGGATTGACAATTGATTGTTGAGGTCTTATGGCTGAAGATTGAGGATTCAGGATTGAGGATTCGTGGTGGAGGTTTGAGGACTGAGGATTGAGGGTTGAGGACTGAGGATTGAGGATTGACTCTTGAGGATTGAGGATTGAGGATGGAGGATTGATTAGAGAGGACTGAGTGTTGAGGATTGAGTGTTGAGAATTGATGTTTGAGGATTGAGAATTGATTATTGAATATTGTGGATTGAGTATTGAACCATGAGAATTCAGGATATTCTATTGAGTATTGAGAATTGAGGATTGATGGTTGAGTATTGAGGATTGATGGCTGAGGGTTGTGCGTTGAATATTGAGGATTGAGGATTGGGGATTGAGGATTGAGGATTGAGGATGAGGGCTGAGGTTTGAGGATTGAGGATTGAGGGCTGAGGACTGAGGATTGAGTATTGAGGATTGAAGATTGAGGATTGAGGATTGAGGTTTGAGGATTGAGGACGTGGACTGACGGTTGAGGATTGAGGTTTGAAGATTGAGGACTGAGGATTGAGGACTGAGGATTGAGGATTGAGGATTGAGCATTGAGGATTGAAGATTGAGGACTGGAGATTGAGGATTGATGATAGAGGATTAAGGATTGAGGATTGGGGATTGAGGATCTAGGATTGGAGATTGATTATTGAGGATTGAAGATTGAGGATTGAGGATTCAGGATTGAGAATTGAGAATTGAGTGTGAGGACTGAGGGCTGAGGATTGAGGTTTGAGGAACGAGGATTGAGGATTGAGGATTGAGGACTGAGGATTGACGATTCAGTATTGAAGATTGAGGATTGATTACTGAGGATTGAGGATTGAGGATTGAGGTTTGAGGACTGAGGATTGAGGATTGAAGATTGAGTCTTGTGGATTGAAGATTGAGGATTGAGGATTGAGGATTGAGGATTGAGGATGAGGGCTGAGGTTTGAGGATTGAGGATTGAGGGCTGAGGACTGAGGATTGAGGGTTGAGAATTGATGATTGAGGATTGAGAATTGAAGATTGAGGATTGGGTATTGAGGATTGAAGAATGAGGATGGAGGATTGAGGATTGAGAGTTGAGGATTGAGGATTGAGGTTTGAAGATTGAGGATTGGGTGTTGAGGATTGAAGAATGAGGATTCTGGAATGAGCATTGAGGATTGAGGATTGAAGATTGAGTATTGAGGATTGAAGCCTGGCGACTGAGGACTGAGGATTGAGGATTGACGATTGAGGATGTGGGATTGAAGATTGAGTATTGAGGATTGAAGATTGAGGATCGAGGATTGAGGATTGAGGATTGAGTATTGAAGATTGAGGATTGGGGACTGAGTGTTGAGGGTTGAATGATGAGAATTGATGTTTGTGGATAGAGATTTGAAAATTGCAGATTGAGTATTGAGTATTGAAAACTGTGAATTGATGATATTCTATTGAGGATTGAGAATTGACAACTGATTGTTGAGGACTGAGGTCTGAAGATTGAGGATTCAGGATTGAGGATACAGGTTTGAGGTTCGAGGACTGAGGATTGAGGATTGAGGATTGAGGATTGAGGATTGAAGATTGAAGATGGAAGGATTGAGGATTGAGTGTTGGAGATTGAGGACGAGGACTGACGGTTGAGGCTTGAGGTTTGAGGATTGTGGATTGAGGATTGAGAATGAAGGCAGAGGGTTGAGGATTGAGGTTTGAGTATAGAATCCTGAGAATTCAGGATATTCTATTGAGTATTGAGAATTGAGGATTGATGGTTGAGTATTGAGGATTGAGGATTGAGGGTTGAGGATTGAGTATTGAAGATTGAGGATTGATGGTTGAGGATTGATGATTGAGGATTGAGGATTGAGTATTGAGGATTGACGATTGAGTATTGAGGATTGAAGATTGAGGTTTGAGGATTGAGGATTGAGGATTGAACATTGAGGACTGAGTGTTGAGCGTTGAGTGATGAGAATTGATGTTTGTGGATAGAGATTTGAAAATTGCAGATTGAGTATTGAGTATTGAAAACTGTGAATTGATGATATTCTATTGAGGATTGAGAATTGAGAATTGAGTGTGAGGACTGAGGGTTGAGGATTGAGGTTTGAGGAACGAGGATTGAGGATTGAGGATTGAGGACTGAGGATTGACGATTCAGTATTGAAGATTGAGGATTGATTACTGAGGATTGAGGATTGAGGATTGAGGATTGACGCTTGAGGATTGAGGATTGAGGATCGAGGATTGAAGAGAGAGGACTGAGTGCTGAGGATTGCGTGTTGAGGATTGATGTTTGAGGATTGAGATTTGATTACTGAATATTGTGGTGAGTATTGAACCATGAGAATTCAGGATATTCTTTTGAGTATTGAGAATTGAGGATTGATGGTTGCGTATTGAGGATTGATGGATGAGGGTTGTGCGTTGAATATTGTGGATTGAGGATTGAGGATTGAGGATTGAGGATTGAGGATTGAAGATTGAGTATTGATGATTGAAGATTGTGGATTGGGTATTGAGGATTGAAGAAGGAGGATTGAGGATTGAGGATTGAGGAGTGAGGATTGAAGACTGAGTATTGAGGATTGAAGATTGAGGATTGAGGGTTGAGGATTGAGGATTGAGGATTGAGGTTTGAGGATTGAGGATTGAGGATTGAGGATTGAAGATTGTGTATTGAGGATTGAAGATTGAGGATTGAGGATTGAGGATTGAGGATTGAGGATTGAAGATTGAGGATTGGGGATTGAGTATTGACGATTGAGAATTCAGTATTGAGGATTGAGAATTGGGGATTGATTATTGAAGATTGAGTATTGAGGATTGAAGATTGAGGATTGAGGGCTGAGGATTGAGGATTGAGGATGAGGTCTGAGGGTTGAGGATTGAAGTTTGAGGACAGAGGACTGAGGATTGAGGACTGAGGATTGAGGATGTGGTCTGAGGATTGAGATTTGAGGACTGAGGATTGAGGATTGAGGATTGAGGATCGAGGATTGAGGATTGAGGATTGAGGATTGAAGATTGAGGATTGGGTATTGCGGATTGAACATTGAGGATTGAGGATTGAGGATTGAGGATTGAGGATCGAGGATTGAGGATTGAGGATTGAGGATTGAAGATTGAGGATTGGGGACTGAGGATTGAAGATTGAGTATTGAGGAATGAGGATTGAGGATTGAGGGTTGAGGATTGAAGATTCAGTATTGAGGACTGAAGATTGAGAATTGAGGATTGAGGATTGAACATTGAGTACTGAGTGTTGAGGGTTGAGTGATGAGAATTGGTGTTTGTGGATAGAGATCTGAAGATTGCAGATTGACTATTGTGTATTGAAAACTGTGAATTGAGGATACTCTATTGAGGATTGACGATTGACAACTGATTGTTGGGGACTGAGGGCTGAAGATTCAGGATTGAGGATTGAGGATTGAGGATTGAGGAAGAGGGCTGAGGGTTGAGGATTGAGGTTTGAGGACTGAGGACTGAGGGTTGAGGATTGAGAATTGAGTATTGAGGATTGAGGATTGAAGATTGCGGATTGGGTATTGAGGATTGTAGTATGAGGATTGAGGATTGAGGATTGAGGATTGAGGATTGAGGATTGAAGATTGATTATTGAGGATTGAAGATTGACGATTGAAGGTTGAGAATTGATGTTTGAGGGTTGAGATTTGAAGATTGAAGAATGTGGATTGAGTATTGAAAACTGTGAATTAAGGATATTCTATTGAGGATTGAGGATTGACAATTGATTGTTGAGGTCTTATGGCTGAAGATTGAGGATTCAGGATTGAGGATTCGTGGTGGAGGTTTGAGGACTGAGGATTGAGGGTTGAGGATTGAGGATTGACTCTTGAGGATTGAGGATTGAGGATGGAGGATTGATGAGAGAGGACTGAGTGTTGAGGATTGAGTGTTGAGAATTGATGTTTGAGGATTGAGATTTGATTATTGAATATTGTGGATTGAGTATTGAACCATGAGAATTCAGGATATTCTATTGAGTATTGAGAATTGAGGATTGATGGTTGAGTATTGAGAATTGAGGATTGATGGTTGAGTATTGAGGATTGATAGCTGAGGGTTGTGCGTCGAATATTGAGGATTGAGGATTGTAGGATTGAGGATTGAGGATTGGGGATTGAAGATTGAGGATTGATGATTGAAGATTAAGGATTGAGGATTGGGGGTTGAGGTTTGAGGACGAGGACTGACGGTTGAGGATTGAGGTTTGAGGATTGAGGATTGAGGATTGAGGACTGAGGATTGAGGATTGAGGACTGAAGATTGAGTATTGAGGATTGAGGATTGAGGATTGAGGATTGAGGATTGAGGATTGAGGATTGAAGATTGAGTATTGAGGGTTGAAGATTAAGGTTGAGGTTTGAGGATTGAGGATTGAGTATTGAGGATTGAGGATTGAGGATTGAGGATGAGGGCTGAGGTTTGAGGATTGAGGATTGAGGGCTGAGGACTGAGGATTGAGGGTTGAGAATTGAGGATTGAGGATTGAGGATTGAAGATCGAGGATTGGGTATTGAGGATTGAAGAATGAGAATTGAGGATTGAGGATTGAGAGTTGAGGATTGAGGATTGAGGTTTGAAGATTGAGGATTGGGTGTTGAGGATTGAAGAATGAGGATTCAGGAATGAGCATTGAGGATTGAGGATTGAAGATTGAGTATTGAGGATTGAAGCCTGGCGACTGAGGACTGAGGATTGAGGATTGACGATTGAGGATGTGGGATTGAAGATTGAGTATTGAGGATTGAAGATTGAGGATCGAGGATTGAGGATTGAGGATTGAGTATTGAAGATTGAGGATTGGGGACGGAGTGTTGAGGGTTGAATGATGAGAATTGATGTTTGTGGATAGAGATTTGAAAATTGCAGATTGAGTATTGAGTATTGAAAACTGTGAATTGATGATATTCTATTGAGGATTGAGAATTGACAACTGATTGTTGAGGACTGAGGTCTGAAGATTGAGGATTCAGGATTGAGGATACAGGTTTGAGGTTCGAGGACTGAGGATTGAGGATTGAGGATTGAGGATTCAGGATTGAGGATTGAGGATTGAGGATTGAAGATTGAATATGGACAATCGAAGTTTGAGGATTGAGTATTGAGTGTTGTGGATTGGCGACGAGGACTGAGGGTTGAGTATAGATGTTTGAACTCTGTGGATTGAGGATTAAGGATTGAGAGTTGAGGATTGAGGATTGAGGATGGAGGATTGAAGAGAGAGGACTGAGTGTTGAGGATTGAGTGTTGAGAATTGATGTTTGAGGGTTGAGATTTGAAGATTGAAGAATGGGGATTGAGTATTGAAAACTGTGAATTAAGGATATTCTATTGAGGATTGACGATTGACAATTGATTGTTGAGGTCTTATGGCTGAAGATTGAGGATTCAGGATTGAGGATTCGTGGTGGAGGTTTGAGGACTGAGGATTGAGGGTTGAGGACTGAGGATTGAGGATTGGCTCTTGAGGATTGAGAATTGCGGATGGAGGATTGATGAGAGAGGACTGAGTGTTGAGGATTGAGTGTTGAGAATTGATGTTTGAGGATTGAGATTTGATTGTTGAATATTGTGGATTGAGTATGGAACCATGAGAATTCAGGATATTCTATTGAGTATTGAGAATTGAGGATTGATGGTTGAGTATTGAGGATTGATGGCTGAGGGTTGTGCGTTGAATATTGAGGATTGTGGATTGAGGATTGAGGATTGAGGATTGAGGATTGAAGATTGAGTATTGATGATTGAAGATTAAGGATTGAGGATTGGGGGTTGAGGTTTGAGGACGAGGACTGACGGTTGAGGATTGAGGTTTGAGGATTGAGGATTGAAGATTGAGGACTGAGGATTGAGGATTGAGGATTGAGCATTGAGGATTGAAGATTGAGGGTTGTGGATTGAGGACGAGGACTGAGGGTTGAGTATTGATGTTTGAGGTCTGAGGATTGAGGATTGAGGATTGAGAATTGAGGACTGAGGATTGAGGATTGAAGATTGAGGATTGGGTGTTGCGGATTGAAGGATGAGGATTGAGGATTGAGGATTGAGGATTGAGGATTGAAGATTGAGTATTGAGCTTTGAAGATTGATGATTGAGGATTGAGGATTGAGGATTGAGTATTGAGGATTGCGGATAGAAGATTGAGGATTGGGTATTGAGGATTGAACATTGAGGATTGAGGATTGAGGATTGAGGATTGAGGATAGAGGACTGAAGATTGAGTATTGATGATTGAATATTGAGGATCGAGGATTGATGGTTGTGGATTGAGGACGAGGACTGAGGGTTGAGTATTGATGTTTGAGGTCTGAGGATTGAGGATTGAGGATTGAGGATTGAGGATTGAGGATTGTGGATTGAGGGTTGAGGATTGAAGATTGAGTATTGAGGATTGAAAATTGAGGATTGAGGATTCAGGATTGAGGATTGAGGATTGAGGATTGAGGATTGAGGATTGAGGATTGAGAATTGAAGGTTGAGGATTGAGGATTGAGGATTGAGGATTGAGGATTGAAGATTGAGGATTGGTTATTGAGGAATGAAGAATGAGGATTGAGTATTGAGTATTGCGGATTGAGGATTGAAGATTGAGTATTGAGGATTGAAGGTTGACGATTGAGGATTCAGCATTGAGGATTCAGGATTGAGGATAGAGGATTGAGGATTGAAGATTGAGTATTGAGGATTGAATCTTGAGAATTAAGGATTGAGGATTGAGGATTGAGGATTGAAGATTGAGTACTGAGGATTGAAGATTAAGATTGAGGATTGAGGATTGAGGATTGAGGATTGAGGATTGAGGATTGAGGATTGAAGATTGAGGATTGCGTATTGAGGATAGAACATTGAGGATTGAGGATTGAGTATTGAGGATTGAAGATTGAGGACTGTAGATTGAATATTGATGATTGAAGATTGAGGATCGAGGATTGAGGGTTGTGGATTGAGGACGAGGACTGAGGGTTGAGTATTGATGTGTGAGGTCTGAGGATTGAGGATTGAGGATTGAGAATTGAGGACTGAGGATTGAGGATTGAAGATTGAGGATTGGGTGTTGCGGATTGAAGGATGAGGATTGAGGATTGAGGATTGAGGATTGAGGATTGAAGATTGAGTATTGAGCTTTGAAGATTGATGATTGAGGATTGAGGATTGAGGATTGAGTATTGAGGATTGCGGATTGAAGATTGAGGATTGGGTATTGAGTATTGAACATTGAGGATTGAGGATTCAGAATTGAGGATTGAGGATTGAGGACTGAAGATTGAGTATTGATGATTGAATATTGAGGATTGAGGATTGATGGTTGTGGATTGAGGACGAGGACTGAGGGTTGAGTATTGATGTTTGAGGATTGAGGATTGAGGATTGAGGATTGAGGATTGAGGATTGTGGATTGAGGATTGAGGATTGAAGATTGAGTATTGAGGATTGAAAATTGAGGATTGAGGATTCAGGATTGAGGATTGAGGATTGAGGATTGAGGATTGAGGATTGAGGATTGAGAATTGAAGGTTGAGGATTGAGGATTGAGGATTGAGGATTGAGGATTGAAGATTGAGGATTGGTTATTGAGGAATGAAGAATGAGGATTGAGTATTGAGTATTGCGGATTGAGGATTGAAGATTGAGTATTGAGGATTGAAGGTTGACGATTGAGGATTCAGGATTGAGGATTCAGGATTGAGGATAGAGGATTGAGGATTGAAGATTGAGTATTGAGGATTGAATCTTGAGAATTAAGGATTGAGGATTGAGGATTGAGGATTGAAGATTGAGTACTGAGGATTGAAGATTAAGATTGAGGATTGAGGATTGAGGATTGAGGATTGAGGATTGAGGATTGAGGATTGAAGATTGAGGATTGCGTATTGAGGATAGAACATTGAGGATTGAGGATTGAGTATTGAGGATTGAAGATTGAGGATTGTAGATTGAATATTGATGATTGAAGATTGAGGATCGAGGATTGAGGGTTGTGGATTGAGGACGAGGACTGAGGGTTGAGTATTGATGTGTGAGGTCTGAGGATTGAGGATTGAGGATTGAGAATTGAGGACTGAGGATTGAGGATTGAAGATTGAGGATTGGGTGTTGCGGATTGAAGGATGAGGATTGAGTATTGAGGATTGAGGATTGAGGATTGAAGATTGAGTATTGAGCTTTGAAGATTGATGATTGAGGATTGAGGATTGAGGATTGAGTATTGAGGATTGCGGATTGAAGATTGAGGATTGGGTATTGAGTATTGAACATTGAGGATTGAGGATTCAGAATTGAGGATTGAGGATTGAGGACTGAAGATTGAGTATTGATGATTGAATATTGAGGATTGAGGATTGATGGTTGTGGATTGAGGACGAGGACTGAGGGTTGAGTATTGATGTTTGAGGATTGAGGATTGAGGATTGAGGATTGAGGATTGAGGATTGTGGATTGAGGATTGAGGATTGAAGATTGAGTATTGAGGATTGAAAATTGAGGATTGAGGATTCAGGATTGAGGATTGAGGATTGAGGATTGAGGATTGAGGATTGAGGATTGAGAATTGAAGGTTGAGGATTGAGGATTGAGGATTGAGGATTGAGGATTGAAGATTGAGGATTGGTTATTGAGGAATGAAGAATGAGGATTGAGTATTGAGTATTGCGGATTGAGGATTGAAGATTGAGTATTGAGGATTGAAGGTTGACGATTGAGGATTCAGGATTGAGGATTCAGGATTGAGGATAGAGGATTGAGGATTGAAGATTGAGTATTGAGGATTGAATCTTGAGAATTAAGGATTGAGGATTGAGGATTGAGGATTGAAGATTGAGTACTGAGGATTGAAGATTAAGATTGAGGATTGAGGATTGAGGATTGAGGATTGAGGATTGAGGATTGAGGATTGAAGATTGAGGATTGCGTATTGAGGATAGAACATTGAGGATTGAGGATTGAGTATTGAGGATTGAAGATTGAGGATTGTAGATTGAATATTGATGATTGAAGATTGAGGATCGAGGATTGAGGGTTGTGGATTGAGGACGAGGACTGAGGGTTGAGTATTGATGTGTGAGGTCTGAGGATTGAGGATTGAGGATTGAGAATTGAGGACTGAGGATTGAGGATTGAAGATTGAGGATTGGGTGTTGCGGATTGAAGGATGAGGATTGAGGATTGAGGATTGAGGATTGAGGATTGAAGATTGAGTATTGAGCTTTGAAGATTGATGATTGAGGATTGAGGATTGAGGATTGAGTATTGAGGATTGCGGATTGAAGATTGAGGATTGGGTATTGAGTATTGAACATTGAGGATTGAGGATTCAGAATTGAGGATTGAGGATTGAGGACTGAAGATTGAGTATTGATGATTGAATATTGAGGATTGAGGATTGATGGTTGTGGATTGAGGACGAGGACTGAGGGTTGAGTATTGATGTTTGAGGTCTGAGGATTGAGGATTGAGGATTGAGGATTGAGGATTGAGGATTGTGGATTGAGGATTGAGGATTGAAGATTGAGTATTGAGGATTGAAAATTGAGGATTGAGGATTCAGGATTGAGGATTGAGGATTGAGGATTGAGGATTGAGGATTGAAGATTGAGTATTGAGGATTGAAGATTGAGGATTGAGGATTGAGGATTGCGGATTGAGGATTGAGGATGAGGGCTGAGGGTTGAGGATTGAGGATTGAAGATTGAGGATTGGGGATTGAGGGTTGATGATTGAGGATGGAGTATAGAGGATTGAGAATTGAGGATTGAGGATTGAGGATTGAGTATTGAGGATTGAAGGTTGAGGATTGAGGATTGAGGATTGATGATTGAGGACTGAGTGTTGATGGTTGAGTGATGAGAATTGATGTTTGTGGATTGTGATTTGAAGATTGAAGAATGGGGATTGCGTATTGAAAACTGTGAATTGAGGATATTCTATTGAGGATTGAGGATTGACAATTGATTTTTGAGGACTGAGGGCTGAAGATTGAAGATTCAGGATTGAGGATTCGGGATTCAGGTTTGAGGACTGAGGATTGAGGATTGAGGATTGAGGATTGAGAATTGAAGATTGAGGATTGAGTATTGAGGTTTGTGAATTGAGGACGAGGACTGAGGTTTGAGTATTGATGTTTGAGGTCTGAGGATTGAGGATTGAGGATTGAGAATTCAGGATTGAGGATTCAGGATTGAAGATTGAGGATTGGGTATTGAGGATTGAAGAATGCGGATTGAGGATTGAGGATTGAGGATTGAGGATTGAAGACTGAGTATTGAGGATTGAAGATTGTGGATTGAGGTGTGAGTATTGAAGATTGAGGATTTGGGACTGAGGATTGAAGATTGAGGATTGAGGATTGAGGATTGAGGATTGAGGATTGAGGATAGAGGATTGAAGATTGAGGATTGGGTATTGAGGATTGAACAATGAGGATTGAGGATTGAGGATTGAGGATTGAACATTGAGGATTGGGTGTTGAGGATTGAAGAATGAGGATTGAGGATTGAGGATTGAGGATTGAGCATTGAAGATTGAGTATTGAGGATTGAAGATTGAGGATTGAGGATTGAGGATTGAGGATTGAGGATTGCGGATAGAAGATTCAGGATTGGGTATTGCGGATTGAACATTGAGGATTGAGGATTGAGGATTGAGGATTGAGGATTGAGGATTGAGGATTGAGAATTGAGGATTGAGTATTGAGGATTGAAGATTGAGGATTGGGTATTGAGGATTGCAGAATGAGGATTGAGGATTGAGGTTTGAGGATTGAGGATTGGGGATTGAGGATTGAAGACTGAGTATTGAGGATTGAAGATTGAGGTTTGAGGAGTGAGTATTGAAGATTGAGGATTTGGGACTGAGGATTGAAGATTGAGGATTGAGGATTGAGGATTGAGGATTGAGGATTGAGGATTGAGGATTGAAGATTGGGGATTGGGTATTGAGGATTGAAGATTGAGTATTGAGGATTGAAGATTGACGATTGATGATTGAGGATTGAGGATTGAGGATTGAGGATTGAGGATTGAGGATTGAAGATTGAGTATTGAGGATTGAAGATTGAGGATTGAGGATAGAGGATTGAGGATTGAGGATTGAAGATTGAGGATTGAGGATTGAGGATTGAGGGGTGAGGATTGAAGATTGAGGATTGGCTATTGAGGATTGAAGAATGAGGATTGAGTATTGAGTATTGCGGATTGAGGATTGAAGATTGAGTATTGAGGATTGAAGGTTGACGATTGAGGATTCAGGATTGAGGATTGAGGATTGAGGATAGAGGATTGAGGATTGAAGATTGAGTATTGAGGATTGAATCTTGAGAATTAAGGATTGAGGATTGAGGATTGAGGATTGAAGATTGAGTACTGAGGATTGAAGATTAAGATTGAGTATTGAGGATTGAGGATTGAGGATTGAGGATTGAGGATTGAGGATTGAAGATTGAGGATTGCGTATTGAGGATAGAACATTGAGGATTGAGGATTGAGTATTGACGATTGAAGATTGAGGATTGTAGATTGAATATTGATGATTGAAGATTGAGGATCGAGGATTGAGGGTTGTGGATTGAGGACGAGGACTGAGGGTTGAGTATTGATGTTTGAGGTCTGAGGATTGAGGATTGAGGATTGAGAATTGAGGACTGAGGATTGAGGATTGAAGATTGAGGATTGGGTGTTGCGGATTGAAGGATGAGGATTGAGGATTGAGGATTGAGGATTGAGGATTGAAGATTGAGTATTGAGCTTTGAAGATTGATGATTGAGGATTGAGGATTGAGGATTGAGTATTGAGGATTGCGGATAGAAGATTGAGGATTGGGTATTGAGGATTGAACATTGAGGATTGAGGATTGAGGATTGAGGATTGAGGATTGAGGACTGAAGATTGAGTATTGATGATTGAATATTGAGGATTGTGGATTGATGGTTGTGGATTGAGGACGAGGACTGAGGGTTGAGTATTGATGTTTGAGGTCTGAGGATTGAGGATTGAGGATTGAGGATTGAGGATTGAGGATTGTGGATTGAGGATTGAGGATTGAAGATTGAGTATTGAGGATTGAAGATTGAGGATTGAGGATTGAGGATTGCGGATTGAGGATTGAGGATGAGGGCTGAGGGTTGAGGATTGAGGTCTGAGGACTGGGGACTGAGGATTGAGGATTGAGAATTAAGGATTGAGGATTGAGTATTGAAAATTGAGGATTGGGTATTGAGGATTGAAGAATGAGGATTGAGGATTGAGGATTGAGGATTGAGGATTGATGATTGAGGATTGAAGATTGAGGATTGAGTATTGAATATTGAGTATTGAGGATTGAAGATTGAGGATTGAGGATTGAGTGTTGACGATTGAGGACGAGGACTGACGGTTGAGGATTGAGGTTTGAGGGTTGAGGATTGAGGACTGAGGATTGAGGATTGAGGATTGAGCATTGAGGATTGAAGATTGAGGACTGGGGATTGAGGATTGAAGGTTGAGGATTAAGGATTGAGGTTTGGGGATTGAGGATCTAGGATTGGAGATTGATTATTGAGGATTGAAGATTGAGGATTGAGGGTTGAGAATTGAGGATTGAGGATTGAGGAATTAAGATTGAGGATTCGGTATTGAGGATTGAAGAATGAGGATTGAAGATTGAGGATTGAGGATTGAGGATTGAAGATTGAGGATTGAGGATCGAAGATTGAGGACTGAGGATTGAGGATTGAGGATTGGGGATTGAAGATTGAGGATTGGGGATTGAGGATTGACGATTGAGGATTGAGCATTGAGGATTGAGAATTGAGGATTGAGGATTGAAGATTGAGTATAGAGGATTGAAGATTGAGGATTGATGATTGAGGATTGAAGATTGAGGACTGAGTGTTGAGGGTTGAGTGATGAGAATTGATGTTTGTGGATTGAGATTTGAAGATTGAAGAATGGGGATTGAGTATTGAAAACTGTGAATTGAGGATATTCTCTGGAGGACTGAGGATTGACAATTGATTGTTGAGGACTGAGGGCCGAAGATTGAGGAGTCAGGGTTGAGGACTAGGGATTGAGTTTTGAGGACTGAGGATTGAGGGTTCAGGATTGAGGATTGAGGATTGACGCTTGAGGATTGAGGATTGAGGATGGAGGATTGAAGATAGAGGACAGAGTGTTGAGGATTGTGTGTTGAGAATTGATGTTTGAGGATTGAGATTTGATTATTGGATATTGTGGATTGAGTATTGAACCATGAGAATTCAGGATATTCTATTGAGTATTGAGAATTGAGGATTGATGGTTGAGTATTGAGTATTGATGGTTGAGGGTTGTGCGTTGAATATTGAGGGTTGAGTGATGAGAACTGATGTTTGTGGATAGAGATTTGAAGATTGCAGGCTGAGTATTGAGTATTGAAACCTGTGAATTGAGGATATTCTATTGAGGATTCAGGATTCACAACTGATTCTTGAAGTCTGAGGGTTGAATATTGAGGGTTCAGGATTGTGGATTCAGGATTGAGAATTGAGGACTGGGGATTGTGGATTGAGGATTGAGGATTGAGGATTGAGTATTGAGGATTGAGGATTGAGGATTGAAGGTTGAATATTGATGATTGAAGATTGAGGATCGACGATTGAGGGTTGCGGATTGAGGACGAGGACTGAGGGTTGAGTATTGATGTTTGAGGTCTGAGGATTGAGGATTGAGGATTGAACATTGAGTATTGAGGATTGGAGATTGAGGATTGAGGATTGAGGATTGAGGATTGAGGAAGAGGGCTGAGGGTTGAGGATTGAGGTTTGAGGACTGAGGACTGAGGGTTGAGGATTGAGAATTGAGTATTGAGGATTGAGGATTGAAGATTGCGGATTGGGTATTGAGGATTGTAGTATGAGGATTGAGGATTGAGGATTGAGGATTGAGGATTGAGGATTGAAGATTGATTATTGAGGATTGAAGATTGACGATTGAGGGTTGAGAATTGATGTTTGAGGGTTGAGATTTGAAGATTGAAGAATGTGGATTGAGTATTGAAAACTGTGAATTAAGGATATTCTATTGAGGATTGAGGATTGACAATTGATTGTTGAGGTCTTATGGCTGAAGATTGAGGATTCAGGATTGAGGATTCGTGGTGGAGGTTTGAGGACTGAGGATTGAGGGTTGAGGATTGAGGATTGACTCTTGAGGATTGAGGATTGAGGATGGAGGATTGATGAGAGAGGACTGAGTGTTGAGGATTGAGTGTTGAGAATTGATGTTTGAGGATTGAGATTTGATTATTGAATATTGTGGATTGAGTATTGAACCATGAGAATTCAGGATATTCTATTGAGTATTGAGAATTGAGGATTGATGGTTGAGTATTGAGAATTGAGGATTGATGGTTGAGTATTGAGGATTGATAGCTGAGGGTTGTGCGTCGAATATTGAGGATTGAGGATTGTAGGATTGAGGATTGAGGATTGGGGATTGAAGATTGAGGATTGATGATTGAAGATTAAGGATTGAGGATTGGGGGTTGAGGTTTGAGGACGAGGACTGACGGTTGAGGATTGAGGTTTGAGGATTGAGGATTGAGGATTGAGGACTGAGGATTGAGGATTGAGGACTGAAGATTGAGTATTGAGGATTGAGGATTGAGGATTGAGGATTGAGGATTGAGGATTGAGGATTGAAGATTGAGTATTGAGGGTTGAAGATTAAGGTTGAGGTTTGAGGATTGAGGATTGAGTATTGAGGATTGAGGATTGAGGATTGAGGATGAGGGCTGAGGTTTGAGGATTGAGGATTGAGGGCTGAGGACTGAGGATTGAGGGTTGAGAATTGAGGATTGAGGATTGAGGATTGAAGATCGAGGATTGGGTATTGAGGATTGAAGAATGAGAATTGAGGATTGAGGATTGAGAGTTGAGGATTGAGGATTGAGGTTTGAAGATTGAGGATTGGGTGTTGAGGATTGAAGAATGAGGATTCAGGAATGAGCATTGAGGATTGAGGATTGAAGATTGAGTATTGAGGATTGAAGCCTGGCGACTGAGGACTGAGGATTGAGGATTGACGATTGAGGATGTGGGATTGAAGATTGAGTATTGAGGATTGAAGATTGAGGATCGAGGATTGAGGATTGAGGATTGAGTATTGAAGATTGAGGATTGGGGACGGAGTGTTGAGGGTTGAATGATGAGAATTGATGTTTGTGGATAGAGATTTGAAAATTGCAGATTGAGTATTGAGTATTGAAAACTGTGAATTGATGATATTCTATTGAGGATTGAGAATTGACAACTGATTGTTGAGGACTGAGGTCTGAAGATTGAGGATTCAGGATTGAGGATACAGGTTTGAGGTTCGAGGACTGAGGATTGAGGATTGAGGATTGAGGATTCAGGATTGAGGATTGAGGATTGAGGATTGAAGATTGAATATGGACAATCGAAGTTTGAGGATTGAGTATTGAGTGTTGTGGATTGGCGACGAGGACTGAGGGTTGAGTATAGATGTTTGAACTCTGTGGATTGAGGATTAAGGATTGAGAGTTGAGGATTGAGGATTGAGGATGGAGGATTGAAGAGAGAGGACTGAGTGTTGAGGATTGAGTGTTGAGAATTGATGTTTGAGGGTTGAGATTTGAAGATTGAAGAATGGGGATTGAGTATTGAAAACTGTGAATTAAGGATATTCTATTGAGGATTGACGATTGACAATTGATTGTTGAGGTCTTATGGCTGAAGATTGAGGATTCAGGATTGAGGATTCGTGGTGGAGGTTTGAGGACTGAGGATTGAGGGTTGAGGACTGAGGATTGAGGATTGGCTCTTGAGGATTGAGAATTGCGGATGGAGGATTGATGAGAGAGGACTGAGTGTTGAGGATTGAGTGTTGAGAATTGATGTTTGAGGATTGAGATTTGATTGTTGAATATTGTGGATTGAGTATGGAACCATGAGAATTCAGGATATTCTATTGAGTATTGAGAATTGAGGATTGATGGTTGAGTATTGAGGATTGATGGCTGAGGGTTGTGCGTTGAATATTGAGGATTGTGGATTGAGGATTGAGGATTGAGGATTGAGGATTGAAGATTGAGTATTGATGATTGAAGATTAAGGATTGAGGATTGGGGGTTGAGGTTTGAGGACGAGGACTGACGGTTGAGGATTGAGGTTTGAGGATTGAGGATTGAAGATTGAGGACTGAGGATTGAGGATTGAGGATTGAGCATTGAGGATTGAAGATTGAGGGTTGTGGATTGAGGACGAGGACTGAGGGTTGAGTATTGATGTTTGAGGTCTGAGGATTGAGGATTGAGGATTGAGAATTGAGGACTGAGGATTGAGGATTGAAGATTGAGGATTGGGTGTTGCGGATTGAAGGATGAGGATTGAGGATTGAGGATTGAGGATTGAGGATTGAAGATTGAGTATTGAGCTTTGAAGATTGATGATTGAGGATTGAGGATTGAGGATTGAGTATTGAGGATTGCGGATAGAAGATTGAGGATTGGGTATTGAGGATTGAACATTGAGGATTGAGGATTGAGGATTGAGGATTGAGGATTGAGGACTGAAGATTGAGTATTGATGATTGAATATTGAGGATCGAGGATTGATGGTTGTGGATTGAGGACGAGGACTGAGGGTTGAGTATTGATGTTTGAGGTCTGAGGATTGAGGATTGAGGATTGAGGATTGAGGATTGAGGATTGTGGATTGAGGGTTGAGGATTGAAGATTGAGTATTGAGGATTGAAAATTGAGGATTGAGGATTCAGGATTGAGGATTGAGGATTGAGGATTGAGGATTGAGGATTGAGGATTGAGAATTGAAGGTTGAGGATTGAGGATTGAGGATTGAGGATTGAGGATTGAAGATTGAGGATTGGTTATTGAGGAATGAAGAATGAGGATTGAGTATTGAGTATTGCGGATTGAGGATTGAAGATTGAGTATTGAGGATTGAAGGTTGACGATTGAGGATTCAGGATTGAGGATTCAGGATTGAGGATAGAGGATTGAGGATTGAAGATTGAGTATTGAGGATTGAATCTTGAGAATTAAGGATTGAGGATTGAGGATTGAGGATTGAAGATTGAGTACTGAGGATTGAAGATTAAGATTGAGGATTGAGGATTGAGGATTGAGGATTGAGGATTGAGGATTGAGGATTGAAGATTGAGGATTGCGTATTGAGGATAGAACATTGAGGATTGAGGATTGAGTATTGAGGATTGAAGATTGAGGATTGTAGATTGAATATTGATGATTGAAGATTGAGGATCGAGGATTGAGGGTTGTGGATTGAGGACGAGGACTGAGGGTTGAGTATTGATGTGTGAGGTCTGAGGATTGAGGATTGAGGATTGAGAATTGAGGACTGAGGATTGAGGATTGAAGATTGAGGATTGGGTGTTGCGGATTGAAGGATGAGGATTGAGGATTGAGGATTGAGGATTGAGGATTGAAGATTGAGTATTGAGCTTTGAAGATTGATGATTGAGGATTGAGGATTGAGGATTGAGTATTGAGGATTGCGGATTGAAGATTGAGGATTGGGTATTGAGTATTGAACATTGAGGATTGAGGATTCAGAATTGAGGATTGAGGATTGAGGACTGAAGATTGAGTATTGATGATTGAATATTGAGGATTGAGGATTGATGGTTGTGGATTGAGGACGAGGACTGAGGGTTGAGTATTGATGTTTGAGGATTGAGGATTGAGGATTGAGGATTGAGGATTGAGGATTGTGGATTGAGGATTGAGGATTGAAGATTGAGTATTGAGGATTGAAAATTGAGGATTGAGGATTCAGGATTGAGGATTGAGGATTGAGGATTGAGGATTGAGGATTGAGGATTGAGAATTGAAGGTTGAGGATTGAGGATTGAGGATTGAGGATTGAGGATTGAAGATTGAGGATTGGTTATTGAGGAATGAAGAATGAGGATTGAGTATTGAGTATTGCGGATTGAGGATTGAAGATTGAGTATTGAGGATTGAAGGTTGACGATTGAGGATTCAGGATTGAGGATTCAGGATTGAGGATAGAGGATTGAGGATTGAAGATTGAGTATTGAGGATTGAATCTTGAGAATTAAGGATTGAGGATTGAGGATTGAGGATTGAAGATTGAGTACTGAGGATTGAAGATTAAGATTGAGGATTGAGGATTGAGGATTGAGGATTGAGGATTGAGGATTGAGGATTGAAGATTGAGGATTGCGTATTGAGGATAGAACATTGAGGATTGAGGATTGAGTATTGAGGATTGAAGATTGAGGATTGTAGATTGAATATTGATGATTGAAGATTGAGGATCGAGGATTGAGGGTTGTGGATTGAGGACGAGGACTGAGGGTTGAGTATTGATGTGTGAGGTCTGAGGATTGAGGATTGAGGATTGAGAATTGAGGACTGAGGATTGAGGATTGAAGATTGAGGATTGGGTGTTGCGGATTGAAGGATGAGGATTGAGGATTGAGGATTGAGGATTGAGGATTGAAGATTGAGTATTGAGCTTTGAAGATTGATGATTGAGGATTGAGGATTGAGGATTGAGTATTGAGGATTGCGGATTGAAGATTGAGGATTGGGTATTGAGTATTGAACATTGAGGATTGAGGATTCAGAATTGAGGATTGAGGATTGAGGACTGAAGATTGAGTATTGATGATTGAATATTCAAGATTGAGGATTGATGGTTGTGGATTGAGGACGAGGACTGAGGGTTGAGTATTGATGTTTGAGGATTGAGGATTGAGGATTGAGGATTGAGGATTGAGGATTGTGGATTGAGGATTGAGGATTGAAGATTGAGTATTGAGGATTGAAAATTGAGGATTGAGGATTCAGGATTGAGGATTGAGGATTGAGGATTGAGGATTGAGGATTGAGGATTGAGAATTGAAGGTTGAGGATTGAGGATTGAGGATTGAGGATTGAGGATTGAAGATTGAGGATTGGTTATTGAGGAATGAAGAATGAGGATTGAGTATTGAGTATTGCGGATTGAGGATTGAAGATTGAGTATTGAGGATTGAAGGTTGACGATTGAGGATTCAGGATTGAGGATTCAGGATTGAGGATAGAGGATTGAGGATTGAAGATTGAGTATTGAGGATTGAATCTTGAGAATTAAGGATTGAGGATTGAGGATTGAGGATTGAAGATTGAGTACTGAGGATTGAAGATTAAGATTGAGGATTGAGGATTGAGGATTGAGGATTGAGGATTGAGGATTGAGGATTGAAGATTGAGGATTGCGTATTGAGGATAGAACATTGAGGATTGAGGATTGAGTATTGAGGATTGAAGATTGAGGATTGTAGATTGAATATTGATGATTGAAGATTGAGGATCGAGGATTGAGGGTTGTGGATTGAGGACGAGGACTGAGGGTTGAGTATTGATGTGTGAGGTCTGAGGATTGAGGATTGAGGATTGAGAATTGAGGACTGAGGATTGAGGATTGAAGATTGAGGATTGGGTGTTGCGGATTGAAGGATGAGGATTGAGGATTGAGGATTGAGGATTGAGGATTGAAGATTGAGTATTGAGCTTTGAAGATTGATGATTGAGGATTGAGGATTGAGGATTGAGTATTGAGGATTGCGGATTGAAGATTGAGGATTGGGTATTGAGTATTGAACATTGAGGATTGAGGATTCAGAATTGAGGATTGAGGATTGAGGACTGAAGATTGAGTATTGATGATTGAATATTGAGGATTGAGGATTGATGGTTGTGGATTGAGGACGAGGACTGAGGGTTGAGTATTGATGTTTGAGGTCTGAGGATTGAGGATTGAGGATTGAGGATTGAGGATTGAGGATTGTGGATTGAGGATTGAGGATTGAAGATTGAGTATTGAGGATTGAAAATTGAGGATTGAGGATTCAGGATTGAGGATTGAGGATTGAGGATTGAGGATTGAGGATTGAAGATTGAGTATTGAGGATTGAAGATTGAGGATTGAGGATTGAGGATTGCGGATTGAGGATTGAGGATGAGGGCTGAGGGTTGAGGATTGAGGATTGAAGATTGAGGATTGGGGATTGAGGGTTGATGATTGAGGATGGAGTATAGAGGATTGAGAATTGAGGATTGAGGATTGAGGATTGAGTATTGAGGATTGAAGGTTGAGGATTGAGGATTGAGGATTGATGATTGAGGACTGAGTGTTGATGGTTGAGTGATGAGAATTGATGTTTGTGGATTGTGATTTGAAGATTGAAGAATGGGGATTGCGTATTGAAAACTGTGAATTGAGGATATTCTATTGAGGATTGAGGATTGACAATTGATTTTTGAGGACTGAGGGCTGAAGATTGAAGATTCAGGATTGAGGATTCGGGATTCAGGTTTGAGGACTGAGGATTGAGGATTGAGGATTGAGGATTGAGAATTGAAGATTGAGGATTGAGTATTGAGGTTTGTGAATTGAGGACGAGGACTGAGGTTTGAGTATTGATGTTTGAGGTCTGAGGATTGAGGATTGAGGATTGAGAATTCAGGATTGAGGATTCAGGATTGAAGATTGAGGATTGGGTATTGAGGATTGAAGAATGCGGATTGAGGATTGAGGATTGAGGATTGAGGATTGAAGACTGAGTATTGAGGATTGAAGATTGTGGATTGAGGTGTGAGTATTGAAGATTGAGGATTTGGGACTGAGGATTGAAGATTGAGGATTGAGGATTGAGGATTGAGGATTGAGGATTGAGGATAGAGGATTGAAGATTGAGGATTGGGTATTGAGGATTGAACAATGAGGATTGAGGATTGAGGATTGAGGATTGAACATTGAGGATTGGGTGTTGAGGATTGAAGAATGAGGATTGAGGATTGAGGATTGAGGATTGAGCATTGAAGATTGAGTATTGAGGATTGAAGATTGAGGATTGAGGATTGAGGATTGAGGATTGAGGATTGCGGATAGAAGATTCAGGATTGGGTATTGCGGATTGAACATTGAGGATTGAGGATTGAGGATTGAGGATTGAGGATTGAGGATTGAGGATTGAGAATTGAGGATTGAGTATTGAGGATTGAAGATTGAGGATTGGGTATTGAGGATTGCAGAATGAGGATTGAGGATTGAGGTTTGAGGATTGAGGATTGGGGATTGAGGATTGAAGACTGAGTATTGAGGATTGAAGATTGAGGTTTGAGGAGTGAGTATTGAAGATTGAGGATTTGGGACTGAGGATTGAAGATTGAGGATTGAGGATTGAGGATTGAGGATTGAGGATTGAGGATTGAGGATTGAAGATTGGGGATTGGGTATTGAGGATTGAAGATTGAGTATTGAGGATTGAAGATTGACGATTGATGATTGAGGATTGAGGATTGAGGATTGAGGATTGAGGATTGAGGATTGAAGATTGAGTATTGAGGATTGAAGATTGAGGATTGAGGATTGAGGATTGAGGATTGAGGATTGAAGATTGAGGATTGAGGATTGAGGATTGAGGGGTGAGGATTGAAGATTGAGGATTGGCTATTGAGGATTGAAGAATGAGGATTGAGTATTGAGTATTGCGGATTGAGGATTGAAGATTGAGTATTGAGGATTGAAGGTTGACGATTGAGGATTCAGGATTGAGGATTGAGGATTGAGGATAGAGGATTGAGGATTGAAGATTGAGTATTGAGGATTGAATCTTGAGAATTAAGGATTGAGGATTGAGGATTGAGGATTGAAGATTGAGTACTGAGGATTGAAGATTAAGATTGAGGATTGAGGATTGAGGATTGAGGATTGAGGATTGAGGATTGAGGATTGAAGATTGAGGATTGCGTATTGAGGATAGAACATTGAGGATTAAGGATTGAGTATTGACGATTGAAGATTGAGGATTGTAGATTGAATATTGATGATTGAAGATTGAGGATCGAGGATTGAGGGTTGTGGATTGAGGACGAGGACTGAGGGTTGAGTATTGATGTTTGAGGTCTGAGGATTGAGGATTGAGGATTGAGAATTGAGGACTGAGGATTGAGGATTGAAGATTGAGGATTGGGTGTTGCGGATTGAAGGATGAGGATTGAGGATTGAGGATTGAGGATTGAGGATTGAAGATTGAGTATTGAGCTTTGAAGATTGATGATTGAGGATTGAGGATTGAGGATTGAGTATTGAGGATTGCGGATAGAAGATTGAGGATTGGGTATTGAGGATTGAACATTGAGGATTGAGGATTGAGGATTGAGGATTGAGGATTGAGGACTGAAGATTGAGTATTGATGATTGAATATTGAGGATTGTGGATTGATGGTTGTGGATTGAGGACGAGGACTGAGGGTTGAGTATTGATGTTTGAGGTCTGAGGATTGAGGATTGAGGATTGAGGATTGAGGATTGAGGATTGTGGATTGAGGATTGAGGATTGAAGATTGAGTATTGAGGATTGAAGATTGAGGATTGAGGATTGAGGATTGCGGATTGAGGATTGAGGATGAGGGCTGAGGGTTGAGGATTGAGGTCTGAGGACTGGGGACTGAGGATTGAGGATTGAGAATTAAGGATTGAGGATTGAGTATTGAAAATTGAGGATTGGGTATTGAGGATTGAAGAATGAGGATTGAGGATTGAGGATTGAGGATTGAGGATTGATGATTGAGGATTGAAGATTGAGGATTGAGTATTGAATATTGAGTATTGAGGATTGAAGATTGAGGATTGAGGATTGAGTGTTGACGATTGAGGACGAGGACTGACGGTTGAGGATTGAGGATTGAGGGTTGAGGATTGAGGACTGAGGATTGAGGATTGAGGATTGAGCATTGAGGATTGAAGATTGAGGACTGGGGATTGAGGATTGAAGGTTGAGGATTAAGGATTGAGGTTTGGGGATTGAGGATCTAGGATTGGAGATTGATTATTGAGGATTGAAGATTGAGGATTGAGGGTTGAGAATTGAGGATTGAGGATTGAGGAATTAAGATTGAGGATTCGGTATTGAGGATTGAAGAATGAGGATTGAAGATTGAGGATTGAGGATTGAGGATTGAAGATTGAGGATTGAGGATCGAAGATTGAGGACTGAGGATTGAGGATTGAGGATTGGGGATTGAAGATTGAGGATTGGGGATTGAGGATTGACGATTGAGGATTGAGCATTGAGGATTGAGAATTGAGGATTGAGGATTGAAGATTGAGTATAGAGGATTGAAGATTGAGGATTGATGATTGAGGATTGAAGATTGAGGACTGAGTGTTGAGGGTTGAGTGATGAGAATTGATGTTTGTGGATTGAGATTTGAAGATTGAAGAATGGGGATTGAGTATTGAAAACTGTGAATTGAGGATATTCTCTGGAGGACTGAGGATTGACAATTGATTGTTGAGGACTGAGGGCCGAAGATTGAGGATTCAGGGTTGAGGACTAGGGATTGAGTTTTGAGGACTGAGGATTGAGGGTTCAGGATTGAGGATTGAGGATTGACGCTTGAGGATTGAGGATTGAGGATGGAGGATTGAAGATAGAGGACAGAGTGTTGAGGATTGTGTGTTGAGAATTGATGTTTGAGGATTGAGATTTGATTATTGGATATTGTGGATTGAGTATTGAACCATGAGAATTCAGGATATTCTATTGAGTATTGAGAATTGAGGATTGATGGTTGAGTATTGAGTATTGATGGTTGAGGGTTGTGCGTTGAATATTGAGGGTTGAGTGATGAGAACTGATGTTTGTGGATAGAGATTTGAAGATTGCAGGCTGAGTATTGAGTATTGAAACCTGTGAATTGAGGATATTCTATTGAGGATTCAGGATTCACAACTGATTCTTGAAGTCTGAGGGTTGAATATTGAGGGTTCAGGATTGTGGATTCAGGATTGAGAATTGAGGACTGGGGATTGAGGATTGAGGATTGAGGATTGAGGATTGAGTATTGAGGATTGAGGATTGAGGATTGAAGGTTGAATATTGATGATTGAAGATTGAGGATCGACGATTGAGGGTTGCGGATTGAGGACGAGGACTGAGGGTTGAGTATTGATGTTTGAGGTCTGAGGATTGAGGATTGAGGATTGAACATTGAGTATTGAGGATTGGAGATTGAGGATTGAGGATTGAGGATTGAGGATTGAGGATGAGGGCTGAGGGTTGAGGATTGAGGTTTGAGGACTGAGGACTGAGGATTGAGGATTGAGAATTGAGGATTGAGGATTGAGGATTGAAGATTGAGGATTGGGTATTGAGGATTGAAGAATGAGGATTGAGGATTGAGGATTGAGGATTGAGGATTGAGGATTGAGTATTGACGCTTGAGTATTGAGGATTGAGGATTGAGGATTGACGATTGAGGATTGAGGAAATAGAATCGAGGATTGAGGTTTGAGGATTGAAGATTGAGGACTGGGCACTGAGGATTGAACAATGAGGATTGAGGATTGAGGATTGAGGATTGAGGGTTGCACATTGAGTATTGAGGATTGAAGATTGAGGTTTGAGGATTGAGGATTGAAGATTGAGTATTGAGGATTGAAGATTGAGGATTGAGGATTGAGGATTGAGGATTGAGGATTGAGGATTGAAGATTGAGGATTGGGGATTGAAGATTGAGGATTGGGTATTGCGGATTGAACATTGAGGATTGAGGATTGAGGATTGAAGACTGAGGATTGGGTATTGAGGATTGAGCATTGGGGATTGAGGGTTGACGATTGAGGATTGAGGATTGAGGATTGAAGATTGAATATTAATGATTGAAGATTGAGGATTGAGGATTGGGGGTTGTGGATTGAGGACGAAGACTGAGGGTTGAGTATTGGTGTTTGAAGTCTGAGGATTGAGGATTGAGGATTGAGAATTGAGGATTGAGGATTGAGGACTGAAGATTGAGGATTCGGTATTGAGGACTGAAGAATGAGGATTGGGTATTGAGGATTGAAGAATGAGGATTGAGTATTGAGGACTGAGGATTGAGGATTGAGGATTGAGGATTGAGGATTGAAGGTTGAGTATTGAGGATTGAAGATTGAGGATTGAGGATTGAGGATTGAGGATTGAGTATTGAAGGTTGAGGATTGGGTATTGCGGATTGAACATTGAGGATTGAACATTGAGGATTGAAAATTCAGTATTGAGGATTGAAGATTGAGGATTGAGGATTGAGAATTGAAGATTGAAGATTGAGTATTGAGGATCGAAGATTGAGGATTGGGGATTGAGAATTGAGGATTGAGGATTGAGGATTGAGGATTGAAGACTGAGGATTGGGTATTGAGGATTTAGCATTGGGGATTGAGGGTTGAGGATTGAGGATTGAGGATTGAGGACTGAGGATTGAGGGTTGTGGATTGAGGACGAGGACTGAGGGTTGAGTATTGGTGTTTGAAGTCTGAGGATTGAGGATTGAGGATTGAGAATTGAGGATTGAGGATTGAGGATTGAGGATTGAGGATTGAGGCTTGAGGACTGAGGATTGAGGATTGAGGACTGAGGATTCAGGATTGCAGATTGAGTATTGAGGATTGAAGATTGAGGATTGAGGATTGAGGATTGAGGATTGAGGATTGAGGATTGAGGATTGAAGATTGAGTATTGAGGATTGAAGATTGCGGATTGAGGATTGAGGATTGAGGATTTAGGATTGAAGATTGAGGATTGGGGATTGAGGATTGACGATTGAGTATTGAGCATTGAGGATTGAGAATTGAGGACTGAGGATTGAAGATTGAGTATTGAGGATTGAAGATTGAGGATTGAGGATTGAGTATTGACGATTGAGGATTGAGTATTGAGGATTGAGAATTGAGGATTGATTATTGAAGATTGAGTATTGAGGATTGAAGATTGAGGATTGAGGATTGAGGATTGAGGATTGAGGATGAGGGCTGAGGGTTGAGGATAGAGGTTTGAGGACTGAGGGCAGAGGATTGAGGATTGAGAATTGAGGATTGAGTATTGAGTATTGTAGATTGAGGATTGGGTATTGCGGATTGAAGAATGTGGGTTGAGGACTGAGGGTTGAGGATTGAGTATTGAAGATTGAAGATTGAGGATTGAGGATTGAGGATTGAATATTGAGTATTGAGGATTGAAGATTGAGGATTGATGATTGAAGAATGAGGATTGAGGAGTGAGGACTGAGGATTGAGGATTGCAGTTTGAGTATCGAGGATTGAAGATTGAGGATTGAGGATTGAAGATTGAGGATTGGGTATTGAGGATTGAACATTGAGGATTGTGTAGTGAGTATTGATGATTGAGGATTCAGGATTGAAGATTGAATATTGATGATGGAAGATTGAGGATCGAGGATTGAGGGTTGTGGAATGAGGACGAGGACAGAGGGTTGAGTATTGATGTTTGAGGTCTGAGGATTGAGGATTGAGGATTGAGAATTGAGGACTGAGGATTGAGGATTGAAGATTGAGGATTGGGTGTTGAGGATTGAAGACTGTGGATTGAGGATTGAAGATTGAGGATTGAGGATTGAAGGTTGAGTATTGAGGATTGAAGATTGAGGATTGAGGATTGAGGATTGAGGATTGAGTATTGAAGATTGAGGATTGGGTATTGCGGATTGAACATTGAGGATTGAACATTGAGGATTGAAGATTCAGTATTGAGGATTGAAGATTGAGGATTGAGGATTGAGGATTGAAGATTGAAGATTGAGTATTGAGGATCGAAGATTGAGGATTGAGGATTGAGAATTGAGGATTGAGGATTGAGGATTGAGGATTGAGGATTGAAGACTGAGGATTGGGTATTGAGGATTTAGCATTGGGGATTGAGGGTTGAGGATTGAGGATTGAGGATTGAGGACTGAGGATTAAGGGTTGTGGATTGAGGACGAGGACTGAGGGTTGAGTATTGGTGTTTGAAGTCTGAGGATTGAGGATTGAGGATTGAGAATTGAGGATTGAGGATTGAGGATTGAAGATTGAGGATTCGGTATTGAGGATTGATGAATGAGGATTGAGGAGTGAGGACTGAGGATTGAGGATTGAGGATTGAGGATTGGAGATTGAGTATTGAGGATTGAAGATTGAGGATTGAGGATTGAGGATTGAGGATTGAGTATTGAATACTGAGTATTGAGGATTGAAGATTGAGGATTGAGGATTGAGGATTGAGGATCGAGGATTGAGGATTGAGGATTGAGGATTGAGGATTGAGGAATGAAGATTGAGTATTGAGGATTGAAGATTGAGGATTGAGGATTGAGGATTGAGGATTGAGGATTGAAGATTGAGGATTGGGGATTGAGTAATGACGATTGAAGATTGAGTATTGAGGATTGAGTATTGAGGATTGAGTATTGAGGATTGATTATTGAAGATTGAGTATTGAGGATTGAAGATTGAGGATTGATAATTGAGGATTGAAGATTGAGTATTGATGATTGAAGGTTGAGGATTGAGGATTCATGTTTGAGGATTGAGGACGGGGACTGACGGTTGAGGATTGAGGTTTGAGGATTGAGGATTGAGGATTTAGGACTGAGGATTGAGGATTGAGTGTTGTGGATTGAGGACGAGGACTGAGGGTTGAGTATTGATGTTTGAGGTCTGAGGATTGAGGATTGAGGATTGAGAATTGAGGATTGAGGATTGAGGATTGAAGATTGAGGATTGAGGATTGACGATTGAGGATTGAGGATTGAAGACTGAGGATTGGGTATTGAGGATTCAACATTGAGGATTGAGGGTTGGGGATTGAGGATTGATGATTGACGATTGAGGATTGAGGAATGAGAATCGAGGATTGAGGATTGAGGATTCAAGATTGAGGACTGGGCACTGAGGATTGAAGAATGAGGATTGAGGATTGAGGATTGAAGATTGAGTATTGATGATTGAAGATTGAGTATTGAGGATTGAAAATTGAGGATTGAGGATTGAGGATTGAGGATTGAGGATTGAGGATTGAGGATTGGGGACGGAGTGTTGAGTGTTGAGAGATGAGAATTGATGTTTCTGGATAGAGATTTGAAGATTGCAGATTGAGTATTGAGTATTGAAAACTGTGAATTGATGATATTCCATTGAGGACTGGGGACTGACAACTGATTGTTGAGGACTGAGGGCTGAAGATTGAGGATTCAGGATTGAGGATTCAGGATTAAGGTTTGAGGACTGAGGATTGAGGATTGAGGATTGAGGATTGAGGATTGAGGATTGAAGATTGAGGATTGGGTATTGCGGATTGAACATTGAGGATTGAGGATTGAGGATTGAGGATTGAAGACTGAAGATTGAGGATTGAGGATTGAGGACTGAATATTGAGTATTGAGGATTGAGGATTGAGGATTGAGTATTGAGGACTGAGGATTGAGGATTGACGATTGAGGATTGAGGGTTGAGGATTGAGGATTGAGGATTGACGATTGAGGATTGAGGAATGAGAATCGAGGATTGAGGATTGAGGATTCAAGATTGAAGACTGGGCACTGAGGATTGAAGAATGAGGATTGAGGATTGAGGATTGAGGATTGAGGATTGCAGACTGAGTATTGAGGATTGAAGATTGAGGGTTGAAGATTGAGGATTGAGGATTGAGCATTGAGGATTGATGATTGAGGATTGAGTATTGTTGGTTGAAGATTGAGTATTGAGGATTGAAAATTGAGGATTGAGGATTGAGGATTGAGGATTGAAGATTGAGGATTGGGGACGGAGTGTTGAGTGTTGAGTGATGAGAATTGATGTTTGTGGATAGAGATTTGAAGATTGCAGATTGAGTATTGAGTATTGAAAACTGTGAATTGATGATATTCCATTGAGGACTGGGGACTGACAACTGATTGTTGAGGACTGAGGGCTGAAGATTGAGGATTCAGGATTGAGGATTCAGGATTAAGGTTTGAGGACTGAGGATTGAGGATTGAGGACTGAGGATTGAGGATTGAGG
Organism: Calliopsis andreniformis; assembly: GCF_051401765.1. NCBI lineage: Eukaryota > Metazoa > Arthropoda > Insecta > Hymenoptera > Andrenidae > Calliopsis > Calliopsis andreniformis. The sequence goes on along the minus strand of NW_027480586.1, from coordinate 771,565 downwards.
ATTGAGGATTGAGGATTGAGGATTGAGGATTGAGGATTGAGGATTGAGGATTGAATATTGAGGATTGGGTATTGAGGATTGAACATTGAGGATTGTGGATTGAGTATTGATGATTGAGGATTGAGGATTAAAGATTGAATATTGATGATTGAAGATTGAGGATCGAGGATTGAGGGTTGTGAATTGAGGACGAGGACTGAGGGTTGAGTATTGATGTTTGGGGTCTCAGGATTGAGGATTGAGGATTGAGTATTGAGGACTGAGGATTGAGGATTGAAGATTGAGGATTGGGTGTTGAGGATTGAAGAATGTGGATTGAGGATTGAGGATTGAGTATTGAAGATTGAGGATTGGGTATTGCGGTTTGAACATTGAGGATTGAAGATTGTGGATTGAAGATTCAGTATTGAGGATTGAAGATTGAGGATTGAGGATTGAGGATTGAAGATTGAAGATTGAGTATTGAGGATTGAAGACTGAGGATTGAGGACTGAGAATTGAGGATTGAGGATTGAGGATTGAGGATTGAGGATTGAAGACTGAGGATTGGGTATTGAGGATTTAGCATTGGGGATTGAGGGTTGAGGATTGAGGATTGAGGATTGAGGATTGAAGATTGAATATTACTGATTGAAGACTGAGGATTGAGGATTGAGGGTTGTGGATTGAGGACGAGGACTGAGGGTTGAGTATTGGTGTTTGAAGTCTGAGGATTGAGGATTGAGGATTGAGAATTGAGGATTGAGGATTGATGATTGAAGATTGAGGATCGAGGATTGAGCATTGAAGATTGAGGATTTGGGACTGAGGATTGAAGATTGAGGATTGAGGATTGAAGATTGACGATTGAGGATTGAGAATTGAGGATTGAGGATTGAGGAATGAGCATTGAAGGTAGAGCATTGAGGATTGAAAACTGTGAATTGATGATATTCTATTGAGGATTGTGAATTGACAACTGATTGTTGAGGACTGAGGTCTGAAGATTGAGGATTCAGGATTGAGGATTCAGGATTGAGGATTCAGGTTTGATGTTTGAGGACTGAGGATTGAGGATTGAGGATTGAGGATTGAGGATTGAGGATTGAAGATTGAGGATTGAGGATTGAGGATGAGGGCTGAGGGTTGAGGATTGAGGTTTGAGGACTGAGGACTGAGGGTTGAGGATTGTGAGTTGATGATTGAGGATTGAGGATTCAAGATTGAGGATTGGGTATTGAGGATTGAAGAATGAGGATTGAGGAATGAGTATTGAGGATTGAGGATTGAAGATTGAGTACTGAGGATTGAAGCCTGACGATTGAGTATTGAGGATTGAGGATTGAGGATTGAGGATCGAGGATTGCAGATTGAGTATTGAGTATTGAAAACTGTGAATTGATGATATTCCATTGAGGACTGGGGACTGACAACTGATTGTTGAGGACTGAGGGCTGAAGATTGAGGATTCAGGATTGAGGATTCAGGATTAAGGGTTGAGGACTGAGGATTGAGGATTGAGGATTGAGGATTGAGGATTGAGGATTGAAGATTGAGGATTGGGTATTGCGGATTGAACATTGAGGATTGAGGATTGAGGATTGAGGATTGAAGACTGAAGATTGAGGATTGAGGATTGAGGACTGAATATTGAGTATTGAGGATTGAGGATTGAGGATTGAGTATTGAGGACTGAGGATTGAGGATTGACGATTGAGGATTGAGGGTTGAGGATTGAGGATTGAGGATTGACGATTGAGGATTGAGGAATGAGAATCGAGGATTGAGGATTGAGGATTCAAGATTGAGGACTGGGCACTGAGGATTGAAGAATGAGGATTGAGGATTGAGGATTGAGGATTGAGGATTGCAGATTGAGTATTGAGGATTGAAGATTGAGGGTTGAAGATTGAGGATTGAGGATTGAGCATTGAGGATTGATGATTGAGGATTGAGTATTGTTGATTGAAGATTGAGTATTGAGGATTGAAAATTGAGGATTGAGGATTGAGGATTGAGGATTGAAGATTGAGGATTGGGGACGGAGTGTTGAGTGTTGAGTGATGAGAATTGATGTTTGTGGATAGAGATTTGAAGATTGCAGATTGAGTATTGAGTATTGAAAACTGTGAATTGATGATATTCCATTGAAGACTGGGGACTGACAACTGATTGTTGAGGACTGAGGGCTGAAGATTGAGGATTCAGGATTGAGGATTCAGGATTAAGGTTTGAGGACTGAGGATTGAGGATTGAGGACTGAGGATTGAGGATTGAGGATTGAGGATTGAGGATTGAGGATTGAGGATTGAGGATTGAGGATTGAATATTGAGGATTGGGTATTGAGGATTGAACATTGAGGATTGTGGATTGAGTATTGATGATTGAGGATTGAGGATTAAAGATTGAATATTGATGATTGAAGATTGAGGATCGAGGATTGAGGGTTGTGAATTGAGGACGAGGACTGAGGGTTGAGTATTGATGTTTGGGGTCTGAGGATTGAGGATTGAGGATTGAGTATTGAGGACTGAGGATTGAGGATTGAAGATTGAGGATTGGGTGTTGAGGATTGAAGAATGTGGATTGAGGATTGAGGATTGAGTATTGAAGATTGAGGATTGGGTATTGCGGTTTGAACATTGAGGATTGAAGATTGTGGATTGAAGATTCAGTATTGAGGATTGAAGATTGAGGATTGAGGATTGAGGATTGAAGATTGAAGATTGAGTATTGAGGATTGAAGACTGAGGATTGAGGACTGAGAATTGAGGATTGAGGATTGAGGATTGAGGATTGAGGATTGAAGACTGAGGATTGGGTATTGAGGATTTAGCATTGGGGATTGAGGGTTGAGGATTGAGGATTGAGGATTGAGGATTGAAGATTGAATATTAATGATTGAAGATTGAGGATTGAGGATTGAGGGTTGTGGATTGAGGACGAGGACTGAGGGTTGAGTATTGGTGTTTGAAGTCTGAGGATTGAGGATTGAGGATTGAGAATTGAGGATTGAGGATTGATGATTGAAGATTGAGGATCGAGGATTGAGCATTGAAGATTGAGGATTTGGGACTGAGGATTGAAGATTGAGGATTGAGGATTGAAGATTGACGATTGAGGATTGTGAGTTGATGATTGAGGATTGAGGATTCAAGATTGAGGATTGGGTACTGAGGATTGAAGAATGAGGATTGAGGAATGAGTATTGAGGATTGAGGATTGAAGATTGAGTACTGAGGATTGAAGCCTGACGATTGAGTATTGAGGATTGAGGATTGAGGATTGAGGATCGAGGATTGAAGATTGAGTATTGAGGATTGAAGACTGAGGATCGAGGATTGTGGATTGAGGATTGAGGATTGAAGATTGAGGATTCGGTATTGAGGATTGAAGAATGAGGATTGAAGATTGAGGATTGAGGATTGAGGATTGAAGGTTGAGGATTGAGGATTGAGGATTGAGGATTGAAGACTGAGTATTGAGGATTGAAGATTGAGGATTGAGGAGTGAGTATTGAAGATTGAGGATTTGGGACTGAGGATTGAAGATTGAGGATTGAGGATTGAGGATTGAGGATTGAGGATTGAGGATTGAGAATTGAAGATTGAGGATTGGGTATTGAGGATTGAAGATTGAGTATTGAGGATTGAAGATTGACGATTGATGATTGAGGATTGAGGATTGAGGATTGAGGATTGAGGATTGAGGATTGAAGATTGAGTTTTGAGGATTGAAGATTGAGGATTGAGGATTGAGGATTGAGGATTGAGGATTGAAGGTTGAGGATTGAGGATTGAGGATTGAGGATTGAGGATTGAAGATTGAGGATTGGTTATTGAGGAATGAAGAATGAGGATTGAGTATTGAGTATTGCGGATTGAGGATTGAAGATTGAGTATTGAGGATTGAAGGTTGACGATTGAGGATTCAGGATTGAGGATTGAGGATTGAGGATAGAGGATTGAGGATTGAAGATTGAGTATTGAGGATTGAATCTTGAGAATTAAGGATTGAGGATTGAGGATTGAGGATTGAAGATTGAGTACTGAGGATTGAAGATTAAGATTGAGGATTGAGGATTGAGGATTGAGGATTGAGGATTGAAGATTGAGGATTGCGTATTGAGGATAGAACATTGAGGATTGAGGATTGAGTATTGAGGATTGAAGATTGAGGATTGTAGATTGAATATTGATGATTGAAGATTGAGGATCGAGGATTGAGGGTTGTGGATTGAGGACGAGGACTGAGGGTTGAGTATTGATGTGTGAGGTCTGAGGATTGAGGATTGAGGATTGAGAATTGAGGACTGAGGATTGAGGATTGAAGATTGAGGATTGGGTGTTGCGGATTGAAGGATGAGGATTGAGGATTGAGGATTGAGGATTGAGGATTGAAGATTGAGTATTGAGCTTTGAAGATTGATGATTGAGGATTGAGGATTGAGGATTGAGTATTGAGGATTGCGGATTGAAGATTGAGGATTGGGTATTGAGTATTGAACATTGAGGATTGAGGATTCAGGATTGAGGATTGAGGATTGAGGACTGAAGATTGAGTATTGATGATTGAATATTGAGGATTGAGGATTGATGGTTGTGGATTGAGGACGAGGACTGAGGGTTGAGTATTGATGTTTGAGGTCTGACGATTGAGGATTGAGTATTGAGGATTGAGGATTGAGGATTGTGGATTGAGGATTGAGGATTGAAGATTGAGTATTGAGGATTGAAAATTGAGGATTGAGGATTCAGGATTGAGCATTGAGGATTGAGGATTGAGGATTGAGGATTGAAGATTGAGTATTGAGGATTGAAGATTGAGGATTGAGGATTGAGGATTGCGGATTGAGGATTGAGGATGAGGGCTGAGGGTTGGGGATTGAGCTCTGAGGACTGGGGACTGAGGATTGAGGATTGAGAATTGAGGATTGAGGATTGAGGATTGAGAATTGAGAATTGAGAATGAGGACTGAGGTTTGAGGATTTAGGTTTGAGGAATGAGGATTGAGGATTGAGGATTGAGGATTGAGGATTGAGGATTGACAATTGATTTTTGAGGACTGAGGGCTGAAGATTGAAGATTCAGGATTGAGGATTCGGGATTGAGCTTTGAGGACTGAGGATTGAGGATTGAGGATTGAGGATTGAGAATTGAAGATTGAGGATTGAGTATTGAGGTTTGTGAATTGAGGACGAGGACTGAGGCTTGAGTATTGATGTTTGAGGTCTGAGGATTGAGGGTTGAGGATTGAGAATTCAGGATTGAGGATTGAGGATTGAAGATTGAGGATTGGGTATTGAGGATTGAAGAATGCGGATTGAGGATTGAGGATTGAGGATTGAGGATTGAAGACTGAGTATTGAGGATTGAAGATTGTGGATTGAGGTGTGAGTATTGAAGATTGAGGATTTGGGACTGAGGATTGAAGATTGAGGATTGAGGATTGAGGATTGAGGATTGAGGATTGAGGATTGAGGATTGAAGATTGAGGATTGGGTATTGAGGATTGAAGAATGAGGATTGAGGATTGAGGATTGAGGATTGAACATTGAGGATTGGGTGTTGAGGATTGAAGAATGAGGATTGAGGATTGAGGATTGAGGATTGAGCATTGAAGATTGAGTATTGAGGATTGAAGATTGAGGATTGAGGATTGAGGATTGAGGATTGAGGATTGCGGATAGAAGATTCAGGATTGGGTATTGGGGATTGAACATTGAGGATTGAGGATTGAGGATTGAGGATTGAGGATTGACGATTGAGGATTGAGAATTGAGGATTGAGTATTGAGGATTGAAGATTGAGGATTTTGTATTGAGGATTGCAGAATGAGGATTGAGGATTGAGGATTGAGGATTGGGGATTGAGGATTGAAGACTGAGTATTGAGGATTGAAGATTGAGGTTTGAGGAGTGAGTATTGAAGATTGAGGATTTGGGACTGATGATTGAAGATTGAGGATTGAGGATTGAGGATTGAGGATTGAGGATTGAGGATTGAGGATTGAAGATTGAGGATTGGGTATTGAGGATTGAAGATTGAGTATTGAGGATTGAAGATTGACGATTGATGATTGAGGATTGAGGATTGAGGATTGAGGATTCAGGATTGAGGATTGAGGATTGAGGATTGAAGATTGAGGATTGCGTATTGAGGATAGAACATTGAGGATTGAGGATTGAGTATTGAGGATTGAAGATTGAGGATTGTAGATTGAATATTGATGATTGAAGATTGAGGATCGAGGATTGAGGGTTGTGGATTGAGGACGAGGACTGAGGGTTGAGTATTGATGTTTGAGGTCTGAGGATTGAGGATTGAGGATTGAGAATTGAGGACTGAGGATTGAGGATTGAAGATTGAGGATTGGGTGTTGCGGATTGAAGGATGAGGATTGAGGATTGAGGATTGAGGATTGAGGATTGAAGATTGAGTATTGAGCTTTGAAGATTGATGATTGAGGATTGAGGATTGAGGATTGAGTATTGAGGATTGCGGATAGAAGATTGAGGATTGGGTATTGAGGATTGAACATTGAGGATTGAGGATTGAGGATTGAGGATTGAGGATTGAGGACTGAAGATTGAGTATTGATGATTGAATATTGAGGATTGAGGATTGATGGTTGTGGATTGAGGACGAGGACTGAGGGTTGAGTATTGATGTTTGAGGTCTGAGGATTGAGGATTGAGGATTGAGGATTGAGGATTGAGGATTGTGGATTGAGGATTGAGGATTGAAGATTGAGTATTGAGGATTGAAAATTGAGGATTGAGGATTCAGGATTGAGGATTGAGGTTTGAGGATTGAGGATTGAGGATTGAAGATTGAGTATTGAGGATTGAAGATTGAGGATTGAGGATTGAGGATTGCGGATTGAGGATTGAGGATGAGGGCTGAGGGTTGAGGATTGAGGTCTGAGGACTGGGGACTGAGGATTGAGGATTGAGAATTGAGGATTGAGGATTGAGGATTGAAGATTGAGGATTGGGTATTGAGGAATGAAGAATGAGGATTGAGGATTGAGGATTGAGGATTGAGGATTGAAGATTGAGGATTGAAGATTGAGGATTGAGTATTGAATATTGAGTATTGAGGATTGAAGATTGAGGATTGAGGATTGAGTGTTGACGATTGAGGACGAGGACTGTCGGTTGAGGATTGAGGTTTGAGGGTTGAGGATTGAGGACTGAGGATTGAGGATTGAGGATTGAGCATTGAGGATTGAATATTGAGGACTGGGGATTGAGGATTGAAGGTTGAGGATTAAGGATTGAGGTTTGGGGATTGAGGATCTAGGATTGGAGATTGATTATTGAGGATTGAAGATTGAGGATTGAGGGTTGAGAATTGAGGATTGAGGATTGAGGAATGAAGATTGAGGATTCGGTATTGAGGATTGAAGAATGAGGATTGAAGATTGAGGATTGAGGATTGAGGATTGAAGGTTGAGGATTGAGGATTGAGGATTGAGGATTGAAGACTGAGTATTGAGGATTGAAGATTGAGGATTGAGGAGTGAGTATTGAAGATTGAGGATTTGGGACTGAGGATTGAAGATTGAGGATTGAGGATTGAGGATTGAGGATTGAGGATTGAGGATTGAGAATTGAAGATTGAGGATTGGGTATTGAGGATTGAAGATTGAGTATTGAGGATTGAAGATTGACGATTGATGATTGAGGATTGAGGATTGAGGATTGAGGATTGAGGATTGAGGATTGAAGATTGAGTTTTGAGGATTGAAGATTGAGGATTGAGGATTGAGGATTGAGGATTGAGAATTGAAGGTTGAGGATTGAGGATTGAGGATTGAGGATTGAGGATTGAAGATTGAGGATTGGTTATTGAGGAATGAAGAATGAGGATTGAGTATTGAGTATTGCGGATTGAGGATTGAAGATTGAGTATTGAGGATTGAAGGTTGACGATTGAGGATTCAGGATTGAGGATTCAGGATTGAGGATAGAGGATTGAGGATTGAAGATTGAGTATTGAGGATTGAATCTTGAGAATTATGGATTGAGGATTGAGGATTGAGGATTGAAGATTGAGTACTGAGGATTGAAGATTAAGATTGAGGATTGAGGATTGAGGATTGAGGATTGAGGATTGAGGATTGAGGATTGAAGATTGAGGATTGCGTATTGAGGATAGAACATTGAGGATTGAGGATTGAGTATTGAGGATTGAAGATTGAGGATTGTAGATTGAATATTGATGATTGAAGATTGAGGATCGAGGATTGAGGGTTGTGGATTGAGGACGAGGACTGAGGGTTGAGTATTGATGTGTGAGGTCTGAGGATTGAGGATTGAGGATTGAGAATTGAGGACTGAGGATTGAGGATTGAAGATTGAGGATTGGGTGTTGCGGATTGAAGGATGAGGATTGAGGATTGAGGATTGAGGATTGAGGATTGAAGATTGAGTATTGAGCTTTGAAGATTGATGATTGAGGATTGAGGATTGAGGATTGAGTATTGAGGATTGCGGATTGAAGATTGAGGATTGGGTATTGAGTATTGAACATTGAGGATTGAGGATTCAGGATTGAGGATTGAGGATTGAGGACTGAAGATTGACTATTGATGATTGAATATTGAGGATTGAGGATTGATGGTTGTGGATTGAGGACGAGGACTGAGGGTTGAGTATTGATGTTTGAGGTCTGAGGATTGAGGATTGAGGATTGAGGATTGAGGATTGAGGATTGTGGATTGAGGATTGAGGATTGAAGATTGAGTATTGAGGATTGAAAATTGAGGATTGAGGATTCAGGATTGAGGATTGAGGATTGAGGATTGAGGATTGAGGATTGAAGATTGAGTATTGAGGATTGAAGATTGAGGATTGAGGATTGAGGATTGCGGATTGAGGATTGAGGATGAGGGCTGAGGGTTGAGGATTGAGGATTGAAGATTGAGGATTGGGGATTGAGGGTTGATGATTGAGGATGGAGTATAGAGGATTGAGAATTGAGGATTGAGGATTGAGGATTGAGTATTGAGGATTGAAGGTTGAGGATTGAGGATTGAGGATTGATGATTGAGGACTGAGTGTTGATGGTTGAGTGATGAGAATTGATGTTTGTGGATTGTGATTTGAAGATTGAAGAATGGGGATTGCGTATTGAAAACTGTGAATTGAGGATATTCTATTGAGGATTGAGGATTGACAATTGATTTTTGAGGACTGAGGGCTGAAGATTGAAGATTCAGGATTGAGGATTCGGGATTGAGGTTTGAGGACTGAGGATTGAGGATTGAGGATTGAGGATTGAGAATTGAAGATTGAGGATTGAGTATTGAGGTTTGTGAATTGAGGACGAGGACTGAGGTTTGAGTATTGATGTTTGAGGTCTGAGGATTGAGGATTGAGGATTGAGAATTCAGGATTGAGGATTCAGGATTGAAGATTGAGGATTGGGTATTGAGGATTGAAGAATGCGGATTGAGGATTGAGGATTGAGGATTGAGGATTGAAGACTGAGTATTGAGGATTGAAGATTGTGGATTGAGGTGTGAGTATTGAAGATTGAGGATATGGGACTGAGGATTGAAGATTGAGGATTGAGGATTGAGGATTGAGGATTGAGGATTGAGGATTGAGGATTGAAGATTGAGGATTGGGTATTGAGGATTGAACAATGAGGATTGAGGATTGAGGATTGAGGATTGAACATTGAGGATTGGGTGTTGAGGATTGAAGAATGAGGATTGAGGATTGAGGATTGAGGATTGAGCATTGAAGATTGAGTATTGAGGATTGAAGATTGAGGATTGAGGATTGAGGATTGAGGATTGAGGATTGCGGATAGAAGATTCAGGATTGGGTATTGCGGATTGAACATTGAGGATTGAGGATTGAGGATTGAGGATTGAGGATTGAGGATTGAGGATTGAGAATTGAGGATTGAGTATTGAGGATTGAAGATTGAGGATTGGGTATTGAGGATTGCAGAATGAGGATTGAGGATTGAGGTTTGAGGATTGAGGATTGGGGATTGAGGATTGAAGACTGAGTATTCAGGATTGAAGATTGAGGTTTGAGGAGTGAGTATTGAAGATTGAGGATTTGGGACTGAGGATTGAAGATTGAGGATTGAGGATTGAGGATTGAGGATTGAGGATTGAGGATTGAGGATTGAAGATTGAGGATTGGGTATTGAGGATTGAAGATTGAGTATTGAGGATTGAAGATTGACGATTGATGATTGAGGATTGAGGATTGAGGATTGAGGATTGAGGATTGAGGATTGAGGATTGAAGATTGAGTATTGAGGATTGAAGATTGAGGATTGAGGATTGAGGATTGAGGATTGAGGATTGAAGATTGAGGATTGAGGATTGAGGATTGAGGGGTGAGGATTGAAGATTGAGGATTGGCTATTGAGGATTGAAGAATGAGGATTGAGTATTGAGTATTGCGGATTGAGGATTGAAGATTGAGTATTGAGGATTGAAGGTTGACGATTGAGGATTCAGGATTGAGGATTGAGGATTGAGGATAGAGGATTGAGGATTGAAGATTGAGTATTGAGGATTGAATCTTGAGAATTAAGGATTGAGGATTGAGGATTGAGGATTGAAGATTGAGTACTGAGGATTGAAGATTAAGATTGAGGATTGAGGATTGAGGATTGAGGATTGAGGATTGAGGATTGAGGATTGAAGATTGAGGATTGCGTATTGAGGATAGAACATTGAGGATTGAGGATTGAGTATTGACGATTGAAGATTGAGGATTGTAGATTGAATATTGATGATTGAAGATTGAGGATCGAGGATTGAGGGTTGTGGATTGAGGACGAGGACTGAGGGTTGAGTATTGATGTTTGAGGTCTGAGGATTGAGGATTGAGGATTGAGAATTGAGGACTGAGGATTGAGGATTGAAGATTGAGGATTGGGTGTTGCGGATTGAAGGATGAGGATTGAGGATTGAGGATTGAGGATTGAGGATTGAAGATTGAGTATTGAGCTTTGAAGATTGATGATTGAGGATTGAGGATTGAGGATTGAGTATTGAGGATTGCGGATAGAAGATTGAGGATTGGGTATTGAGGATTGAACATTGAGGATTGAGGATTGAGGATTGAGGATTGAGGATTGAGGATTGAGGACTGAAGATTGAGTATTGATGATTGAATATTGAGGATTGTGGATTGATGGTTGTGGATTGAGGACGAGGACTGAGGGTTGAGTATTGATGTTTGAGGTCTGAGGATTGAGGATTGAGGATTGAGGATTGAGGATTGAGGATTGTGGATTGAGGATTGAGGATTGAAGATTGAGTATTGAGGATTGAAGATTGAGGATTGAGGATTGAGGATTGCGGATTGAGGATTGAGGATGAGGGCTGAGGGTTGAGGATTGAGGTCTGAGGACTGGGGACTGAGGATTGAGGATTGAGAATTAAGGATTGAGGATTGAGGATTGAAAATTGAGGATTGGGTATTGAGGATTGAAGAATGAGGATTGAGGATTGAGGATTGAGGATTGAGGATTGATGATTGAGGATTGAAGATTGAGGATTGAGTATTGAATATTGAGTATTGAGGATTGAAGATTGAGGATTGAGGATTGAGTGTTGACGATTGAGGACGAGGACTGACGGTTGAGGATTGAGGTTTGAGGGTTGAGGATTGAGGACTGAGGATTGAGGATTGAGGATTGAGCATTGAGGATTGAAGATTGAGGACTGGGGATTGAGGATTGAAGGTTGAGGATTAAGGATTGAGGTTTGGGGATTGAGGATCTAGGATTGGAGATTGATTATTGAGGATTGAAGATTGAGGATTGAGGGTTGAGAATTGAGGATTGAGGATTGAGGAATTAAGATTGAGGATTCGGTATTGAGGATTGAAGAATGAGGATTGAAGATTGAGGATTGAGGATTGAGGATTGAAGATTGAGGAATGAGGATCGAAGATTGAGGACTGAGGATTGAGGATTGAGGATTGGGGATTGAAGATTGAGGATTGGGGATTGAGGATTGACGATTGAGGATTGAGCATTGAGGATTGAGAATTGAGGATTGAGGATTGAAGATTGAGTATAGAGGATTGAAGATTGAGGATTGATGATTGAGGATTGAAGATTGAGGACTGAGTGTTGAGGGTTGAGTGATGAGAATTGATGTTTGTGGATTGAGATTTGAAGATTGAAGAATGGGGATTGAGTATTGAAAACTGTGAATTGAGGATATTCTCTGGAGGACTGAGGATTGACAATTGATTGTTGAGGACTGAGGGCCGAAGATTGAGGATTCAGGGTTGAGGACTAGGGATTGAGTTTTGAGGACTGAGGATTGAGGGTTCAGGATTGAGGATTGAGGATTGACGCTTGAGGATTGAGGATTGAGGATGGAGGATTGAAGATAGAGGACAGAGTGTTGAGGATTGTGTGTTGAGAATTGATGTTTGAGGATTGAGATTTGATTATTGGATATTGTGGATTGAGTATTGAACCATGAGAATTCAGGATATTCTATTGAGTATTGAGAATTGAGGATTGATGGTTGAGTATTGAGTATTGATGGTTGAGGGTTGTGCGTTGAATATTGAGGGTTGAGTGATGAGAACTGATGTTTGTGGATAGAGATTTGAAGATTGCAGGCTGAGTATTGAGTATTGAAACCTGTGAATTGAGGATATTCTATTGAGGATTCAGGATTCACAACTGATTCTTGAAGTCTGAGGGTTGAATATTGAGGGTTCAGGATTGTGGATTCAGGATTGAGAATTGAGGACTGGGGATTGAGGATTGAGGATTGAGGATTGAGGATTGAGTATTGAGGATTGAGGATTGAGGATTGAGGATTGAGGATCGAGGATTGAAGATTGAGGATTGGGGACGGAGTGTTGAGTGTTGAGTGATGAGAATTGATGTTTGTGGATAGAGATTTGAAGATTGCAGATTGAGTATTGAGTATTGAAAACTGTGAATTGATGATATTCCATTGAGGACTGGGGACTGACAACTGATTGTTGAGGACTGAGGGCTGAAGATTGAGGATTCAGGATTGAGGATTCAGGATTAAGGTTTGAGGACTGAGGATTGAGGATTGAGGACTGAGGATTGAGGATTGAGGATTGAGGATTGAGGATTGAGGATTGAGGATTGAGGATTGAGGATTGAATATTGAGGATTGGGTATTGAGGATTGAACATTGAGGATTGTGGATTGAGTATTGATGATTGAGGATTGAGGATTAAAGATTGAATATTGATGATTGAAGATTGAGGATCGAGGATTGAGGGTTGTGAATTGAGGACGAGGACTGAGGGTTGAGTATTGATGTTTGGGGTCTGAGGATTGAGGATTGAGGATTGAGTATTGAGGACTGAGGATTGAGGATTGAAGATTGAGGATTGGGTGTTGAGGATTGAAGAATGTGGATTGAGGATTGAGGATTGAGTATTGAAGATTGAGGATTGGGTATTGCGGTTTGAACATTGAGGATTGAAGATTGTGGATTGAAGATTCAGTATTGAGGATTGAAGATTGAGGATTGAGGATTGAGGATTGAAGATTGAAGATTGAGTATTGAGGATTGAAGACTGAGGATTGAGGACTGAGAATTGAGGATTGAGGATTGAGGATTGAGGATTGAGGATTGAAGACTGAGGATTGGGTATTGAGGATTTAGCATTGGGGATTGAGGGTTGAGGATTGAGGATTGAGGATTGAGGATTGAAGATTGAATATTAATGATTGAAGATTGAGGATTGAGGATTGAGGGTTGTGGATTGAGGACGAGGACTGAGGGTTGAGTATTGGTGTTTGAAGTCTGAGGATTGAGGATTGAGGATTGAGAATTGAGGATTGAGGATTGATGATTGAAGATTGAGGATCGAGGATTGAGCATTGAAGATTGAGGATTTGGGACTGAGGATTGAAGATTGAGGATTGAGGATTGAAGATTGACGATTGAGGATTGAGAATTGAGGATTGAGGATTGAGGAATGAGCATTGAAGGTAGAGCATTGAGGATTGAAAACTGTGAATTGATGATATTCTATTGAGGATTGTGAATTGACAACTGATTGTTGAGGACTGAGGTCTGAAGATTGAGGATTCAGGATTGAGGATTCAGGATTGAGGATTCAGGTTTGATGTTTGAGGACTGAGGATTGAGGATTGAGGATTGAGGATTGAGGATTGAGGATTGAAGATTGAGGATTGAGGATTGAGGATGAGGGCTGAGGGTTGAGGATTGAGGTTTGAGGACTGAGGACTGAGGGTTGAGGATTGTGAGTTGATGATTGAGGATTGAGGATTCAAGATTGAGGATTGGGTATTGAGGATTGAAGAATGAGGATTGAGGAATGAGTATTGAGGATTGAGGATTGAAGATTGAGTACTGAGGATTGAAGCCTGACGATTGAGTATTGAGGATTGAGGATTGAGGATTGAGGATCGAGGATTGAAGATTGAGTATTGAGGATTGAAGACTGAGGATCGAGGATTGTGGATTGAGGATTGAGGATTGAAGATTGAGGATTGGGGACTGAGTGTTGAGGGTTGAATGATGAGAATTGATGTTTGTGGATAGAGATTCGAAGATTGCAGATTGAGCATTGAGTATTGAAAACTGTGAATTGATGATATTCTATTGAGGATTGAGAATTGACAACTGATTGTTGAGGACTGAGGTCTGAAGATTGAGGATTCAGGATTGAGGATTCAGGTTTGATGTTTGAGGACTGAGGATTGAGGATTGAGGATTGAGGATTGAGGATTGAGGACTGAGGATTGTGGATTGAAGATTGAGGATTGGGTATTGCGCATTGAACACTGAGGATTGAAGATTGAGGATTGGGGACGGAGTGTTGAGTGTTGAGTGATGAGAATTGATGTTTGTGGATAGAGATTTGAAGATTGCAGATTGAGTATTGAGTATTGAAAACTATGAATTGATGATATTCCATTGAGGATTGGGGATTGACAACTGATTGTTGAGGACTGAGGGCTGAAGATTGTGGATTCAGGACTGAGGATTCAGGATTAATGTTTGAGGACTGAGGATTGAGGATTGAGGATTGAGGATTGAGGATTGAGGATTGAGGATTGAGGATTGAGGATTCAGGATTGAGGACTGAAGATTGAATATTGATGATTGATGATAGAGGATTGAGTATTGATGGTTGTGGATTGAGGACGAGGACTGAGGGTTGAGTATTGCTGTTTGAGGTCTGAGGATTGAAGCTTGATGATTGAGGATTGAAGATTGAGGATTGAGGATTGAGGATTGAAGATTGAGGATTGAAGATTGAGTACTGAGGATTGAAGATTGAGGATTGAGGATTGCGGATTGAGGATTGAGGATTGAAAATTAAGGATTGAGGATTGACAATTGATTGTTGAGGACTGACGGCTGAAGATTGAGGATTCAGGATTGAAGATTCCGGATTGAGGTTTGAGGACTGAGGATTGAGGGTTGAGGATTGATGATTGAGGATTGAGGATTGAGGATTGAGTATTGACGCTTGAGTATTGAGGATTGAGAATGGAGGATTGAAGAGAGAGGACAGAGTATTGAGGATTGAGTGCTGAGAGTTGATGTTTGACGATTGCGATTTGATTATTGAATATTGAGGATTGAGTACTGAATCATGAGAATTCAGGATATTCTATTGAGTATTGAGAATTGAGGATTGATGGTTGAGTATTGAGGATTGATGGTTGAGGGTTGTGTGTTGAATATTGAGGATTGAGGATTAATGATTGAGGATTGAGGATTGAGGATTGAGGATTGAAGATTGAGTATTGATGATTGAAGGTTGAGGATTGAGGATTCGTGTTTGAGGATTTAGGACGGGGACTGACGGTTGAGGATTGAGGTTTGAGGATTGAGGATTGAGGATTGAGGACTGAGGATTGAGGATTGATGATTGAGGGTTGTGGATTGAGGTCGAGGACTGAGGGTTGAGTATTGATGTTTGAGGTCTGAGGATTGAGGATTGAGGATTGAGAATTGAGGATTGAGGATTGAGGATTGAAGATTGAGGATTGAGGATTCAGGATTGAGGATTGAGGATTGAAGACTGAGGATTGGGTATTGAGGATTCAACATTGAGGATTGATTGTTGAGGATTGAGGATTGAGGATTGACGATTGAGGATTGAGGAATGAGAATCGAGGATTGAGGTTTGAGGATTGAGGATTGAGGACTGGGCACTGAGGATTGAAGAATGAGGATTGAGGATTGAGGATTGAGGATTGAGGGTTGCAGATTGAGTATTGAGGATTGAAGATTGAGGTTTGAGGATTGAGGATTGAGGATTGAGCATTGAGGATTGATGATTGAGGATTGAGGATTGAAGATTGAGTATTGAGGATTGAAGATTGAGGATTGAGGATTGAGGATTGAGGAATGAGGATTGAAGATTGAGGATTGGGGATTGAAGATTGAGGATTGGGTATTGCGGATTGAACATTGAGGATTGAGGATTGAGGATTGAAGACTGAGGATTGGGTATTGAGGATTGAGCATTGGGGATTGAGGGTTGCGGATTGAGGATTGTGGATTGAGGATTGAAGATTGAATATTAATGATTGAAGATTGAGGATTCAGGATTGGGTGTTGTGGATTGAGGACGAGGACTGAGGGTTGAGTATTGGTGTTGGAAGTCTGAGGATTGAGGATTGAGGATTGAGAATTGAGGATTGAGGATTGAGGATTGAAGATTGAGGATTGGGTATTGAGGATTGAACATTGAGGATTGTGGATTGAGTATTGATGATTGAGGATTGAGGATTGAAGATTGAATATTGATGATTGAAGATTGAGGATCGAGGATTGAGGGTTGTGGATTGAGGAGGAGGACTGAGGGTTGAGTATTGATGTTTGAGTTCTGAGGATTGAGGATTGAGGATTGAGAATTGAAGACTGAGGGTTGAGGATTGAAGATTGAGGATTGGGTGTTGAGGATTGAAGAATGTGGATTGAGGATTGAGGATTGAGGATTGAGGATTGAGGATTGAAGATTGAAGATGGGAGGATTGAGGATTGAGTGTTGGGGATTGAGGACGAGGACTGACGGTTGAGGATTGAGGTTTGAGGATTGTGGATTGAGGATTGATGGTTGAGGATTGATGATTGAGGATTGAGGATTGAGTATTGAGGATTGACGATTGAGTATTGAGGATTGAAGATTGAGGTTTGAGTATTGATGATTGAAGATTGAGGATTGAGGATTGAGGATTGAGGGTTGAGGTTTGAGAACGAGGACTGACGGTTGAGGATTGAGGTTTGAGGATTGAGGATTGAGGATTGAGGACTGAAGATTGAATATTGATGATTGAAGGTTGAGGATTCAGTATTGATGGTTGTGGATTGAGGACGAGGACTGAGGGTTCAGTATTGCTGTTTGAGGTCTGAGGATTGAGGATTGAGGATTGAGAATTGAGAATTGAGGATGAGGACTGAGGGTTGAGGATTGAGGTTTGAGGAATGAGGATTGAGGATTGAGGATTGAGGATTGAAGATTGAGGATTGGGGATTGAGGATTGACGATTGAGGATTGAGTATTGAGGATTGAGAATTGAGGATTGAGGATTGAAGATTGAGTATTGAGGATTCAGAATTGAGGTTTGAGGACTGAGTGTTGAGGGTTGAATGATGAGAATTGATGTTTGTGGATAGAGATTTGAAAATTGCAGATTGAGTATTGAGTATTGAAAACTGTGAATTGATGATATTCTATTGAGGATTGAGAATTGACAACTGATTGTTGAGGACTGAGGTCTGAAGATTGAGGATTCAGGATTGAGGATACAGGTTTGAGGTTCTAGGACTGAGGATTGAGGATTGAGGATTGAGGATTGAGGATTGAAGATTGAGGATTGGGTATTGCGGATTGAACATTGAGGATGGAGGATTGAGGATTGAGGATTGAGCATTGAGGATTGAGGACTGAAGATTGAATATTGATGATTGAATATTGAGGATTGAGTGTTGATGGTTGTGGATTGAGGACGAGGACTGAGGGTTGAGTATTGCTGTTTGAGGTCTGAGGATTGAGGATTGAGGATTGAGAATTGAGGATTGAGGATTGAGGATTGAAGATTGTGGATTGGGTATTGAGGATTGAAGAATGAGTATTGAGGATTGAGGATTGAGGATTGAGGATTGAAGGCTGAGTACTGAGGATTGAAGATTGAGGATTGAGGATTGAGGATTGAGGATTGAGGATTGAGGATTAAGGATTGAATATTGAGTATTGAGGATTGAAGATTGAGGATTGAGGATTGAGGATTGAGGATTGAGGATTGAGGTTTGAGGATTGAGGATTGAGGATTGAAGATTGTGTATTGAGGATTGAAGATTGAGGATTGAGGATTGAGGATTGAGGATTGAGGATTGAAGATTGAGGATTGGGGATTGAGTATTGACGATTGAGGATTGAGTATTGAGGATTGCGAATTGAGGATTGATTATTGAAGATTGAGTATTGAGGATTGAAGATTGAGGAATGGGGATTGAGGATTGATGATAGAGGATTAAGGATTGAGGATTGGGTATTGAGGGTTGAGGATTGAGGATTGAGGATTGAGGATTGAAGATTGTGTATTGAGGATTGAAGATTGAGGATTGAGGATTGAGGATTGAGGATTGAGGATTGAAGATTGAGGTTTGGGGATTGAGTATTGACGATTGAGAATTGAGTATTGAGGATTGAGTATTGAGGATTGAAGATTGAGGATTGAGGGCTGAGGATAGAGGATTGAGGATGAGGTCTGAGGGTTGAGGATTGAAGTTTGAGGACAGAAGACTGAGGATTGAGGACTGAGGATTGAGGATGTGGTCTGAGGATTGAGATTTGAGGACTGAGGATTGAGGATTGAGGATTGAGGATCGAGGATTGAGGATTGAGGATTGAGGATTGAAGATTGCGGATTGGGTATTGAGGATTAGGGTATGAGGATTGAGGATTGAGGATTGAGGATTGAGGATTGAAGATTGATTATTGAGGATTGAAGATTGACGATTGAGGGTTGAGAATTGATGGTTGAGCGTTGAGATTTGAAGATTGAAGAATGGGGATTGAGTATTGAAAACTGTGAATTAAAGATATTCTATTGAGGATTGAGGATTGACAATTGATTGTTGAGGTCTTATGGCTGAAGATTGAGGATTGAGGATTGAGGATTGAGGATTGAGGATGAGGGCTGAGGTTTGAGGATTGAGGATTGAGGGCTGAGGACTGAGGATTGAGGGTTGAGAATTGAGGATTGAGGATTGAGGATTGAAGATTGAGGATTGGGTATTGAGGATTGAAGAATGAGGATTGAGGATTGAGGATTGAGAGTTGAGGATTGAGGATTGAGGTTTGAAGATTGAGGATTGGGTGTTGAGGATTGAAGAATGAGGATTCAGGAATGAGCATTGAGGATTGAGGATTGAAGATTGAGTATTGAGGATTGAAGCCTGGCGACTGAGTACTGAGGATTGAGGATTGACGATTGAGGATGTGGGATTGAAGATTGAGTATTGAGGATTGAAGATTGAGGATCGAGGATTGAGGATTGAGGATTGAGTATTGAAGATTGAGGATTGGGGACTGAGTGTTGAGGGTTGAATGATGAGAATTGATGTTTGTGGATAGAGATTTGAAAATTGCAGATTGAGTATTGAGTATTGAAAACTGTGAATTGATGATATTCTATTGAGGATTGAGAATTGACAACTGATTGTTGAGGACTGAGGTCTGAAGATTGAGGATTCAGGATTGAGGATACAGGTTTGAGGTTCGAGGACTGAGGATTGAGGATTGTGGATTGAGGATTGAGGATTGAAGATTGAAGATGGGAGGATTGAGGATTGAGTGTTGGGGTTTGAGGACGAGGACTGACGGTTGAGGATTGAGGTTTGAGGATTGTGGATTGAGGATTGATGGTTGAGGATTGATGATTGAGGATTGAGGATTGAGTATTGAGGATTGACGATTGAGTATTGAGGATTGAAGATTGAGGTTTGAGGATTGAGGATTGAGTATTGAGGATTGAGGATTGATGATTGAGGATTGAAGATTCAGTATTGAGGATTGCATATTGAGAATTGAGGATTGAGGATTGAACATTGAGGACTGAGTGTTGAGGGTTGTGTGATGAGAATTGATGTTTGTGGATAGAGATTTGAAAATTACAGATTGAGTATTGAGTATTCAAAACTGTGAATTCATGATGTTCTATTGAGGATTGAGAACTGAGAATTGAGTGTGAGGACTGAGGGTTGAGGATTGAGGTTTGAGGAACGAGGATTGAGGATTGAGGATTGAGGACTGAGGATTGACGATTCAGTATTGAAGATTGAGGATTGATTACTGAGGATTGAGGATTGAGGATTGAGGATTGACGCTTGAGGATTGAGGATTGAGGATGGAGGATTGAAGAGAGAGGACTGAGTGCTGAGGATTGCGTGTTGAGAATTGATGTTTGAGGATTGAGATTTGATTACTGAATATTGTGGATTGAGTATTGAACCATGAGAATTCAGGATATTCCTTTGAGTATTGAGAATTGAGGATTGATGGTTGAGTATTGAGGATTGATGGATGAGGGTTGTGCGTTGAATATTGTGGATTGAGGATTGAGGATTGAGGATTGAGGATTGAGGATTGAAGATTGAGTATTGAAGATTGAAGATTGAGGATTGAGGATTGAGGATTGAGGGTTGAGGTTTGAGAACGAGGACTGACGGTTGAGGATTGAGGTTTGAGGATTGAGGATTGAGGATTGAGGACTGAAGATTGAATATTGATGATTGAAGGTTGAGGATTCAGTATTGATGTTTGTGGATTGAGGACGAGGACTGAGGGTTGAGTATTGCTGTTTGAGGTCTGAGGATTGAGGATTGAGGATTGAGGATTGAGGATTGAGGATTGAGAATTGAGAATTGAGGATGAGGACTGAGGGTTGAGGATTGAGGTTTGAGGAATGAGGATTGAGGATTGAGGATTGTGGATTGAAGATTGAGGATTGGGGATTGAGGATTGACGATTGAGGATTGAGTATTGATTATTGAGAATTGAGGATTGAGGATTGAAGATTGAGTATTGAGGATTCAGAATTGAGGTTTGAGGACTGAGTGTTGAGGGTTGAATGATGAGAATTGATGTTTGTGGATAGAGATTTGAAAATTGCAGATTGAGTATTGAGTATTGAAAACTGTGAATTGATGATATTCTATTGAGGATTGAGAATTGACAACTGATTGTTGAGGACTGAGGTCTGAAGATTGAGGATTCAGGATTGAGGATACAGGTTTGAGGTTCGAGGACTGAGGATTGAGGATTGAGGATTGAGGATTGAGGATTGAAGATTGAGGATTGGGTATTGCGGATTGAACATTGAGGATGGAGGATTGAGGATTGAGGATTGAGGATTGAGGATTGAGGACTGAAGATTGAATATTGATGATTGAATATTGAGGATTGAGTATTGATGGTTGTGGATTGAGGACGAGGACTGAGGGTTGAGTATTGCTGTTTGAGGTCTGAGGATTGAGGATTGAGGATTGAGAATTGAGGATTGAGGATTGAGGATTGAAGATTGTGGATTGGGTATTGAGGATTGAAGAATGAGTATTGAGGATTGAGGATTGAGGATTGAGGATTGAGGATTGAGGATTGAGGATTGAGGATTGAGGTTTGAGGATTGAGGATTGAGGATTGAGGATTGAGGATTGAAGATTGTGTATTGAGGATTGAAGATTGAGGATTGAGGATTGAGGATTGAGGATTGAGTATTGAAGATTGAGGATTGGGGATTGAGTATTGACGATTGAGAATTGAGTATTGAGGATTGCGAATTGAGGATTGATTATTGAAGATTGAGTATTGAGGATTGAAGATTGAGGAATGGGGATTGAGGATTGATGATAGAGGATTAAGGATTGAGGATTGGGGATTGAGGATCTAGGATTGGAGATTGATTATTGAGGATTGAAGATTGAGGATTGAGGATTGAGGATTGTGGATTGGGTATTGAGGATTGAAGAATGAGGATTGAGGATTGAGGATTGAGGAGTGAGGATTGAAGACTGAGTATTGAGGATTGAAGATTGACGATTGAGGATTGAGGATTGAGGATTGAGGATTGAGGATTGAATATTGAGTATTGAGGATTGAAGATTGAGGATTGAGGATTGAGGATTGAGGATTGAGGATTGAGGTTTGAGGATTGAGGATTGAGGATTGAGGATTGAAGATTGTGTATTGAGGATTGAAGATTGAGGATTGAGGATTGAGGATTGAGGATTGAGGATTGAAGATTGAGGTTTGGGGATTGAGTATTGATGATTGAGAATTGAGTATTGAGGATTGAGAATTGAGGATTGATTATTGAAGATTGAGTATTGAGGATTGAAGATTGAGGATTGAGGGCTGAGGATTGAGGATTGAGGATGAGGTCTGAGGGTTGAGGATTGAAGTTTGAGGACAGAGGACTGAGGATTGAGGACTGAGGATTGAGGATGCGGTCTGAGGATTAAGATTAGAGGACTGAGGATTGAGGATTGAGGATTGAGGATCGAGGATTGAGGATTGAGGATTGAGGATTGAAGATTGAGGATTAGGTATTGCGGATTGAACATTGAGGATTGAGGATTGAGGATTGAGGATTGAGGATCGAGGATTGAGGATTGAGGATTGAGGATTGAAGATTGAGGATTGGGGACTGAGGATTGAAGATTGAATATTGAGGATTGAGGATTGAGGATTGAGGGTTGAGGGTTGAAGATTCAGTATTGAGGACTGAAGATTGAGAATTGAGGATTGAGGATTGAACATTGAGTACTGAGTGTTGAGGGTTGAGTGATGTGAATTGGTGTTTGTGGATAGAGATCTGAAGATTGCAGATTGACTATTGAGTATTGAAAACTGTGAATTGAGGATACTCTATTGAGGATTGACGATTGACAACTGATTGTTGAGGACTGAGGGCTGAAGATTGAGGATTGAGGATTGAGGATTGAGGATTGAGGAAGAGGGCTGAGGGTTGAGGATTGAGGTTTGAGGACTGAGGACTGAGGGTTGAGGATTGAGAATTGAGTATTGAGGATTGAGGATTGAAGATTGCGGATTGGGTATTGAGGATTAGGGTATGAGGATTGAGGATTGAGGATTGAGGATTGAGGATTGAAGATTGATTATTGAGGATTGAAGATTGACGATTGAGGGTTGAGAATTGATGTTTGAGGGTTGAGATTTGAAGATTGAAGAATGGGGATTGAGTATTGAAAACTGTGAATTAAGGATATTCTGTTGAGGATTGAGGATTGACAATTGATTGTTGAGGTCTTATGGCTGAAGATTGAGGATTCAGGATTGAGGATTCGTGGTGGAGGTTTGAGGACTGAGGATTGAGGGTTGAGGACTGAGGATTGAGGATTGACTCTTGAGGATTGAGGATTGAGGATGGAGGATTGATTAGAGAGGACTGAGTGTTGAGGATTGAGTGTTGAGAATTGATGTTTGAGGATTGAGATTTGATTATTGAATATTGTGGATTGAGTATTGAACCATGAGAATTCAGGATATTCTATTGAGTATTGAGAATTGAGGATTGATGGTTGAGTATTGAGGATTGATGGCTGAGGGTTGTGCGTTGAATATTGAGGATTGAGGATTGGGGATTGAGGATTGAGGATTGAGGATGAGGGCTGAGGTTTGAGGATTGAGGATTGAGGGCTGAGGACTGAGGATTGAGTATTGAGGATTGAAGATTGAGGATTGAGGATTGAGGTTTGAGGATTGAGGACGTGGACTGACGGTTGAGGATTGAGGTTTGAAGATTGAGGACTGAGGATTGAGGACTGAGGATTGAGGATTGAGGATTGAGCATTGAGGATTGAAGATTGAGGACTGGAGATTGAGGATTGATGATAGAGGATTAAGGATTGAGGATTGGGGATTGAGGATCTAGGATTGGAGATTGATTATTGAGGATTGAAGATTGAGGATTGAGGATTCAGGATTGAGAATTGAGAATTGAGTGTGAGGACTGAGGGCTGAGGATTGAGGTTTGAGGAACGAGGATTGAGGATTGAGGATTGAGGACTGAGGATTGACGATTCAGTATTGAAGATTGAGGATTGATTACTGAGGATTGAGGATTGAGGATTGAGGTTTGAGGACTGAGGATTGAGGATTGAAGATTGAGTCTTGTGGATTGAAGATTGAGGATTGAGGATTGAGGATTGAGGATTGAGGATGAGGGCTGAGGTTTGAGGATTGAGGATTGAGGGCTGAGGACTGAGGATTGAGGGTTGAGAATTGATGATTGAGGATTGAGAATTGAAGATTGAGGATTGGGTATTGAGGATTGAAGAATGAGGATGGAGGATTGAGGATTGAGAGTTGAGGATTGAGGATTGAGGTTTGAAGATTGAGGATTGGGTGTTGAGGATTGAAGAATGAGGATTCTGGAATGAGCATTGAGGATTGAGGATTGAAGATTGAGTATTGAGGATTGAAGCCTGGCGACTGAGGACTGAGGATTGAGGATTGACGATTGAGGATGTGGGATTGAAGATTGAGTATTGAGGATTGAAGATTGAGGATCGAGGATTGAGGATTGAGGATTGAGTATTGAAGATTGAGGATTGGGGACTGAGTGTTGAGGGTTGAATGATGAGAATTGATGTTTGTGGATAGAGATTTGAAAATTGCAGATTGAGTATTGAGTATCGAAAACTGTGAATTGATGATATTCTATTGAGGATTGAGAATTGACAACTGATTGTTGAGGACTGAGGTCTGAAGATTGAGGATTCAGGATTGAGGATACAGGTTTGAGGTTCGAGGACTGAGGATTGAGGATTGAGGATTGAGGATTGAGGATTGAAGATTGAAGATGGAAGGATTGAGGATTGAGTGTTGGAGATTGAGGACGAGGACTGACGGTTGAGGCTTGAGGTTTGAGGATTGTGGATTGAGGATTGAGAATGAAGGCAGAGGGTTGAGGATTGAGGTTTGAGTATAGAATCCTGAGAATTCAGGATATTCTATTGAGTATTGAGAATTGAGGATTGATGGTTGAGTATTGAGGATTGAGGATTGAGGGTTGAGGATTGAGTATTGAAGATTGAGGATTGATGGTTGAGGATTGATGATTGAGGATTGAGGATTGAGTATTGAGGATTGACGATTGAGTATTGAGGATTGAAGATTGAGGTTTGAGGATTGAGGATTGAGGATTGAACATTGAGGACTGAGTGTTGAGCGTTGAGTGATGAGAATTGATGTTTGTGGATAGAGATTTGAAAATTGCAGATTGAGTATTGAGTATTGAAAACTGTGAATTGATGATATTCTATTGAGGATTGAGAATTGAGAATTGAGTGTGAGGACTGAGGGTTGAGGATTGAGGTTTGAGGAACGAGGATTGAGGATTGAGGATTGAGGACTGAGGATTGACGATTCAGTATTGAAGATTGAGGATTGATTACTGAGGATTGAGGATTGAGGATTGAGGATTGACGCTTGAGGATTGAGGATTGAGGATCGAGGATTGAAGAGAGAGGACTGAGTGCTGAGGATTGCGTGTTGAGGATTGATGTTTGAGGATTGAGATTTGATTACTGAATATTGTGGTGAGTATTGAACCATGAGAATTCAGGATATTCTTTTGAGTATTGAGAATTGAGGATTGATGGTTGCGTATTGAGGATTGATGGATGAGGGTTGTGCGTTGAATATTGTGGATTGAGGATTGAGGATTGAGGATTGAGGATTGAGGATTGAAGATTGAGTATTGATGATTGAAGATTGTGGATTGGGTATTGAGGATTGAAGAAGGAGGATTGAGGATTGAGGATTGAGGAGTGAGGATTGAAGACTGAGTATTGAGGATTGAAGATTGAGGATTGAGGGTTGAGGATTGAGGATTGAGGATTGAGGTTTGAGGATTGAGGATTGAGGATTGAGGATTGAAGATTGTGTATTGAGGATTGAAGATTGAGGATTGAGGATTGAGGATTGAGGATTGAGGATTGAAGATTGAGGATTGGGGATTGAGTATTGACGATTGAGAATTCAGTATTGAGGATTGAGAATTGGGGATTGATTATTGAAGATTGAGTATTGAGGATTGAAGATTGAGGATTGAGGGCTGAGGATTGAGGATTGAGGATGAGGTCTGAGGGTTGAGGATTGAAGTTTGAGGACAGAGGACTGAGGATTGAGGACTGAGGATTGAGGATGTGGTCTGAGGATTGAGATTTGAGGACTGAGGATTGAGGATTGAGGATTGAGGATCGAGGATTGAGGATTGAGGATTGAGGATTGAAGATTGAGGATTGGGTATTGCGGATTGAACATTGAGGATTGAGGATTGAGGATTGAGGATTGAGGATCGAGGATTGAGGATTGAGGATTGAGGATTGAAGATTGAGGATTGGGGACTGAGGATTGAAGATTGAGTATTGAGGAATGAGGATTGAGGATTGAGGGTTGAGGATTGAAGATTCAGTATTGAGGACTGAAGATTGAGAATTGAGGATTGAGGATTGAACATTGAGTACTGAGTGTTGAGGGTTGAGTGATGAGAATTGGTGTTTGTGGATAGAGATCTGAAGATTGCAGATTGACTATTGAGTATTGAAAACTGTGAATTGAGGATACTCTATTGAGGATTGACGATTGACAACTGATTGTTGAGGACTGAGGGCTGAAGATTCAGGATTGAGGATTGAGGATTGAGGATTGAGGAAGAGGGCTGAGGGTTGAGGATTGAGGTTTGAGGACTGAGGACTGAGGGTTGAGGATTGAGAATTGAGTATTGAGGATTGAGGATTGAAGATTGCGGATTGGGTATTGAGGATTGTAGTATGAGGATTGAGGATTGAGGATTGAGGATTGAGGATTGAGGATTGAAGATTGATTATTGAGGATTGAAGATTGACGATTGAGGGTTGAGAATTGATGTTTGAGGGTTGAGATTTGAAGATTGAAGAATGTGGATTGAGTATTGAAAACTGTGAATTAAGGATATTCTATTGAGGATTGAGGATTGACAATTGATTGTTGAGGTCTTATGGCTGAAGATTGAGGATTCAGGATTGAGGATTCGTGGTGGAGGTTTGAGGACTGAGGATTGAGGGTTGAGGATTGAGGATTGACTCTTGAGGATTGAGGATTGAGGATGGAGGATTGATGAGAGAGGACTGAGTGTTGAGGATTGAGTGTTGAGAATTGATGTTTGAGGATTGAGATTTGATTATTGAATATTGTGGATTGAGTATTGAACCATGAGAATTCAGGATATTCTATTGAGTATTGAGAATTGAGGATTGATGGTTGAGTATTGAGAATTCAGGATTGATGGTTGAGTATTGAGGATTGATAGCTGAGGGTTGTGCGTCGAATATTGAGGATTGAGGATTGAGGATTGAGGATTGGGGATTGGGGATTGAAGATTGAGTATTGATGATTGAAGATTAAGGATTGAGGATTGGGGGTTGAGGTTTGAGGACGAGGACTGACGGTTGAGGATTGAGGTTTGAGGATTGAGGATTGAGGATTGAGGACTGAGGATTGAGGATTGAGGACTGAAGATTGAGTATTGAGGATTGAGGATTGAGGATTGAGGATTGAGGATTGAGGATTGAGGATTGAAGATTGAGTATTGAGGGTTGAAGATTAAGGTTGAGGTTTGAGGATTGAGGATTGAGTATTGAGGATTGAGGATTGAGGATTGAGGATGAGGGCTGAGGTTTGAGGATTGAGGATTGAGGGCTGAGGACTGAGGATTGAGGGTTGAGAATTGAGGATTGAGGATTGAGGATTGAAGATCGAGGATTGGGTATTGAGGATTGAAGAATGAGAATTGAGGATTGAGGATTGAGAGTTGAGGATTGAGGATTGAGGTTTGAAGATTGAGGATTGGGTGTTGAGGATTGAAGAATGAGGATTCAGGAATGAGCATTGAGGATTGAGGATTGAAGATTGAGTATTGAGGATTGAAGCCTGGCGACTGAGGACTGAGGATTGAGGATTGACGATTGAGGATGTGGGATTGAAGATTGAGTATTGAGGATTGAAGATTGAGGATCGAGGATTGAGGATTGAGGATTGAGTATTGAAGATTGAGGATTGGGGACGGAGTGTTGAGGGTTGAATGATGAGAATTGATGTTTGTGGATAGAGATTTGAAAATTGCAGATTGAGTATTGAGTATTGAAAACTGTGAATTGATGATATTCTATTGAGGATTGAGAATTGACAACTGATTGTTGAGGACTGAGGTCTGAAGATTGAGGATTCAGGATTGAGGATACAGGTTTGAGGTTCGAGGACTGAGGATTGAGGATTGAGGATTGAGGATTGAGGATTGAAGATTGAGGATTGGGTATTGCGGATTGAACATTGAGGATGGAGGATTGAGGATTGAGGATTCAGGATTGAGGATTGAGGACTGAAGATTGAATATTGATGATTGAATATTGAGGATTGAGTATTGATGGTTGTGGATTGAGGACGAGGACTGAGGGTTGAGGATTGAGGATTGAAGGCTGAGTATTGAGGATTGAAGATTGAGGATTGAGGATTGAGGATTGAGGATTGAGGATTGAGGATTAAGGATTGAATATTGAGTATTGAGGATTGAAGATTGAGGATTGAGAATTGAGGATTGAGGATTGAGGATTGAAGATTGAGGATTCGGTATTGAGGATTGAAGAATGAGGATTGAGGAGTGAGGACTGAGGATTGAGGATTGCAGTTTGAGTATTGAGGATTGAAGATTGAGGATTGAGGATTGAGTATTGAGGATTGAAGATTGAGGATTGAGAATTGAGGATTGTGGATTGAGGATTGAGGATTGAGGATTGAGGATTGAAGATTGAGTATTGATGATTGAAGATTAAGGATTGAGGATTGGGGGTTGAGGTTTGAGGACGAGGACTGACGGTTGAGGATTGAGGTTTGAGGATTGAGGATTGAAGATTGAGGACTGAGGATTGAGGATTGAGGATTGAGCATTGAGGATTGAAGATTGAGGGTTGTGGATTGAGGACGAGGACTGAGGGTTGAGTATTGATGTTTGAGGTCTGAGGATTGAGGATTGAGGATTGAGAATTGAGGACTGAGGATTGAGGATTGAAGATTGAGGATTGGGTGTTGCGGATTGAAGGATGAGGATTGAGGATTGAGGATTGAGGATTGAGGATTGAAGATTGAGTATTGAGCTTTGAAGATTGATGATTGAGGATTGAGGATTGAGGATTGAGTATTGAGGATTGCGGATAGAAGATTGAGGATTGGGTATTGAGGATTGAACATTGAGGATTGAGGATTGAGGATTGAGGATTGAGGATTGAGGACTGAAGATTGAGTATTGATGATTGAATATTGAGGATCGAGGATTGATGGTTGTGGATTGAGGACGAGGACTGAGGGTTGAGTATTGATGTTTGAGGTCTGAGGATTGAGGATTGAGGATTGAGGATTGAGGATTGAGGATTGTGGATTGAGGATTGAGGATTGAAGATTGAGTATTGAGGATTGAAGATTGAGGATTGAGGATTGAGGATTGCGGATTGAGGATTGAGGATGAGGGCTGAGGGTTGAGGATTGAGGTCTGAGGACTGGGGACTGAGGATTGAGGATTGAGAATTGAGGATTGAGGATTGAGGATTGAAGATTGAGGATTGGGTATTGAGGAATGAAGAATGAGGATTGAGGATTGAGGATTGAGGATTGAGGATTGAAGATTGAGGATTGAAGATTGAGGATTGAGTATTGAATATTGAGTATTGAGGATTGAAGATTGAGGATTGAGGATTGAGTGTTGACGATTGAGGACGAGGACTGTCGGTTGAGGATTGAGGTTTGAGGGTTGAGGATTGAGGACTGAGGATTGAGGATTGAGGATTGAGCATTGAGGATTGAATATTGAGGACTGGGGATTGAGGATTGAAGGTTGAGGATTAAGGATTGAGGTTTGGGGATTGAGGATCTAGGATTGGAGATTGATTATTGAGGATTGAAGATTGAGGATTGAGGGTTGAGAATTGAGGATTGAGGATTGAGGAATGAAGATTGAGGATTCGGTATTGAGGATTGAAGAATGAGGATTGAAGATTGAGGATTGAGGATTGAGGATTGAAGGTTGAGGATTGAGGATTGAGGATTGAGGATTGAAGACTGAGTATTGAGGATTGAAGATTGAGGATTGAGGAGTGAGTATTGAAGATTGAGGATTTGGGACTGAGGATTGAAGATTGAGGATTGAGGATTGAGGATTGAGGATTGAGGATTGAGGATTGAGAATTGAAGATTGAGGATTGGGTATTGAGGATTGAAGATTGAGTATTGAGGATTGAAGATTGACGATTGATGATTGAGGATTGAGGATTGAGGATTGAGGATTGAGGATTGAGGATTGAAGATTGAGTTTTGAGGATTGAAGATTGAGGATTGAGGATTGAGGATTGAGGATTGAGAATTGAAGGTTGAGGATTGAGGATTGAGGATTGAGGATTGAGGATTGAAGATTGAGGATTGGTTATTGAGGAATGAAGAATGAGGATTGAGTATTGAGTATTGCGGATTGAGGATTGAAGGTTGACGATTGAGGATTCAGGATTGAGGATTCAGGATTGAGGATAGAGGATTGAGGATTGAAGATTGAGTATTGAGGATTGAATCTTGAGAATTAAGGATTGAGGATTGAGGATTGAGGATTGAAGATTGAGTACTGAGGATTGAAGATTAAGATTGAGGATTGAGGATTGAGGATTGAGGATTGAGGATTGAGGATTGAGGATTGAAGATTGAGGATTGCGTATTGAGGATAGAACATTGAGGATTGAGGATTGAGTATTGAGGATTGAAGATTGAGGATTGTAGATTGAATATTGATGATTGAAGATTGAGGATCGAGGATTGAGGGTTGTGGATTGAGGACGAGGACTGAGGGTTGAGTATTGATGTGTGAGGTCTGAGGATTGAGGATTGAGGATTGAGAGTTGAGGACTGAGGATTGAGGATTGAAGATTGAGGATTGGGTGTTGCGGATTGAAGGATGAGGATTGAGGATTGAGGATTGAGGATTGAGGATTGAAGATTGAGTATTGAGCTTTGAAGATTGATGGTTGAGGATTGAGGATTGAGGATTGAGTATTGAGGATTGCGGATTGAAGATTGAGGATTGGGTATTGAGTATTGAACATTGAGGATTGAGGATTCAGAATTGAGGATTGAGGATTGAGGACTGAAGATTGAGTATTGATGATTGAATATTGAGGATTGAGGATTGATGGTTGTGGATTGAGGACGAGGACTGAGGGTTGAGTATTGATGTTTGAGGATTGAGGATTGAGGATTGAGGATTGAGGATTGAGGATTGTGGATTGAGGATTGAGGATTGAAGATTGAGTATTGAGGATTGAAAATTGAGGATTGAGGATTCAGGATTGAGGATTGAGGATTGAGGATTGAGGATTGAGGATTGAGGATTGAGAATTGAAGGTTGAGGATTGAGGATTGAGGATTGAGGATTGAGGATTGAAGATTGAGGATTGGTTATTGAGGAATGAAGAATGAGGATTGAGTATTGAGTATTGCGGATTGAGGATTGAAGATTGAGTATTGAGGATTGAAGGTTGACGATTGAGGATTCAGGATTGAGGATTCAGGATTGAGGATAGAGGATTGAGGATTGAAGATTGAGTATTGAGGATTGAATCTTGAGAATTAAGAATTGAGGATTGAGGATTGAGGATTGAAGATTGAGTACTGAGGATTGAAGATTAAGATTGAGGATTGAGGATTG
The DNA here is from genome assembly GCF_051401765.1 of Calliopsis andreniformis. Taxonomy (NCBI): domain Eukaryota; kingdom Metazoa; phylum Arthropoda; class Insecta; order Hymenoptera; family Andrenidae; genus Calliopsis; species Calliopsis andreniformis. Next base: position 739,797 of record NW_027480586.1, on the reverse strand, counting down.
AGGATTGAGGATTGAGGATTGAGGATTGAGGATTGAAGATTGAGGATTGCGTATTGAGGATAGAACATTGAGGATTGAGGATTGAGTATTGAGGATTGAAGATTGAGGATTGTAGATTGAATATTGATGATTGAAGATTGAGGATCGAGGATTGAGGGTTGTGGATTGAGGACGAGGACTGAGGGTTGAGTATTGATGTGTGAGGTCTGAGGATTGAGGATTGAGGATTGAGAATTGAGGACTGAGGATTGAGGATTGAAGATTGAGGATTGGGTGTTGCGGATTGAAGGATGAGGATTTAGGATTGAGGATTGAGGATTGAGGATTGAAGATTGAGTATTGAGCTTTGAAGATTGATGATTGAGGATTGAGGATTGAGGATTGATGATAGAGGATTAAGGATTGAGGATTGGGGATTGAGGATCTAGGATTGGAGATTGATTATTGAGGATTGAAGATTGAGGATTGAGGTTTGAGGAACGAGGATTGAGGATTGAGGATTGAGGACTGAGGATTGACGATTCAGTATTGAAGATTGAGGATTGATTACTGAGGATTGAGGATTGAGGATTGAGGATTGACGCTTGAGGATTGAGGATTGAGGATGGAGGATTGAAGAGAGAGGACTGAGTGTTGAGGATTGCGTGTTGAGAATTGATGTTTGAGGATTGAGATTTGATTATTGAATATTGTGGATTGAGTATTGAACCATGAGAATTCAGGATATTCTTTTGAGTATTGAGAATTGAGGATTGATGGTTGAGTATTGAGGATTGATGGTTGAGGGTTGTGCGTTGAATATTGTGGATTGAGGATTGAGGTTTGAGGATTGAGGATTGAGGATTGAAGACTGAGTATTGATGATTGAAGATTGAGGATTGAGGATTGAGGGTTGAGGTTTGAGAACGAGGACTGACGGTTGAGGATTGAGGTTTGAGGATTGAGGATTGAGGATTGAGGACTGAAGATTGAATAGTGATGATTGAAGGTTGAGGATTCAGTATTGATGGTTGTGGATTGAGGACGAGGACTGAGGGTTGAGTATTGCTGTTTGAGGTCTGAGGATTGAGGATTGAGGATTGAGAATTGAGGATTGTGGATAGAGGATTGAAGATTGAGGATTGGGTATTGAGGATTGAAGAATCAGGATTGAGGATTGAGGATTGAGGATTGAGGATTGAGGATTGAAGACTGAGTATTGAGGATTGAAGCTTGAGGATTGAGGATTGAGGATTGAGGATTGCGTATTGAGGATTGAGGATTGCATATTGAGTATTGAGGATTGAAGATGGAGGATTGAGGATTGAGGATTGAGGATTGAGTATTGAAGATTGAGGATTGGGGTTTGAGGATTGACGATTGAGGATTGAGTATTGAGGATTGAGAATTGAGGGTTGATTATTGAAGATTGAGTATTGAGGATTGAAGATTGAGGATTGAGGATTGAGGATTGAAGATTGAGGATTGAGGACTGAGGATTGAGGATTGAATATTGAGTATTGAGGATTGAAGATTGAGGATTGAGGATTGAGGTTTGAGGGTTGAGGACGTGGACTGACGGTTGAGGATTGAGGTTTGAGGATTGAGGATTGAGGATTGAGGACTGAGGATTGAGGATTGAGGTTTGAGCATTGAGGAATGAAGATTGAGGACTGGAGATTGAGGATTGATGATAGAGGATTAAGGATTGAGGATTGGGGATTGAGGATCTAGGATTGGAGATTGATTATTGAGGATTGAAGATTGAGGATTGAGGATTGAGGATTGAGAATTGAGAATTGAGTGTGAGGACTGAGGGTTGAGGATTGAGGTTTGAGGATTGAAGATTGAGTATTGAGGATTGAAAATTGAGGATTGAGGATTCAGGATTGAGGATTGAGGATTGAGGATTGAGGATTGAGGATTGAAGATTGAGTAATGAGGATTGAAGATTGAGGATTGAGGATTGAGGATTGCGGATTGAGGATTGAGGATGAGGGCTGAGGGTTGAGGATTGAGGTCTGAGGACTGGGGACTGAGGATTGAGGATTGAGAATTGAGGATTGAGGATTGAGGATTGAAGATTGAGGATTGGGTATTCAGGATTGAAGAATGAGGATTGAGGATTGAGGATTGAGGATTGAGGATTGAAGATTGAGGATTGAGGATTGAGGATTGAGGATTGAGGATTGAGGATTGAGGATTGAGTATTGAGGATTGAGGATTGAGGATTGAAGGTTGAATATTGATGATTGAAGATTGAGGATCGACGATTGAGGGTTGCGGATTGAGGACGAGCACTGAGGGTTGAGTATTGCTGTTTGAGGTCTGAGGATTGAGGATTGAGGATTGAGAATTGAGGATTGAGGATAGAGGATTGAAGATTGAGGATTGGGTATTGAGGATTGAAGGTTGACGATTGAGGATTCAGGATTGAGGATTGAGGATTGAGGATAGAGGATTGAGGATTGAAGATTGAGTATTGAGGATTGAATCTTGAGAATTAACGATTGAGGATTGAGGATTGAGGATTGAAGATTGAGTACTGACGATAGAAGATTAAGATTGAGGATTGAGGATTGAGGATTGAGGATTGAGGATTGAGGATTGAGGATTGAAGATTGAGGATTGCGTATTGAGGATAGAACATTGAGGATTGAGGATTGAGTATTGAGGATTGAAGATTGAGGATTGTAGATTGAATATTGATGATTGAAGATTGAGGATCGAGGATTGAGGGTTGTGGATTGAGGACGAGGACTGAGGGTTGAGTATTGATGTTTGAGGTCTGAGGATTGAGGATTGAGGATTGAGAATTGAGGACTGAGGATAGAGGATTGAAGATTGAGGATTGGGTGTTGCGGATTGAAGGATGAGGATTGAGGATTGAGGATTGAGGATTGAGGATTGAGGATTGAAGATTGAGTATTGAGCTTTGAAGATTGATGATTGAGGATTGAGGATTGAGGATTGAGTATTGAGGATTGCGGATAGAAGATTGAGAATTGGGTATTGAGGATTGAACATTGAGGATTGAGGATTGAGGATTGAGGATTGAGGATTGAGGACTGAAGATTGAGTATTGATGATTGAATATTGAGGATTGAGGATTGATGGTTGTGGATTGAGGACGAGGACTGAGGGTTGAGTATTGATGTTTGAGGTCTGAGGATTGAGGACTGAGGATTGAGGATTGAGGATTGAGGATTGTGGATTGAGGATTGAGGATTGAAGATTGAGTATTGAGGATTGAAAATTGAGGGTTGAGGATTCAGGATTGAGGATTGAGGATTGAGGATTGAGGATTGAGGATGAGGGTTGAGGGTTGAGGATTGAGGTTTGAGGACTGAGGACTGAGGATTGAGGATTGAGGATTGAGAATTGAGGATTGAGGATTGAGGATTGAAGATTGAAGATTCGGTATTGAGGATTGAAGAATGAGGATTGAGGATTGAGGATTGAGAATTGAGGATTGAGGATTGGGGATTGAAGATTGAGGATTCGGTATTGAGGATTGAAGAATGAGGATTGAGGAGTGAGGACTGAGGATTGAGAATTGCAGATTGAGTATTGAGGATTGAAGATTGAGGATTGAGGATTGAGGATTGAGGATTGAGGATTGAGGATTGAGGATTGAAGATTGAGTATTGAGGATCGAAGATTGAGGACTGAGGATTGAGGATTGAGGATTGGGGATTGAAGATTGAGGATTGGGGATTGAGGATTGACGATTGAGGATTGAGCATTGAGGATTGAGAATTGAGGATTGAGGATTGAAGATTGAGTATTGAGGATTGAAGATTGAGGATTGAGGATTCAGGATTGAGGATTGAGGATTGAGGATTGAGGATTGAGGATTGAAGATTGAGTATTGAGGATTGAAGATTGAGGATTGAGGATTGAGGATTGCGGATTCAGGATTGAGGATAAGGGCTGAGGGTTGAGGATTGAGGTCTGAGGACTGGGGACTGAGGATTGAGGATTGAGAATTGAGGATTGAGGATTGAGGATTGAAGATTGAGGATTGGGTATTGAGGATTGAAGAATGAGGATTGAGGATTGAGGATTGAGGATTGAGGATTGAAGATTGAGGATTGAAGATTGAGGATTGAGTATTGAATATTGAGTATTGGGGATTGAAGATTGAGGATTGAGGATTGAGTGTTGACGATTGAGGACGAGGATTGAGGGTTGAGAATTGAGGATTGAGGATTGAGGAATGAAGATTGAGGATTCGGTATTGAGGATTGAAGAATGAGGATTGAAGATTGAGGATTGAGGATTGAGGATTGAAGATTGAGGATTGAGGATTGAAGATTGAGGATTGAGGATTGAGGATTGAGGATTGAGGATTGAGGATTGATGATTGATGATTGCGGATAGAAGATTGAGGATTGGGTATTGCGGATTGAACATTAAGGATTGAGGATTGAGGATTGAGGATTCAGGATTGAGGACTGAAGATTGAATATTGATGATTGACGGTTGAGGATTGAGGATTGATGGTTGTGGATAGAGGACGAGGACTGAGGGTTGAGTATTGCTGTTTGAGGTCTGAGGATTGAGGATTGAGGATTGAGAATTGAGGATTGAGGAGTGAGGATTGAAGATTGAGGATTGGGTGTTGAGGATTGAAGAATGAGGATTGAGGATTGAGGATTGAGGATTGAGGATTGAAGACTGAGTGTTGAGGGTTGAGTGATGAGAATTGATGTTTGTGGATAGAGATTTGAAGATTGCAGATTGAGTATTGAGTATTGAAAGCTGTGAATTGATGATATTCCCTTGAGGATTGAGGATTGACAACTGATTGTTGAGGACTGAGGGCTGAAGGTTGAGGATTCAGGATTGAGCATTCAGGATTGTGGTTTGAGGACCGAGGATTGAGGATTGAGGATTGAGGATTGAGAATTGAAGATTGAGGATTGAGTATTGGGGGTTGTGGATTGAGGACGAGGACTGACGGTTGAGTATTGATGTTTGAGGTCTGAGGATTGAGGATTGAGGATTGAGAATTGAGGATTGAGGATTGAGGATTGAGGATTGAAGATTGAGGATTGAGGATTGAGGATTGATGATTGATGATTGCGGATAGAAGATTGAGGATTGGGTATTGCGGATTGAACATTAAGGATTGAGGATTGAGGATTGAGGATTGAGGATTGAGGACTGAAGATTGAATATTGATGATTGAATGTTGAGGATTGAGGATTGATGGTTGTGGATTGAGGACGAGGACTGAGGGTTGAGTATTGCTGTTTGAGGTCTGAGGATTGAGGATTGAGGATTGAGAATTGAGGATTGAGGATTGAGGATTGAAGATTGAGGGTTGGGTGTTGAGGATTGAAGAATGAGGATTGAGGATTGAGGATTGAGGATTGAGGATTGAAGACTGAGTGTTGAGGGTTGAGTGATGAGAATTGATGTTTGTGGATAGAGATTTGAAGATTGCAGATTGAGTATTGAGTATTGAAAGCTGTGAATTGATGATATTCCCTTGAGGATTGAGGATTGACAACTGATTGTTGAGGACTGAGGGCTGAAGGTTGAGGATTCAGGATTGAGGATTCAGGATTGTGGTTTGAGGACCGAGGATTGAGGATTGAGGATTGATGATTGAGAATTGAAGATTGAGGATTGAGTATTGGGGGTTGTGGATTGAGGACGAGGACTGACGGTTGAGTATTGATGTTTGAGGTCTGAGGATTGAGGATTGAGGATTGAGAATTGAGGATTGAGGATTGAGGATTGAAGATTGAGGATTCGGTATTGAGGATTGAAGAATGAGGATTGAGGAGTGAGGACTGAGGATTGAGGATTGCAGATTGAGTATTGAGGATTGAAGATTGAGGATTGAGGATTGAGGATTGAGGATTGAGGATTGAGGATTGAGGATTGAAGATTGGGGATTGAAGATTGCGGATTGGGGATTGAGGATTGACGATTGAGGATTGAGCATTGAGGATTGAGAATTGAGGATTGAGGATTGAAGATTGAGTATTGAGGATTGAAGATTGAGGATTGATGATTGAGGATTGAAGATTGAGGACTGAGTGTTGAGGGTTGAGTGATGAGAATTGATGTTTGTGGATTGAGATTTGAAGATTGAAGAATGGGGATTGAGTATTGAAAACTGTGAATTGAGGATATTCTCTGGAGGACTGAGGATTGACAATTGATTGTTGATGTCTGAGGGCTGAAGATTGAGGATTCAGGATTGAGGACTAGGGATTGAGTTTTGAGGATTGAGGATTGAGGGTTCAGGATTGAGGATTGACGATTGACGCTTGAGGATTGAGGATTGAGGATGGAGGATTGAAGAGAGAGGACAGAGTGTTGAGGATTGTGTGTTGAGAATTGATGTTTGAGGATTGAGATTTGATTATTGGATATTGTGGATTGAGTATTGAACCATGAGAATTCAGGATATTCTATTGAGTATTGAGAATTGAGGATTGATGGTTGAGTATTGAGTATTGATGGTTGAGGGTTGTGCGTTGAATATTGAGGGTTGAGTGATGAGAATTGATGTTTGTGGATAGAGATTTGAAGATTGCAGGCTGAGTATTGAGTATTGAAACCTGTGAATTGAGGATATTCTATTGAGGATTGAGGATTCACAACTGATTGTTGAAGTCTGAGGGTTGAATATTGAGGGTTCAGGATTGTGGATTCAGGATTGATGTTTGAGGACTGGGGATTGAGGATTGAGGATTGAGGATTGAGGATTGAGTATTGAGGATTGAGGATTGAGGATTGAAGATTGAGGATTGGGTATTGAGGATTGAAGAATGAGGATTGAGGATTGAGGATTGAGGATTGAGGATTGAGGATTGAAGATTGAGCATTCAGGATTGGAGATGGACGATTGAGGATTGAGGACCGAGGATTGAGGATTGGGGATTGAAGGTTGAGTATTGGGGATTGAAGATTGACGATTGAGGATTGAGAATTGAGGATTGATGATAGAGGATTAAGGATTGAGGATTGGGGATTGAGGATCTAGGATTGGAGATTGATTATTGAGGATTGAAGATTGAGGATTGAGGTTTGAGGAACGAGGATTGAGGATTGAGGATTGAGGACTGAGGATTGTCGATTCAGTATTGAAGATTGAGGATTGATTACTGAGGATTGAGGATTGAGGATTGAGGATTGACGCTTGAGGATTGAGGATTGAGGATGGAGGATTGAAGAGAGAGGACTGAGTGTTGAGGATTGCGTGTTGAGAATTGATGTTTGAGGATTGAGATTTGATTATTGAATATTGTGGATTGAGTATTGAACCATGAGGATTCAGGATATTCTTCTGAGTATTGAGAATTGAGGATTGATGGTTGAGTATTGAGGATTGATGGTTGGGGGTTGTGCGTTGAATATTGTGGATTGAGGATTGAGGATTGAGGATTGAGGATTGAAGATTGAGGATTCGGTATTGAGGATTGAAGAATGAGGATTGAGGAGTGAGGACTGAGGATTGAGGATTGCAGATTGAGTATTGAGGATTGAAGATTGAGGATTGAGGATTGAGGATTGAGGATTGAGGATTGAGGATTGAGGATTGAAGATTGGGGATTGAAGATTGCGGATTGGGGATTGAGGATTGACGATTGAGGATTGAGCATTGAGGATTGAGAATTGAGGATTGAGGATTGAAGATTGAGTATTGAGGATTGAAGATTGAGGATTGATGATTGAGGATTGAAGATTGAGGACTGAGTGTTGAGGGTTGAGTGATGAGAATTGATGTTTGTGGATTGAGATTTGAAGATTGAAGAATGGGGATTGAGTATTGAAAACTGTGAATTGAGGATATTCTCTGGAGGACTGAGGATTGACAATTGATTGTTGATGTCTGAGGGCTGAAGATTGAGGATTCAGGATTGAGGACTAGGGATTGAGTTTTGAGGATTGAGGATTGAGGGTTCAGGATTGAGGATTGACGATTGACGCTTGAGGATTGAGGATTGAGGATGGAGGATTGAAGAGAGAGGACAGAGTGTTGAGGATTGTGTGTTGAGAATTGATGTTTGAGGATTGAGATTTGATTATTGGATATTGTGGATTGAGTATTGAACCATGAGAATTCAGGATATTCTATTGAGTATTGAGAATTGAGGATTGATGGTTGAGTATTGAGTATTGATGGTTGAGGGTTGTGCGTTGAATATTGAGGGTTGAGTGATGAGAATTGATGTTTGTGGATAGAGATTTGAAGATTGCAGGCTGAGTATTGAGTATTGAAACCTGTGAATTGAGGATATTCTATTGAGGATTGAGGATTCACAACTGATTGTTGAAGTCTGAGGGTTGAATATTGAGGGTTCAGGATTGTGGATTCAGGATTGATGTTTGAGGACTGGGGATTGAGGATTGAGGATTGAGGATTGAGGATTGAGTATTGAGGATTGAGGATTGAGGATTGAAGATTGAGGATTGGGTATTGAGGATTGAAGAATGAGGATTGAGGATTGAGGATTGAGGATTGAGGATTGAGGATTGAAGATTGAGCATTCAGGATTGGAGATGGACGATTGAGGATTGAGGACCGAGGATTGAGGATTGGGGATTGAAGGTTGAGTATTGGGGATTGAAGATTGACGATTGAGGATTGAGAATTGAGGATTGATGATAGAGGATTAAGGATTGAGGATTGGGGATTGAGGATCTAGGATTGGAGATTGATTATTGAGGATTGAAGATTGAGGATTGAGGTTTGAGGAACGAGGATTGAGGATTGAGGATTGAGGACTGAGGATTGTCGATTCAGTATTGAAGATTGAGGATTGATTACTGAGGATTGAGGATTGAGGATTGAGGATTGACGCTTGAGGATTGAGGATTGAGGATGGAGGATTGAAGAGAGAGGACTGAGTGTTGAGGATTGCGTGTTGAGAATTGATGTTTGAGGATTGAGATTTGATTATTGAATATTGTGGATTGAGTATTGAACCATGAGGATTCAGGATATTCTTCTGAGTATTGAGAATTGAGGATTGATGGTTGAGTATTGAGGATTGATGGTTGGGGGTTGTGCGTTGAATATTGTGGATTGAGGATTGAGGATTGAGGATTGAGGATTGAGGATTGAGAATTGAGGATTGAGGATAGAGGATTGAAGATTGAGGATTGGGAATTGAGGATTGAAGGTTGACGATTGAGGATTCAGGATTGAGGATTGAGGATTGAGGATTGAGGATAGAGGATTGAGGATTGAAGATTGAGTATTGAGGATTGAATCTTGAGAATTAAGGATTGAGGATTGAGGATTGAGGATTGAGGATTGAGTACTGAGGATAGAAGATTAAGATTGAGGATTGAGGATTGAGGATTGAGGATTGAAGATTGAGTATTGAGGATTGAATCTTGAGAATTAAGGATTGAGGATTGAGGATTGAGGATTGAGTATTGAGTATTGAGGATTGCGGATAGAAGATTGAGGATTGGGTATTGAGGATTGAACATTGAGGATTGAGGATTGAGGATTGAGGATTGAGGATTGAGGACTGAAGATTGAGTATTGATGATTGAATATTGAGGATTGAGGATTGATGGTTGTGGATTGAGGACGAGGACTGAGGGTTGAGTATTGATGTTTGAGGTCTGAGGATTGAGGATTGAGGATTGAGGATTGAGGATTGAGGATTGTGGATTGAGGATTGAGGATTGAAGATTGAGTATTGAGGATTGAAAATTGAGGATTGAGGATTCAGGATTGAGGATTCAGGATTGAGGATTGAGGATTGAGGATTGAAGATTGAGTATTGAGGATTGAAGATTGAGGATTGAGGATTGAGGATTGCGGATTGAGGATTGAGGATGAGGGCTGAGGATTGAGAATTGAGGATTGAGGATTGAGGATTGAAGATTGAGGATTGGGTATTGAGGATTGAAGAATGAGGATTGAGGATTGAGGATTGAGGATTGAGGATTGAAGATTGAGGATTGAAGATTGAGGATTGAGTATTGAATATTGAGTATTGAGGATTGAAGATTGAGGATTGAGGATTGAGTGTTGACGATTGAGGACGAGGACTGACGGTTGAGGATTGAGGTTTGAGGGTGGAGGATTGAGGACTGAGGATTGAGGATTGAGGATTGAGCATTGAGGATTGAAGATTGAGGACTGGGGATTGAGGATTGAAGGTTGAGGATTAAGGATTGAGGTTTGGCGATTGAGGATCTAGGATTGGAGATTGATTATTGAGGATTGAAGATTGAGGATTGAGGGTTGAGAATTGAGGATTGAGGATTGAGGAATGAGGATTGAGGATTCGGTATTGAGGATTGAAGAATGAGGATTGAAGATTGAGGATTGAGGATTCAGGATTGGAGATGGACGATTGAGGATTGAGGACCGAGGGTTGAGGATTGGGGATTGAAGGTTGAGTATTGGGGATTGAAGATTGACGATTGAGGATTGAGAATTGAGGATTGATGATAGAGGATTAAGGATTCAGGATTGGGGATTGAGGATCTAGGATTGGAGATTGATTATTGAGGATTGAAGATTGAGGATTGAGGTTTGAGGAACGAGTATTGAGGATTGAGGATTGAGGACTGAGGATTGACGATTCAGTATTGAAGATTGAGGATTGATTACTGAGGATTGAGGATTGAGGATTGAGGATTGAGGATTGAGGATTGAAGATTGAGTATTGAGGATTGAAGATTGAGGATTGAGGATTGAGGATTGCGGATTGAGGATTGAGGATGAGGGCTGAGGGTTGAGGATTGAGGTCTGAGGACTGGGGACTGAGGATTGAGGATTGAGAATTGAGGATTGAGGATTGAGGATTGAAGATTGAGGATTGGGTATTGAGGATTGAAGAATGAGGATTGAGGATTGAGGATTGAGGATTGAGGATTGAAGATTGAGGATTGAAGATTGAGGATTGAGTATTGAATATTGAGTATTGGGGATTGAAGATTGAGGATTGAGGATTGAGTGTTGACGATTGAGGACGAGGACTGACGGTTGAGGATTGAGGTTTGAGGGTTGAGGATTGAGGACTGAGGATTGAGGATTGAGGATTGAGCATTGAGGATTGAAGATTGAGGACTGGGGATTGAGGATTGAAGGTTGAGGATTAAGGATTGAGGTTTGGGGATTGAGGATCTAGGATTGGAGATTGATTATTGAGGATTGAAGATTGAGGATTGAGGGTTGAGAATTGAGGATTGAGGATTGAGGAATGAAGATTGAGGATTCGGTATTGAGGATTGAAGAATGAGGATTGAAGATTGAGGATTGAGGATTGAGGATTGAAGATTGAGGATTGAGGATTGAAGATTGAGGATTGAGGATTGAGGATTGAGGATTGAGGATTGAGGATTGATGATTGATGATTGCGGATAGAAGATTGAGGATTGGGTATTGCGGATTGAACATTAAGGATTGAGGATTGAGGATTGAGGATTCAGGATTGAGGACTGAAGATTGAATATTGATGATTGACGGTTGAGGATTGAGGATTGATGGTTGTGGATAGAGGACGAGGACTGAGGGTTGAGTATTGCTGTTTGAGGTCTGAGGATTGAGGATTGAGGATTCAGAATTGAGGATTGAGGATTGAGGATTGAAGATTGAGGATTGGGTGTTGAGGATTGAAGATTGAGGATTGAGGATTGAGGATTGAGGATTGAGGATTGAAGACTGAGTGTTGAGGGTTGAGTGATGAGAATTGATGTTTGTGGATAGAGATTTGAAGATTGCAGATTGAGTATTGAGTATTGAAAGCTGTGAATTGATGATATTCCTTTGAGGATTGAGGATTGACAACTGATTGTTGAGGACTGAGGGCTGAAGGTTGAGGATTCAGGATTGAGCATTCAGGATTGTGGTTTGAGGACCGAGGATTGAGGATTGAGGATTGAGGATTGAGAATTGAAGATTGAGGATTGAGTATTGGGGGTTGTGGATTGAGGACGAGGACTGACGGTTGAGTATTGATGTTTGAGGTCTGAGGATTGAGGATTGAGGATTGAGAATTGAGGATTGAGGATTGAGGATTGAAGATTGAGGATTGAGGATTGAGGATTGATGATTGATGATTGCGGATAGAAGATTGAGGATTGGGTATTGCGGATTGAACATTAAGGATTGAGGATTGAGGATTGAGGATTGAGGATTGAGGACTGAAGATTGAATATTGATGATTGAATGTTGAGGATTGAGGATTGATGGTTGTGGATTGAGGACGAGGACTGAGGGTTGAGTATTGCTGTTTGAGGTCTGAGGATTGAGGATTGAGGATTGAGAATTGAGGATTGAGGATTGAGGATTGAAGATTGAGGATTGGGTGTTGAGGATTGAAGAATGAGGATTGAGGATTGAGGATTGAGGATTGAGGATTGAAGACTGAGTGTTGAGGGTTGAGTGATGAGAATTGATGTTTGTGGATAGAGATTTGAAGATTGCAGATTGAGTATTGAGTATTGAAAGCTGTGAATTGATGATATTCCCTTGAGGATTGAGGATTGACAACTGATTGTTGAGGACTGAGGGCTGAAGGTTGAGGATTCAGGATTGAGGATTCAGGATTGTGGTTTGAGGACCGAGGATTGAGGATTGAGGATTGATGATTGAGAATTGAAGATTGAGGATTGAGTATTGGGGGTTGTGGATTGAGGACGAGGACTGACGGTTGAGTATTGATGTTTGAGGTCTGAGGATTGAGGATTGAGGATTGAGAATTGAGGATTGAGGATTGAGGATTGAAGATTGAGGATTCGGTATTGAGGATTGAAGAATGAGGATTGAGGAGTGAGGACTGAGGATTGAGGATTGCAGATTGAGTATTGAGGATTGAGGATTGAGGATTGAGGATTGAGGATTGAGGATTGAGGATTGAAGATTGGGGATTGAAGATTGAGGATTGGGGATTGAGGATTGACGATTGAGGATTGAGCATTGAGGATTGAGAATTGAGGATTGAGGATTGAGAATTGAGGATTGAGGATTGAAGATTGAGTATTGAGGATTGAAGATTGAGGATTGAGGATTCAGGATTGAGGATTGAGGACTGAGGATTGAGGATTGAGGATTGAAGATTGAGTATTGAGGATTGAAGATTGAGGATTGAGGATTGAGGATTGCGGATTCAGGATTGAGGATAAGGGCTGAGGGTTGAGGATTGAGGTCTGAGGACTGGGGACTGAGGATTGAGGATTGAGAATTGAGGATTGAGGATTGAGGATTGAAGATTGAGGATTGGGTATTGAGGATTGAAGAATGAGGATTGAGGATTGAGGATTGAGGATTGAGGATTGAAGATTGAGGATTGAAGATTGAGGATTGAGTATTGAATATTGAGTATTGGGGATTGAAGATTGAGGATTGAGGATTGAGGGTTGAGGTTTGAGAACGAGGACTGACGGTTGAGGATTGAGGTTTGAGGATTGAGGATTGAGGATTGAGGACTGAAGATTGAATATTGATGATTGAAGGTTGAGGATTCAGTATTGATGGTTGTGGATTGAGGACGAGGACTGAGGGTTGAGTATTGCTGTTTGAGGTCTGAGGATTGAGGATTGAGGATTGAGAATTGAGGATTGAGGATAGAGGATTGAAGATTGAGGATTGGGTATTGAGGATTGAAGGTTGACGATTGAGGATTCAGGATTGAGGATTGAGGATTGAGGATAGAGGATTGAGGATTGAAGATTGAGTATTGAGGATTGAATCTTGAGAATTAAGGATTGAGGATTGAGGATTGAGGATTGAAGATTGAGTACTGAGGATAGAAGATTAAGATTGAGGATTGAGGATTGAGGATTGAGGATTGAGGATTGAGGATTGAGGATTGAAGATTGAGGATTGCGTATTGAGGATAGAACATTGAGGATTGAGGATTGAGTATTGAGGATTGAAGATTGAGGATTGTAGATTGAATATTGATGATTGAAGATTGAGGATCGAGGATTGAGGGTTGTGGATTGAGGACGAGGACTGAGGGTTGAGTATTGATGTTTGAGGTCTGAGGATTGAGGATTGAGGATTGAGAATTGAGGACTGAGGATAGAGGATTGAAGATTGAGGATTGGGTGTTGCGGATTGAAGGATGAGGATTGAGGATTGAGGATTGAGGATTGAGGATTGAGGATTGAAGATTGAGTATTGAGCTTTGAAGATTGATGATTGAGGATTGAGGATTGAGGATTGAGTATTGAGGATTGCGGATAGAAGATTGAGAATTGGGTATTGAGGATTGAACATTGAGGATTGAGGATTGAGGATTGAGGATTGAGGATTGAGGACTGAAGATTGAGTATTGATGATTGAATATTGAGGATTGAGGATTGATGGTTGTGGATTGAGGACGAGAACTGAGGGTTGAGTATTGATGTTTGAGGTCTGAGGATTGAGGATTGAGGATTGAGGATTGAGGATTGAGGATTGTGGATTGAGGATTGAGGATTGAAGATTGAGTATTGAGGATTGAAAATTGAGGGTTGAGGATTCAGGATTGAGGATTGAGGATTGAGGATTGAGGATTGAGGATGAGGGTTGAGGGTTGAGGATTGAGGTTTGAGGACTGAGGACTGAGGATTGAGGATTGAGGATTGAGAATTGAGGATTGAGGATTGAGGATTGAAGATTGAAGATTCGGTATTGAGGATTGAAGAATGAGGATTGAGGATTGAGGATTGAGAATTGAGGATTGAGGATTGGGGATTGAAGATTGAGGATTCGGTATTGAGGATTGAAGAATGAGGATTGAGGAGTGAGGACTGAGGATTGAGAATTGCAGATTGAGTATTGAGGATTGAAGATTGAGGATTGAGGATTGAGGATTGAGGATTGAGGATTGAGGATTGAGGATTGAAGATTGAGTATTGAGGATCGAAGATTGAGGACTGAGGATTGAGGATTGAGGATTGGGGATTGAAGATTGAGGATTGGGGATTGAGGATTGACGATTGAGGATTGAGCATTGAGGATTGAGAATTGAGGATTGAGGATTGAAGATTGAGTATTGAGGATTGAAGATTGAGGATTGAGGATTCAGGATTGAGGATTGAGGATTGAGGATTGAGGATTGAGGATTGAAGATTGAGTATTGAGGATTGAAGATTGAGGATTGAGGATTGAGGATTGCGGATTCAGGATTGAGGATAAGGGCTGAGGGTTGAGGATTGAGGTCTGAGGACTGGGGACTGAGGATTGAGGATTGAGAATTGAGGATTGAGGATTGAGGATTGAAGATTGAGGATTGGGTATTGAGGATTGAAGAATGAGGATTGAGGATTGAGGATTGAGGATTGAGGATTGAAGATTGAGGATTGAAGATTGAGGATTGAGTATTGAATATTGAGTATTGGGGATTGAAGATTGAGGATTGAGGATTGAGTGTTGACGATTGAGGACGAGGACTGACGGTTGAGGATTGAGGTTTGAGGGTTGAGGATTGAGGACTGAGGATTGAGGATTGAGGATTGAGCATTGAGGATTGAAGATTGAGGACTGGGGATTGAGGATTGAAGGTTGAGGATTAAGGATTGAGGTTTGGGGATTGAGGATCTAGGATTGGAGATTGATTATTGAGGATTGAAGATTGAGGATTGAGGGTTGAGAATTGAGGATTGAGGATTGAGGAATGAAGATTGAGGATTCGGTATTGAGGATTGAAGAATGAGGATTGAAGATTGAGGATTGAGGATTGAGGATTGAAGATTGAGGATTGAGGATTGAAGATTGAGGATTGAGGATTGAGGATTGAGGATTGAGGATTGAGGATTGATGATTGATGATTGCGGATAGAAGATTGAGGATTGGGTATTGCGGATTGAACATTAAGGATTGAGGATTGAGGATTGAGGATTCAGGATTGAGGACTGAAGATTGAATATTGATGATTGACGGTTGAGGATTGAGGATTGATGGTTGTGGATAGAGGACGAGGACTGAGGGTTGAGTATTGCTGTTTGAGGTCTGAGGATTGAGGATTGAGGATTGAGAATTGAGGATTGAGGATTGAGGATTGAAGATTGAGGATTGGGTGTTGAGGATTGAAGAATGAGGATTGAGGATTGAGGATTGAGGATTGAGGATTGAAGACTGAGTGTTGAGGGTTGAGTGATGAGAATTGATGTTTGTGGATAGAGATTTGAAGATTGCAGATTGAGTATTGAGTATTGAAAGCTGTGAATTGATGATATTCCCTTGAGGATTGAGGATTGACAACTGATTGTTGAGGACTGAGGGCTGAAGGTTGAGGATTCAGGATTGAGCATTCAGGATTGTGGTTTGAGGACCGAGGATTGAGGATTGAGGATTGAGGATTGAGAATTGAAGATTGAGGATTGAGTATTGGGGGTTGTGGATTGAGGACGAGGACTGACGGTTGAGTATTGATGTTTGAGGTCTGAGGATTGAGGATTGAGGATTGAGAATTGAGGATTGAGGATTGAGGATTGAGGATTGAAGATTGAGGATTGAGGATTGAGGATTGATGATTGATGATTGCGGATAGAAGATTGAGGATTGGGTATTGCGGATTGAACATTAAGGATTGAGGATTGAGGATTGAGGATTGAGGATTGAGGACTGAAGATTGAATATTGATGATTGAATGTTGAGGATTGAGGATTGATGGTTGTGGATTGAGGACGAGGACTGAGGGTTGAGTATTGCTGTTTGAGGTCTGAGGATTGAGGATTGAGGATTGAGAATTGAGGATTGAGGATTGAGGATTGAAGATTGAGGATTGGGTGTTGAGGATTGAAGAATGAGGATTGAGGATTGAGGATTGAGGATTGAGGATTGAAGACTGAGTGTTGAGGGTTGAGTGATGAGAATTGATGTTTGTGGATAGAGATTTGAAGATTGCAGATTGAGTATTGAGTATTGAAAGCTGTGAATTGATGATATTCCCTTGAGGATTGAGGATTGACAACTGATTGTTGAGGACTGAGGGCTGAAGGTTGAGGATTCAGGATTGAGGATTCAGGATTGTGGTTTGAGGACCGAGGATTGAGGATTGAGGATTGATGATTGAGAATTGAAGATTGAGGATTGAGTATTGGGGGTTGTGGATTGAGGACGAGGACTGACGGTTGAGTATTGATGTTTGAGGTCTGAGGATTGAGGATTGAGGATTGAGAATTGAGGATTGAGGATTGAGGATTGAAGATTGAGGATTCGGTATTGAGGATTGAAGAATGAGGATTGAGGAGTGAGGACTGAGGATTGAGGATTGCAGATTGAGTATTGAGGATTGAAGATTGAGGATTGAGGATTGAGGATTGAGGATTGAGGATTGAGGATTGAGGATTGAAGATTGGGGATTGAAGATTGAGGATTGGGGATTGAGGATTGACGATTGAGGATTGAGCATTGAGGATTGAGAATTGAGGATTGAGGATTGAAGATTGAGTATTGAGGATTGAAGATTGAGGATTGATGATTGAGGATTGAAGATTGAGGACTGAGTGTTGAGGGTTGAGTGATGAGAATTGATGTTTGTGGATTGAGATTTGAAGATTGAAGAATGGGGATTGAGTATTGAAAACTGTGAATTGAGGATATTCTCTGGAGGACTGAGGATTGACAATTGATTGTTGATGTCTGAGGGCTGAAGATTGAGGATTCAGGATTGAGGACTAGGGATTGAGTTTTGAGGATTGAGGATTGAGGGTTCAGGATTGAGGATTGACGATTGACGCTTGAGGATTGAGGATTGAGGATGGAGGATTGAAGAGAGAGGACAGAGTGTTGAGGATTGTGTGTTGAGAATTGATGTTTGAGGATTGAGATTTGATTATTGGATATTGTGGATTGAGTATTGAACCATGAGAATTCAGGATATTCTATTGAGTATTGAGAATTGAGGATTGATGGTTGAGTATTGAGTATTGATGGTTGAGGGTTGTGCGTTGAATATTGAGGGTTGAGTGATGAGAATTGATGTTTGTGGATAGAGATTTGAAGATTGCAGGCTGAGTATTGAGTATTGAAACCTGTGAATTGAGGATATTCTATTGAGGATTGAGGATTCACAACTGATTGTTGAAGTCTGAGGGTTGAATATTGAGGGTTCAGGATTGTGGATTCAGGATTGATGTTTGAGGACTGGGGATTGAGGATTGAGGATTGAGGATTGAGGATTGAGTATTGAGGATTGAGGATTGAGGATTGAAGATTGAGGATTGGGTATTGAGGATTGAAGAATGAGGATTGAGGATTGAGGATTGAGGATTGAGGATTGAGGATTGAAGATTGAGCATTCAGGATTGGAGATGGACGATTGAGGATTGAGGACCGAGGATTGAGGATTGGGGATTGAAGGTTGAGTATTGGGGATTGAAGATTGACGATTGAGGATTGAGAATTGAGGATTGATGATAGAGGATTAAGGATTGAGGATTGGGGATTGAGGATCTAGGATTGGAGATTGATTATTGAGGATTGAAGATTGAGGATTGAGGTTTGAGGAACGAGGATTGAGGATTGAGGATTGAGGACTGAGGATTGTCGATTCAGTATTGAAGATTGAGGATTGATTACTGAGGATTGAGGATTGAGGATTGAGGATTGACGCTTGAGGATTGAGGATTGAGGATGGAGGATTGAAGAGAGAGGACTGAGTGTTGAGGATTGCGTGTTGAGAATTGATGTTTGAGGATTGAGATTTGATTATTGAATATTGTGGATTGAGTATTGAACCATGAGGATTCAGGATATTCTTCTGAGTATTGAGAATTGAGGATTGATGGTTGAGTATTGAGGATTGATGGTTGGGGGTTGTGCGTTGAATATTGTGGATTGAGGATTGAGGATTGAGGATTGAGGATTGAGGATTGAGAATTGAGGATTGAGGATAGAGGATTGAAGATTGAGGATTGGGTATTGAGGATTGAAGGTTGACGATTGAGGATTCAGGATTGAGGATTGAGGATTGAGGATTGAGGATAGAGGATTGAGGATTGAAGATTGAGTATTGAGGATTGAATCTTGAGAATTAAGGATTGAGGATTGAGGATTGAGGATTGAAGATTGAGTACTGAGGATAGAAGATTAAGATTGAGGATTGAGGATTGAGGATTGAGGATTGAAGATTGAGTATTGAGGATTGAATCTTGAGAATTAAGGATTGAGGATTGAGGATTGAGGATTGAGGATTGAGTATTGAGGATTGCGGATAGAAGATTGAGGATTGGGTATTGAGGATTGAACATTGAGGATTGAGGATTGAGGATTGAGGATTGAGGATTGAGGACTGAAGATTGAGTATTGATGATTGAATATTGAGGATTGAGGATTGATGGTTGTGGATTGAGGACGAGGACTGAGGGTTGAGTATTGATGTTTGAGGTCTGAGGATTGAGGATTGAGGATTGAGGATTGAGGATTGAGGATTGTGGATTGAGGATTGAGGATTGAAGATTGAGTATTGAGGATTGAAAATTGAGGATTGAGGATTCAGGATTGAGGATTGAGGATTGAGGATTGAGGATTGAGGATTGAAGATTGAGTATTGAGGATTGAAGATTGAGGATTGAGGATTGAGGATTGCGGATTGAGGATTGAGGATGAGGGCTGAGGATTGAGAATTGAGGATTGAGGATTGAGGATTGAAGATTGAGGATTGGGTATTGAGGATTGAAGAATGAGGATTGAGGATTGAGGATTGAGGATTGAGGATTGAAGATTGAGGATTGAAGATTGAGGATTGAGTATTGAATATTGAGTATTGAGGATTGAAGATTGAGGATTGAGGATTGAGTGTTGACGATTGAGGACGAGGACTGACGGTTGAGGATTGAGGTTTGAGGGTTGAGGATTGAGGACTGAGCATTGAGGATTGAGGATTGAGCATTGAGGATTGAAGATTGAGGACTGGGGATTGAGGATTGAAGGTTGAGGATTAAGGATTGAGGTTTGGGGATTGAGGATCTAGGATTGGAGATTGATTATTGAGGATTGAAGATTGAGGATTGAGGGTTGAGAATTGAGGATTGAGGATTGAGGAATGAGGATTGAGGATTCGGTATTGAGGATTGAAGAATGAGGATTGAAGATTGAGGATTGAGGATTCAGGATTGGAGATGGACGATTGAGGATTGAGGACCGAGGGTTGAGGATTGGGGATTGAAGGTTGAGTATTGGGGATTGAAGATTGACGATTGAGGATTGAGAATTGAGGATTGATGATAGAGGATTAAGGATTCAGGATTGGGGATTGTGGATCTAGGATTGGAGATTGATTATTGAGGATTGAAGATTGAGGATTGAGGTTTGAGGAACGAGGATTGAGGATTGAGGATTGAGGACTGAGGATTGACGATTCAGTATTGAAGATTGAGGATTGATTACTGAGGATTGAGGATTGAGGATTGAGGATTGAGGATTGAGGATTGAAGATTGAGTATTGAGGATTGAAGATTGAGGATTGAGGATTGAGGATTGCGGATTGAGGATTGAGGATGAGGGCTGAGGGTTGAGGATTGAGGTCTGAGGACTGGGGACTGAGGATTGAGGATTGAGAATTGAGGATTGAGGATTGAGGATTGAAGATTGAGGATTGGGTATTGAGGATTGAAGAATGAGGATTGAGGATTGAGGATTGAGGATTGAGGATTGAAGATTGAGGATTGAAGATTGAGGATTGAGTATTGAATATTGAGTATTGAGGATTGAAGATTGAGGATTGAGGATTGAGTGTTGACGATTGAGGACGAGGACTGACGGTTGAGGATTGAGGTTTGAGGGTTGATGATTGAGGACTGAGGATTGAGGATTGAGGATTGAGCATTGAGGATTGAAGATTGAGGACTGGGGATTGAGGATTGAAGGTTGAGGATTAAGGATTGAGGTTTGGGGATTGAGGATCTAGGATTGGAGATTGATTATTGAGGATTGAAGATTGAGGATTGAGGGTTGAGAATTGAGGATTGAGGATTGAGGAATGAGGATTGAGGATTCGGTATTGAGGATTGAAGAATGAGGATTGAAGATTGAGGATTGAGGATTGAGGATTGAAGATTGAGGATTGAGGATTGAAGATTGAGGATTGAGGATTGAGGATTGAGGATTGAGGATTGATGATTGCGGATAGAAGATTGAGGATTGGGTATTGCGGATTGAACATTAAGGATTGAGGATTGAGGATTGAGGATTGAGGATTGAGGACTGAAGATTGAATATTGATGATTGAAGGTTGAGGATTGAAGATTGATGGTTGTGGATTGAGGACGAGGACTGAGGGTTGAGTATTGATGTTTGAGGTCTGAGGATTGAGGATTGAGGATTGAGAATTGAGGATTGAGGATTGAAGCTTGAGGATTGAGGACTGAGGATTGAGGATTGAATATTGAGTATTGAGGATTGAAGATTGAGGATTGAGGATTGAGGTTTGAGGGTTGAGGACGTGGACTGACGGTTGAGGATTGAGGTTTGAGGATTGAGGATTGAGGATTGAGGATTGAGGATTGAGGATTGAGGATTGAGCATTGAGGAATGAAGATTGAGGACTGGAGATTGAGGATTGATGATACAGGATTAAGGATTGAGGATTGGGGATTGAGGATCTAGGATTGGAGATTGATTATTGAGGATTGAAGATTGAGGATAGAGGATTGAGGATTGAGAATTGAGAATTGAGTGTGAGGACTGAGGGTTGAGGATTGAGGATTGAGGATTGAAGATTGAGGATTGAGGATTGAAGATTGAGGATTGAGGATTGAGGATTGAGGATTGAGGATTCAGGATTGAGGATTGAGGATTGAGGATTGAGGATTGAGGATTGAAGATTCAGTATTGAGGATTGAAGATTGAGGATTGAGGATTGAGGATTGCGGATTGAGGATTGAGGATGAGGGCTGAGGGTTGAGGATTGAGGTCTGAGGACTGGGGACTGAGGATTGAGGATTGAGAATTGAGGATTGAGGATTGAGGATTGAAGATTGAGGATTGGGTATTGAGGATTGAAGAATGAGGATTGAGGATTGAGGATTGAGGATTGAGGATTGAAGATTGAGGATTGAAGATTGAGGATTGAGTATTGAATATTGATTATTGAGGATTGAAGATTGAGGATTGAGGATTGAGTGTTGACGATTGAGGACGAGGACTGACGGTTGAGGATTGAGGTTTGAGGGTTGAGGATTGAAGACTGAGGATTGAGGATTGAGGATTGAGCATTGAGGATTGAAGATTGAGGACTGGGGATTGAGGATTGAAGGTTGAGGATTAAGGATTGAGGTTTGGGGATTGAGGATCTAGGATTGGAGATTGATTATTGAGGATTGAAGATTGAGGATTGAGGGTTGAGAATTGAGGATTGAGGATTGAGGAATGAAGATTGAGGATTCGGTATTGAGGATTGAAGAATGAGGATTGAAGATTGAGGATTGAGGATTGAGGATTGAAGATTGAGGATTGAGGATTGAAGATTGAGGATTGAGGATTGAGGATTGAGGATTGAGGATTGATGATTGCGGATAGAAGATTGAGGATTGGGTATTGCGGATTGAACATTAAGGATTGAGGGTTGAGGATTGAGGTCTGAGGACTGGGGACTGAGGATTGAGGATTGAGAATTGAGGATTGAGGATTGAGGATTGAAGATTGAGGATTGGGTATAGAGGATTGAAGAATGAGGATTGACGATTGAGGATTGAGGATTGAGGATTGAAGATTGAGGATTGAATATTGAGGATTGAGTATTGAATATTGAGTATTGAGGATTGAAGATTGAGGATTGAGGATTGAGTGTTGACGATTGAGGACGAGGACTGACGGTTGTGGATTGAGGTTTGAGGGTTGAGGATTGAGGACTGAGGATTCAGGATTGAGGATTGAGCATTGAGGATTGAAGATTGAGGACTGCGTATTGAGGATTGAAGGTTGAGGATTAAGGATTGAGGTTTGGGGATTGAGGATCTAGGATTGGAGATTGATTATTGAGGATTGAAGATTGAGGATTGAAGATTGAGGACTGAGTGTTGAGGGTTGAGTGATGAGAATTGATGTTTCTGGATTGAGATTTGAAGATTGAAGAATGGGGATTGAGTATTGAAAACTGTGAATTGAGGATATTCTCTGGAGGACTGAGGACTGACAATTGATTGTTGAGGACTGAGGGCTGAAGATTGAGGATTCTGGATTGAGGACTAGGGATTGAGTTTTGAGGACTGAGGATTGAGGGTTCTGGATTGAGGATTGAGGATTGACGCTTGAGGATTGAGGATTGAGGATGGAGGATTGAAGAGAGCGGACAGAGTGTTGAGGATTGTGTGTTGAGAATTGATGTTTGAGGATTGAGATTTGATTATTGGCTATTGTGGATTGAGTATTGAACCATGAGAATTCAGGATATTCTATTGAGTATTGAGAATTGAGGATTGATGGTTGAGTATTGAGTATTGATGGTTGAGGGTTGTGCGTTGAATATTGAGGGTTGAGTGATGAGAATTGATGTTTGTGGATAGAGATTTGAAGATTGCAGGCTGAGTATTGAGTATTGAAACCTGTGAATTGAGGATATTCTATTGAGGATTGAGGATTCACAACTGATTGTTGAAGTCTGAGGGTTGAATATTGAGGGTTCAGGATTGTGGATTCAGGATTGAGGTTTGAGGACTGGGGATTGAGGATTGAGGATTGAGGATTGAGTATTGAGGATTGAGGATTGAGGATTGAAGGTTGAATATTGATGATTGAAGATTGAGGATCGACGATTGAGGGTTGCGGATTGAGGACGAGGACTGAGGGTTGAGTATTGATGTTTGAGGTCTGAGGATTGAGGATTGAGTATTGAAGATTGAGTATTGAGGATTGGAGATTGAGGATTGAGGATTGCGGATTGAGGATTGAGGATGAGGGCTGAGGGTTGAGGATTGAGGTTTGAGGACTGAGGACTGAGGATTGAGGATTGAGAATTGAGGATTGAGGATTGAGGATTGAAGATTGAGGATTGGGTATTGAGGATTGAAGAATGAGGATTGAGAATTGAGGACTGAGGATTGAGGATTGAGGATTGAAGATTGAGCATTCAGGATTGGAGATGGACGATTGAGGATTGAGGACCGAGGATTGAGGATTGGGGATTGAAGGTTGAGTATTGGGGATTGAAGATTGACGATTGAGGATTGAGAATTGAGGATTGATGATAGAGGATTAAGGATTGAGGATTGGGGATTGAGGATCTAGGATTGGAGATTGATTACTGAGGATTGAAGATTGAGGATTGAGGTTTGAGGAACGAGGATTGAGTATTGAGGATTGAGGACTGAGGATTGACGATTCAGTATTGAATATTGAGGATTGATTACTGAGGATTGAGGATTGAGGATTGAGGATTGACGCTTGAGGATTGAGGATTGAGGATGGAGGATTGAAGAGAGAGGACTGAGTGTTGAGGATTGCGTGTTGAGAATTGATGTTTGGGGATTGAGATTTGATTATTGAATATTGTGGATTGAGTATTGAACCATGAGAATTCAGGATATTCCTTTGAGTATTGAGAATTGAGGATTGATGGTTGAGTATTGAGGATTGATGGTTGAGGGTTGTGCGTTGAATATTGTGGATTGAGGATTGAGGATTGAGGATTGAGGATTGAGGATTGAAGACTGAGTATTGATGATTGAAGATTGAGGATTGAGGATTGAGGGTTGAGGTTTGAGAACGAGGACTGACGGTTGAGGATTGAGGTTTGAGGATTGAGGATTGAGGATTGAGGACTGAAAATTGAATATTGATGATTGAAGGTTGAGGATTCAGTATTGATGGTTGTGGATTGAGGACGAGGACTGAGGGTTGAGTATTGCTGTTTGAGGTCTGAGGATTGAGGATTGAGGATTGAGAATTGAGGATTGAGGATAGAGGATTGAAGATTGAGGATTGGGTATTGAGGATTGAAGAATGAGGATTGAGGATTGAGGATTGAGGATTGAGGATTGAGGATTGAAGACTGAGTATTGAGGATTGAAGATTGAGGATTGAGGATTGAGGATTGAGGATTGCGTATTGAGGATTGAGGATTGCATATTGAGTATTGAGGATTGAAGATAGAGGATTGAGGATTGAGGATTGAGGATTGGGTATTGAAGATTGAGGTTTGGGGTTTGAGGATTGACGATTGAGGATTGAGTATTGAGGATTGAGAACTGAGGATTGATTATTGAAGATTGAGTATTGAGGATTGAAGATTGAGGATTGAGGATTGAGGATTGAAGATTGACGATTGAGGACTGAGGATTGAGGATTGAATATTGAGTATTGAGGATTGAAGATTGAGGATTGAGGATTGAGGTTTGAGGGTTGAGGACGTGGACTGACGGTTGAGGATTGAGGTTTGAGGATTGAGGATTGAGGATTGAGGACTGAGGATTGAGGATTGAGGATTGAGCATTGAGGAATGAAGATTGAGGACTGGAGATTGAGGATTGATGATAGAGGATTAAGGATTGAGGATTGGGGATTGAGGATCTAGGATTGGAGATTGATTATTGAGGATTGAAGATTGAGGATTGAGGATTGAGGATTGAGAATTGAGAATTGAGTGTGAGGACTGAGGGCTGAGGATTGAGGTTTGAGGATTGAAGATTGAGTATTGAGGATTGAAAATTGAGGATTGAGGATTCAGGATTGAGGATTGAGGATTGAGGATTGAGGATTGAGGATTGAGGATTGAAGATTGAGTATTGAGGATTGTAGATTGAGGATTGAGGATTGAGGATTGCGGATTGAGGATTGAGGATGAGGGCTGAGGGTTGAGGATTGAGGTCTGAGGACTGGGGACTGAGGATTGAGGATTGAGAATTGAGGATTGAGGATTGAGGATTGAAGATTGAGGATTGGGTATTCAGGATTGAAGAATGAGGATTGAGGATTGAGGATTGAGGATTGAGGATTGAGGATTGAAGATTGAGGATTGAAGATTGAGGATTGAGTATTGAATATTGAGTACTGAGGATTGAAGATTGAGGATTGAGGATTGAGTGTTGACGATTGAGGACGAGGACTGACGGTTGAGGATTGAGGTTTGAGGGTTGAGGATTGAGGACTGAGGATTGAGGATTGAGGATTGAGCATTGAGGATTGAAGATTGAAGATTGAGGATCGAGGATTGAGGGTTGTGGATTGAGGACGAGGACTGAGGGTTGAGTATTGATGTTTGAGGTCTGAGGATTGAGGATTGAGGATTGAGAATTGAGGACTGAGGATAGAGGATTGAAGATTGAGGATTGAGGATTGAGGATTGAGGATTGAGGATTGAGGATTGAAGACTGGGTATTGAGGATTGAAGGTTGAGGATTGAGGATTGAGGATTGAGGATTGCGTATTGAGGATTGAGGATTGCATATTGAGTATTGAGGATTGAAGATAGAGGATTGAGGATTGAGGATTGAGGATTGAGTATTGAAGATTGAGGATTGAAGACTGAGTATTGAAGATTGAGTATTGAGGATTGAAAATTGAGGATTGAGGATTCAGGATTGAGGATTGAGGATTGAGGATTGAGGATTGAGGATTGAAGATTGAGTATTGAGGATTGAAGACTGAGGATTGAGGATTGAGGATTGCGGATTGAGGATTGAGGATGAGGGCTGAGGGTTGAGGATTGAGGTCTGAGGACTGGGGACTGAGGATTGAGGATTGAGAATTGAGGATTGAGGATTGAGGATTGAAGATTGAGGATTGGGTATTGAGGATTGAAGAATGAGGATTGAAGATTGAGGATTGAGGATTGTGGATTGAGGATTGAGCATTGAGGATTGAAGATTGAGGACTGGGGATTGAGGATTGAAGGTTGAGGATTAAGGATTGAGGTTTGGGGATTGAGGATCTCGGATTGGAGATTGATTATTGAGGATTGAAGATTGAGGATTGAGGGTTGAGAATTGAGGATTGAGGATTGAGGAATGAAGATTGAGGATTCGGTATTGAGGATTGAAGAATGAGGATTGAAGATTGAGGATTGAGGATTGAGGATTGAAGATTGAGGATTGAGGATTGAAGATTGAGGATTGAGGATTGAGGATTGAGGATTGAGGATTGATGATTGCGGATAGAACATTGAGGATTGGGTATTGCGGATTGAACATTAAGGATTGAGGGTTGAGGATTGAGGTCTGAGGACTGGGGACTGAGGATTGAGGATTGAGAATTGAGGATTGAGGATTGAGGATTGAAGATAGAGGATTGGGTATTGAGGATTGAAGAATGAGGATTGAGGATTGAGGATTGAGGATTGAGGATTGAAGATTGAGGATTGAATATTGAGGATTGAGTATTGAATATTGAGTATTGAGGATTGAAGATTGAGGATTGAGGATTGAGTGTTGACGATTGAGGACGAGGACTGACGGTTGTGGATTGAGGTTTGAGGGTTGAGGATTGAGGACTGAGGATTGAGGATTGAGGATTGAGCATTGAGGATTGAAGATTGAGGACTGGGTATTGAGGATTGAAGGTTGAGGATTAAGGATTGAGGTTTGGGGATTGAGGATCTAGGATTGGAGATTGATTATTGAGGATTGAAGATTGAGGATTGATGATTGAGGATTGAAGATTGAGGACTGAGTGTTGAGGGTTGAGTGATGAGAATTGATGTTTGTGGATTGAGATTTGAAGATTGAAGAATGGGGATTGAGTATTGAAAACTGTGAATTGAGGATATTCTCTGGAGGACTGAGGACTGACAATTGATTGTTGAGGACTGAGGGCTGAAGATTGAGGATTCTGGATTGAGGACTAGGGATTGAGTTTTGAGGACTGAGGATTGAGGGTTCAGGATTGAGGATTGAGGATTGACGCTTGAGGATTGAGGATTGAGGATGGAGGATTGAAGAGAGAGGACAGAGTGTTGAGGATTGTGTGTTGAGAATTGATGTTTGAGGATTGAGATTTGATTATTGGATATTGTGGATTGAGTATTGAACCATGAGAATTCAGGATATTCTATTGAGTATTGAGAATTGAGGATTGATGGTTGAGTATTGAGTATTGATGGTTGAGGGTTGTGCGTTGAATATTGAGGGTTGAGTGATGAGAATTGATGTTTGTGGATAGAGATTTGAAGATTGCAGGCTGAGTATTGAGTATTGAAACCTGTGAATTGAGGATATTTTATTGAGGATTGAGGATACACAACTGACTGTTGAAGTCTGAGGGTTGAATATTGAGGGTTCAGGATTGTGGATTCAGGATTGAGGTTTGAGGACTGGGGATTGAGGATTGAGGATTGAGTATTGAGGATTGAGGATTGAGGATTGAAGGTTGAATATTGATGATTGAAGATTGAGGATCGACGATTGAGGGTTGCGGATTGAGGACGAGGACTGAGGGTTGAGTATTGATGTTTGAGGTCTGAGGATTGAGGATTGAGTATTGAAGATTGAGTATTGAGGATTGGAGATTGAGGATTGAGGATTGCGGATTGAGGATTGAGGATGAGGGCTGAGGGTTGAGGATTGAGGTTTGAGGACTGAGGACTGAGGATTGAGGATTGAGAATTGAGGATTGAGGATTGAGGATTGAGGATTGAGGATTGGGTATTGAGGATTGAAGAATGAGGATTGAGGATTGAGGACTGAGGATTGAGGATTGAGGATTGAAGATTGAGCATTCAGGATTGGAGATGGACGATTGAGGATTGAGGACCGAGGATTGAGGATTGGGGATTGAAGGTTGTGTATTGGGGATTGAAGATTGACGATTGAGGACTGAGAATTGAGGATTGATGATAGAGGATTAAGGATTGAGGATTGGGGATTGAGGATCTAGGATTGGAGATTGATTACTGAGGATTGAACATTGAGGATTGAGGTTTGAGGAACGAGGATTGAGGATTGAGGATTGAGGACTGAGGATTGACGATTCAGTATTGAATATTGAGGATTGATTACTGAGGATTGAGGATTGAGGATTGAGGATTGACGCTTGAGGATTGAGGATTGAGGATGGAGGATTGAAGAGAGAGGACTGAGTGTTGAGGATTGCGCGTTGAGAATTGATTTTTGGGGATTGAGATTTGATTATTGAATATTGTGGATTGAGTATTGAACCATGAGAATTCAGGATATTCTTTTGAGTATTGAGAATTGAGGATTGATGGTTGAGTATTGAGGATTGATGGTTGAGGGTTGTGCGTTGAATATTGTGGATTGAGGATTGAGGATTGAGGATTGAGGATTGAGGATTGAAGACTGAGTATTGATGATTGAAGATTGAGGATTGAGGATTGAGGGATGAGGTTTGAGAACGAGGACTGACGGTTGAGGATTGAGGTTTGAGGATTGAGGATTGAGGATTGAGGACTGAAGATTGAATATTGATGATTGAAGGTTGAGGATTCAGTATTGATGGTTGTGGATTGAGGACGAGGACTGAGGGTTGAGTATTGCTGTTTGAGGTCTGAGGATTGAGGATTGAGGATTGAGAATTGAGGATTGAGGATAGAGGATTGAAGATTGAGGATTGGGTATTGAGGATTGAAGAATGAGGATTGAGGATTGAGGATTGAGGATTGAGGATTGAGGATTGAAGACTGAGTATTGAGGATTGAAGATTGAGGATTGAGGATTGAGGATTGAGGATTGCGTATTGAGGATTGAGGATTGCATATTGAGTATTGAGGATTGAAGATAGAGGATTGAGGATTGAGGATTGAGGATTGAGTATTGAAGATTGAGGTTTGGGGTTTGAGGATTGACGATTGAGGATTGAGTATTGAGGATTGAGAATTGAGGATTGATTATTGAAGATTGAGTATTGAGGATTGAAGATTGAGGATTGAGGATTGAGGATTGAAGATTGACGATTGAGGACTGAGGATTGAGGATTGAATATTGAGTATTGAGGATTGAAGATTGAGGATTGAGGATTGAGGTTTGAGGGTTGAGGACGTGGACTGACGGTTGAGGATTGAGGTTTGAGGATTGAGGATTGAGGATTGAGGACTGAGGATTGAGGATTGAGGATTGAGCATTGAGGAATGAAGATTGAGGACTGGAGATTGAGGATTGATGATAGAGGATTAAGGATTGAGGATTGGGGATTGAGGATCTAGGATTGGAGATTGATTATTGAGGATTGAAGATTGAGGATTGAGGATTGAGGATTGAGAATTGAGAATTGAGTGTGAGGACTGAGGGCTGAGGATTGAGGTTTGAGGATTGAAGATTGAGTATTGAGGATTGAAAATTGAGGATTGAGGATTCAGGATTGAGAATTGAGGATTGAGGATTGAGGATTGAGGATTGAAGATTGAGTATTGAGGATTGTAGATTGAGGATTGAGGATTGAGGATTGCGGATTGAGGATTGAGGATGAGGGCTGAGGGTTGAGGATTGAGGTCTGAGGACTGGGGACTGAGGATTGAGGATTGAGAATTGAGGATTGAGGATTGAGGATTGAAGATTGAGGATTGGGTATTCAGGATTGAAGAATGAGGATTGAGGATTGAGGATTGAGGATTGAGGATTGAGGATTGAAGATTGAGGATTGAAGATTGAGGATTGAGTATTGAATATTGAGTATTGAGGATTGAAGATTGAGGATTGAGGATTGAGTGTTGACGATTGAGGACGAGGACTGACGGTTGAGGATTGAGGTTTGAGGGTTGAGGATTGAGGACTGAGGATTGAGGATTGAGGATTGAGCATTGAGGATTGAAGATTGAAGATTGAGGATCGAGGATTGAGGGTTGTGGATTGAGGACGAGGACTGAGGGTTGAGTATTGATGTTTGAGGTCTGAGGATTGAGGATTGAGGATTGAGAATTGAGGACTGAGGATAGAGGATTGAAGATTGAGGATTGAGGATTGAGGATTGAGGATTGAGGATTGAGGATTGAAGACTGGGTATTGAGGATTGAAGGTTGAGGATTGAGGATTGAGGATTGAGGATTGCGTATTGAGGATTGAGGATTGCATATTGAGTATTGAGGATTGAAGATAGAGGATTGAGGATTGAGGATTGAGGATTGAGTATTGAAGATTGAGGATTGAAGACTGAGTATTGAAGATTGAGTATTGAGGATTGAAAATTGAGGATTGAGGATTCAGGATTGAGGATTGAGGATTGAGGATTGAGGATTGAGGATTGAAGATTGAGGATTGGGTATTGAGGATTGAAGAATGAGGATTGAGGATTGAGGATTGAAGACTGGGTATTGAGGATTGAATATTGAGGATTGAGGATTGAGGATTGAGGATTGCGTATTGAGGATTGAGGATTGCATATTGAGTATTGAGGATTGAAGATAGAGGATTGAGGATTGAGGATTGAGGATTGAGTATTGAGGATTGAGAATTGAGGATTGATTATTGAAGATTGAGTATTGAGGATTGAAGATTGAGGATTGAGGATTGAGGATTGAAGCTTGAGGATTGAGGACTGAGGATTGAGGATTGAATATTGAGTATTGAGGATTGAAGATTGAGGATTGAGGATTGAGGTTTGAGGGTTGAGGACGTGGACTGACGGTTGAGGATTGAGGTTTGAGGATTGAGGATTGAGGATTGAGGACTGAGGATTGAGGATTGAGGATTGAGCATTGAGGAATGAAGATTGAGGCCTGGAGATTGAGGATTGATGATAGACGATTAAGGATTGAGGATTGGGGATTGAGGATCTAGGATTGGAGATTGATTATTGAGGATTGAAGATTGAGGATTGAGGATTGAGGATTGAGAATTGAGAATTGAGTGTGAGGACTGAGGGTTGAGGATTGAGGTTTGAGGATTGAAGATTGAGTATTGAGGATTGAAAATTGAGGATTGAGGATTCAGGATTGAGGATTGAGGATTGAGGATTGAGGATTGAGGATTGAAGATTCAGTATTGAGGATTGAAGATTGAGGATTGACGATTGAGGATTGCGGATTGAGGATTGAGGATGAGGGCTGAGGGTTGAGGATTGAGGTCTGAGGACTGGGGACTGAGGATTGAGGATTGAGAATTGAGGATTGAGGATTGAGGATTGAAGATTGAGGATTGGGTATTGAGGATTGAAGAATGAGGATTGAGGATTGAGGATTGAGGATTGAGGATTGAAGATTGAGGATTGAAGATTGAGGATTGAGTATTGAATATTGAGTATTGAGGATTGAAGATTGAGGATTGAGGATTGAGTGTTGACGATTGAGGACGAGGACTGACGGTTGAGGATTGAGGTTTGAGGGTTGAGGATTGAAGACTGAGGACTGAGGATTGAGGATTGAGCATTGAGGATTGAAGATTGAGGACTGGGGATTGAGGATTGAAGGTTGAGGATTAAGGATTGAGGTTTGGGGATTGAGGATCTAGGATTGGAGATTGATTATTGAGGATTGAAGATTGAGGATTGAGGGTTGAGAATTGAGGATTGAGGATTGAGGAATGAAGATTGAGGATTCGGTATTGAGGATTGAAGAATGAGGATTGAAGATTGAGGATTGAGGATTGAGGATTGAAGATTGAGGATTGAGGATTGAAGATTGAGGATTGAGGATTGAGGATTGAGGATTGAGGATTGATGATTGCGGATAGAAGATTGAGGATTGGGTATTGCGGATTGAACATTAAGGATTGAGGGTTGAGGATTGAGGTCTGAGGACTGGGGACTGAGGATTGAGGATTGAGAATTGAGGATTGAGGATTGAGGATTGAAGATTGAGGATTGGGTATTGAGGATTGAAGAATGAGGATTGACGATTGAGGATTGAGGATTGAGGATTGAAGATTGAGGATTGAATATTGAGGATTGAGTATTGAATATTGAGTATTGAGGATTGAGGATTGAAGACTGGGTATTGAAGATTGAGTATTGAGGATTGAAAATTGAGGATTGAGGATTCAGGATTGAGGATTGAGGATTGAGGATTGAGGATTGAGGATTGAAGATTGAGTATTGAGGATTGAAGACTGAGGATTGAGGATTGAGGATTGCGGATTGAGGATTGAGGATGAGGGCTGAGGGTTGAGGATTGAGGTCTGAGGACTGGGGACTGAGGATTGAGGATTGAGAATTGAGGATTGAGGATTGAGGATTGAAGATTGAGGATTGGGTATTGAGGATTGAAGAATGAGGATTGAGGATTGAGGATTGAGGATTGTGGATTGAGGATTGAGCATTGAGGATTGAAGATTGAGGACTGGGGATTGAGGATTGAAGGTTGAGGATTAAGGATTGAGGTTTGGGGATTGAGGATCTAGGATTGGAGATTGATTATTGAGGATTGAAGATTGAGGATTGAGGGTTGAGAATTGAGGATTGAGGATTGAGGAATGAAGATTGAGGATTCGGTATTGAGGATTGAAGAATGAGGATTGAAGATTGAGGATTGAGGATTGAGGATTGAAGATTGAGGATTGTGGATTGAAGATTGAGGATTGAGGATTGAGGATTGAGGATTGAGGATTGATGATTGCGGATAGAACATTGAGGATTGGGTATTGCGGATTGAACATTAAGGATTGAGGGTTGAGGATTGAGGTCTGAGGACTGGGGACTGAGGATTGAGGATTGAGAATTGAGGATTGAGGATTGAGGATTGAAGATAGAGGATTGGGTATTGAGGATTGAAGAATGAGGATTGAGGATTGAGGATTGAGGATTGAGGATTGAAGATTGAGGATTGAATATTGAGGATTGAGTATTGAATATTGAGTATTGAGGATTGAAGATTGAGGATTGAGGATTGAGTGTTGACGATTGAGGACGAGGACTGACGGTTGTGGATTGAGGTTTGAGGGTTGAGGATTGAGGACTGAGGATTGAGGATTGAGGATTGAGCATTGAGGATTGAAGATTGAGGACTGGGTATTGAGGATTGAAGGTTGAGGATTAAGGATTGAGGTTTGGGGATTGAGGATCTAGGATTGGAGATTGATTATTGAGGATTGAAGATTGAGGATTGATGATTGAGGATTGAAGATTGAGGACTGAGTGTTGAGGGTTGAGTGATGAGAATTGATGTTTGTGGATTGAGATTTGAAGATTGAAGAATGGGGATTGAGTATTGAAAACTGTGAATTGAGGATATTCTCTGGAGGACTGAGGACTGACAATTGATTGTTGAGGACTGAGGGCTGAAGATCGAGGATTCTGGATTGAGGACTAGGGATTGAGTTTTGAGGACTGAGGATTGAGGGTTCAGGATTGAGGATTGAGGATTGACGCTTGAGGATTGAGGATTGAGGATGGAGGATTGAAGAGAGAGGACAGAGTGTTGAGGATTGTGTGTTGAGAATTGATGTTTGAGGATTGAGATTTGATTATTGGATATTGTGGATTGAGTATTGAACCATGAGAATTCAGGATATTCTATTGAGTATTGAGAATTGAGGATTGATGGTTGAGTATTGAGTATTGATGGTTGAGGGTTGTGCGTTGAATATTGAGGGTTGAGTGATGAGAATTGATGTTTGTGGATAGAGATTTAAAGATTGCAGGCTGAGTATTGAGTATTGAAACCTGTGAATTGAGGATATTTTATTGAGGATTGAGGATACACAACTGACTGTTGAAGTCTGAGGGTTGAATATTGAGGGTTCAGGATTGTGGAATCAGGATTGAGGTTTGAGGACTGGGGATTGAGGATTGAGGATTGAGTATTGAGGATTGAGGATTGAGGATTGAAGGTTGAATATTGATGATTGAAGATTGAGGATCGACGATTGAGGGTTGCGGATTGAGGACGAGGACTGAGGGTTGAGTATTGATGTTTGAGGTCTGAGGATTGAGGATTGAGTATTGAAGATTGAGTATTGAGGATTGGAGATTGAGGATTGAGGATTGCGGATTGAGGATTGAGGATGAGGGCTGAGGGTTGAGGATTGAGGTTTGAGGACTGAGGACTGAGGATTGAGGATTGAGAATTGAGGATTGAGGATTGAGGATTGAAGATTGAGGATTGGGTATTGAGGATTGAAGAATGAGGATTGAGGATTGAGGACTGAGGATTGAGGATTGAGGATTGAAGATTGAGCATTCAGGATTGGAGATGGACGATTGAGGATTGAGGACCGAGGATTGAGGATTGGGGATTGAAGGTTGAGTATTGGGGATTGAAGATTGACGATTGAGGACTGAGAATTGAGGATTGATGATAGAGGATTAAGGATTGAGGATTGGGGATTGAGGATCTAGGATTGGAGATTGATTACTGAGGATTGAACATTGAGGATTGAGGTTTGAGGAACGAGGATTGAGGATTGAGTATTGAAGATTGAGTATTGAGGATTGGAGATTGAGGATTGAGGATTGCGGATTGAGGATTGAGGATGAGGGCTGAGGGTTGAGGATTGAGGTTTGAGGACTGAGGACTGAGGATTGAGGATTGAGAATTGAGGATTGAGGATTGAGGATTGAAGATTGAGGATTGGGTATTGAGGATTGAAGAATGAGGATTGAGGATTGAGGACTGAGGATTGAGGATTGAGGATTGAAGATTGAGCATTCAGGATTGGAGATGGACGATTGAGGATTGAGGACCGAGGATTGAGGATTGGGGATTGAAGGTTGAGTATTGGGGATTGAAGATTGACGATTGAGGATTGAGAATTGAGGATTGATGATAGAGGATTAAGGATTGAGGATTGGGGATTGAGGATCTAGGATTGGAGATTGATTACTGAGGATTGAAGATTGAGGATTGAGGTTTGAGGAACGAGGATTGAGTATTGAGGATTGAGGACTGAGGATTGACGATTCAGTATTGAATATTGAGGATTGATTACTGAGGATTGAGGATTGAGGATTGAGGATTGACGCTTGAGGATTGAGGATTGAGGATGGAGGATTGAAGAGAGAGGACTGAGTGTTGAGGATTGCGTGTTGAGAATTGATGTTTGGGGATTGAGATTTGATTATTGAATATTGTGGATTGAGTATTGAACCATGAGAATTCAGGATATTCTTTTGAGTATTGAGAATTGAGGATTGATGGTTGAGTATTGAGGATTGATGGTTGAGGGTTGTGCGTTGAATATTGTGGATTGAGGATTGAGGATTGAGGATTGAGGATTGAGGATTGAAGACTGAGTATTGATGATTGAAGATTGAGGATTGAGGATTGAGGGTTGAGGTTTGAGAACGAGGACTGACGGTTGAGGATTGAGGTTTGAGGATTGAGGATTGAGGATTGAGGACTGAAAATTGAATATTGATGATTGAAGGTTGAGGATTCAGTATTGATGGTTGTGGATTGAGGACGAGGACTGAGGGTTGAGTATTGCTGTTTGAGGTCTGAGGATTGAGGATTGAGGATTGAGAATTGAGGATTGAGGATAGAGGATTGAAGATTGAGGATTGGGTATTGAGGATTGAAGAATGAGGATTGAGGATTGAGGATTGAGGATTGAGGATTGAGGATTGAAGACTGAGTATTGAGGATTGAAGATTGAGGATTGAGGATTGAGGATTGAGGATTGCGTATTGAGGATTGAGGATTGCATATTGAGTATTGAGGATTGAAGATAGAGGATTGAGGATTGAGGATTGAGGATTGGGTATTGAAGATTGAGGTTTGGGGTTTGAGGATTGACGATTGAGGATTGAGTATTGAGGATTGAGAACTGAGGATTGATTATCGAAGATTGAGTATTGAGGATTGAAGATTGAGGATTGAGGATTGAGGATTGAAGATTGACGATTGAGGACTGAGGATTGAGGATTGAATATTGAGTATTGAGGATTGAAGATTGAGGATTGAGGATTGAGGTTTGAGGGTTGAGGACGTGGACTGACGGTTGAGGATTGAGGTTTGAGGATTGAGGATTGAGGATTGAGGACTGAGGATTGAGGATTGAGGATTGAGCATTGAGGAATGAAGATTGAGGACTGGAGATTGAGGATTGATGATAGAGGATTAAGGATTGAGGATTGGGGATTGAGGATCTAGGATTGGAGATTGATTATTGAGGATTGAAGATTGAGGATTGAGGATTGAGGATTGAGAATTGAGAATTGAGTGTGAGGACTGAGGGCTGAGGATTGAGGTTTGAGGATTGAAGATTGAGTATTGAGGATTGAAAATTGAGGATTGAGGATTCAGGATTGAGGATTGAGGATTGAGGATTGAGGATTGAGGATTGAAGATTGAGTATTGAGGATTGTAGATTGAGGATTGAGGATTGAGGATTGCGGATTGAGGATTGAGGATGAGGGCTGAGGGTTGAGGATTGAGGTCTGAGGACTGGGGACTGAGGATTGAGGATTGAGAATTGAGGATTGAGGATTGAGGATTGAAGATTGAGGATTGGGTATTCAGGATTGAAGAATGAGGATTGAGGATTGAGGATTGAGGATTGAGGATTGAGGATTGAAGATTGAGGATTGAAGATTGAGGATTGAGTATTGAATATTGAGTACTGAGGATTGAAGATTGAGGATTGAGGATTGAGTGTTGACGATTGAGGACGAGGACTGACGGTTGAGGATTGAGGTTTGAGGGTTGAGGATTGAGGACTGAGAATTGAGGATTGAGGATTGAGCATTGAGGATTGAAGATTGAAGATTGAGGATCGAGGATTGAGGGTTGTGGATTGAGGACGAGGACTGAGGGTTGAGTATTGATGTTTGAGGTCTGAGGATTGAGGATTGAGGATTGAGAATTGAGGACTGAGGATAGAGGATTGAAGATTGAGGATTGAGGATTGAGGATTGAGGATTGAGGATTGAGGATTGAAGACTGGGTATTGAGGATTGAAGGTTGAGGATTGAGGATTGAGGATTGAGGATTGCGTATTGAGGATTGAGGATTGCATATTGAGTATTGAGGATTGAAGATAGAGGATTGAGGATTGAGGATTGAGGATTGAGTATTGAAGATTGAGGATTGAAGACTGAGTATTGAAGATTGAGTATTGAGGATTGAAAATTGAGGATTGAGGATTCAGGATTGAGGATTGAGGATTGAGGATTGAGGATTGAGGATTGAAGATTGAGTATTGAGGATTGAAGACTGAGGATTGAGGATTGAGGATTGCGGATTGAGGATTGAGGATGAGGGCTGAGGGTTGAGGATTGAGGTCTGAGGACTGGGGACTGAGGATTGAGGATTGAGAATTGAGGATTGAGGATTGAGGATTGAAGATTGAGGATTGGGTATTGAGGATTGAAGAATGAGGATTGAGGATTGAGGATTGAGGATTGTGGATTGAGGATTGAGCATTGAGGATTGAAGATTGAGGACTGGGGATTGAGGATTGAAGGTTGAGGATTAAGGATTGAGGTTTGGGGATTGAGGATCTCGGATTGGAGATTGATTATTGAGGATCGAAGATTGAGGATTGAGGGTTGAGAATTGAGGATTGAGGATTGAGGAATGAAGATTGAGGATTCGGTATTGAGGATTGAAGAATGAGGATTGAAGATTGAGGATTGAGGATTGAGGATTGAAGATTGAGGATTGAGGATTGAAGATTGAGGATTGAGGATTGAGGATTGAGGATTGATGATTGCGGATAGAACATTGAGGATTGGGTATTGCGGATTGAACATTAAGGATTGAGGGTTGAGGATTGAGGTCTGAGGACTGGGGACTGAGGATTGAGGATTGAGAATTGAGGATTGAGGATTGAGGATTGAAGATAGAGGATTGGGTATTGAGGATTGAAGAATGAGGATTGAGGATTGAGGATTGAGGATTGAGGATTGAAGATTGAGGATTGAATATTGAGGATTGAGTATTGAATATTGAGTATTGAGGATTGAAGATTGAGGATTGAGGATTGAGTGTTGACGATTGAGGACGAGGACTGACGGTTGTGGATTGAGGTTTGAGGGTTGAGGATTGAGGACTGAGGATTGAGGATTGAGGATTGAGCATTGAGGATTGAAGATTGAGGACTGGGTATTGAGGATTGAAGGTTGAGGATTAAGGATTGAGGTTTGGGGATTGAGGATCTAGGATTGGAGATTGATTATTGAGGATTGAAGATTGAGGATTGATGATTGAGGATTGAAGATTGAGGACTGAGTGTTGAGGGTTGAGTGATGAGAATTGATGTTTGTGGATTGAGATTTGAAGATTGAAGAATGGGGATTGAGTATTGAAAACTGTGAATTGAGGATATTCTCTGGAGGACTGAGGACTGACAATTGATTGTTGAGGACTGAGGGCTGAAGATTGAGGATTCTGGATTGAGGACTAGGGATTGAGTTTTGAGGACTGAGGATTGAGGGTTCAGGATTGAGGATTGAGGATTGACGCTTGAGGATTGAGGATTGAGGATGGAGGATTGAAGAGAGAGGACAGAGTGTTGAGGATTGTGTGTTGAGAATTGATGTTTGAGGATTGAGATTTGATTATTGGATATTGTGGATTGAGTATTGAACCATGAGAATTCAGGATATTCTATTGAGTATTGAGAATTGAGGATTGATGGTTGAGTATTGAGTATTGATGGTTGAGGGTTGTGCGTTGAATATTGAGGGTTGAGTGATGAGAATTGATGTTTGTGGATAGAGATTTGAAGATTGCAGGCTGAGTATTGAGTATTGAAACCTGTGAATTGAGGATATTTTATTGAGGATTGAGGATACACAACTGACTGTTGAAGTCTGAGGGTTGAATATTGAGGGTTCAGGATTGTGGATTCAGGATTGAGGTTTGAGGACTGGGGATTGAGGATTGAGGATTGAGTATTGAGGATTGAGGATTGAGGATTGAAGGTTGAATATTGATGATTGAAGATTGAGGATCGACGATTGAGGGTTGCGGATTGAGGACGAGGACTGAGGGTTGAGTATTGATGTTTGAGGTCTGAGGATTGAGGATTGAGTATTGAAGATTGAGTATTGAGGATTGGAGATTGAGGATTGAGGATTGCGGATTGAGGATTGAGGATGAGGGCTGAGGGTTGAGGATTGAGGTTTGAGGACTGAGGACTGAGGATTGAGGATTGAGAATTGAGGATTGAGGATTGAGGATTGAAGATTGAGGATTGGGTATTGAGGATTGAAGAATGAGGATTGAGGATTGAGGACTGAGGATTGAGGATTGAGGATTGAAGATTGAGCATTCAGGATTGGAGATGGACGATTGATGATTGAGGACCGAGGATTGAGGATTGGGGATTGAAGGTTGAGCATTGGGGATTGAAGATTGACGATTGAGGACTGAGAATTGAGGATTGATGATAGAGGATTAAGGATTGAGGATTGGGGATTGAGGATCTAGGATTGGAGATTGATTACTGAGGATTGAACATTGAGGATTGAGGTTTGAGGAACGAGGATTGAGGATTGAGGATTGAGGACTGAGGATTGACGATTCAGTATTGAATATTGAGGATTGATTACTGAGGATTGAGGATTGAGGATTGAGGATTGACGCTTGAGGATTGAGGATTGAGGATGGAGGATTGAAGAGAGAGGACTGAGTGTTGAGGATTGCGTGTTGAGAATTGATTTTTGGGGATTGAGATTTGATTATTGAATATTGTGGATTGAGTATTGAACCATGAGAATTCAGGATATTCTTTTGAGTATTGAGAATTGAGGATTGATGGTTGAGTATTGAGGATTGATGGTTGAGGGTTGTGCGTTGAATATTGTGGATTGAGGATTGAGGATTGAGGATTGAGGATTGAGGATTGAGGATTGAGGATTGCGTATTGAGGATTGAGGATTGCATATTGAGTATTGAGGATTGAAGATAGAGGATTGAGGATTGAGGATTGAGGATTGAGTATTGAAGATTGAGGATTGAAGACTGAGTATTGAAGATTGAGTATTGAGGATTGAAAATTGAGGATTGAGGATTCAGGATTGAGGATTGAGGATTGAGGATTGAGGATTGAGGATTGAAGATTGAGTATTGAGGATTGAAGACTGAGGATTGAGGATTGAGGATTGCGGATTGAGGATTGAGGATGAGGGCTGAGGGTTGAGGATTGAGGTCTGAGGACTGGGGACTGAGGATTGAGGATTGAGAATTGAGGATTGAGGATTGAGGATTGAAGATTGAGGATTGGGTATTGAGGATTGAAGAATGAGGATTGAGGATTGAGGATTGAGGATTGTGGATTGAGGATTGAGCATTGAGGATTGAAGATTGAGGACTGGGGATTGAGGATTGAAGGTTGAGGATTAAGGATTGAGGTTTGGGGATTGAGGATCTCGGATTGGAGATTGATTATTGAGGATTGAAGATTGAGGATTGAGGGTTGAGAATTGAGGATTGAGGATTGAGGAATGAAGATTGAGGATTCGGTATTGAGGATTGAAGAATGAGGATTGAAGATTGAGGATTGAGGATTGAGGATTGAAGATTGAGGATTGAGGATTGAAGATTGAGGATTGAGGATTGAGGATTGAGGATTGAGGATTGATGATTGCGGATAGAACATTGAGGATTGGGTATTGCGGATTGAACATTAAGGATTGAGGGTTGAGGATTGAGGTCTGAGGACTGGGGACTGAGGATTGAGGATTGAGAATTGAGGATTGAGGATTGAGGATTGAAGATAGAGGATTGGGTATTGAGGATTGAAGAATGAGGATTGAGGATTGAGGATTGAGGATTGAGGATTGAAGATTGAGGATTGAATATTGAGGATTGAGTATTGAATATTGAGTATTGAGGATTGAAGATTGAGGATTGAGGATTGAGTGTTGACGATTGAGGACGAGGACTGACGGTTGTGGATTGAGGTTTGAGGGTTGAGGATTGAGGACTGAGGATTGAGGATTGAGGATTGAGCATTGAGGATTGAAGATTGAGGACTGGGTATTGAGGATTGAAGGTTGAGGATTAAGGATTGAGGTTTGGGGATTGAGGATCTAGGATTGGAGATTGATTATTGAGGATTGAAGATTGAGGATTGATGATTGAGGATTGAAGATTGAGGACTGAGTGTTGAGGGTTGAGTGATGAGAATTGATGTTTGTGGATTGAGATTTGAAGATTGAAGAATGGGGATTGAGTATTGAAAACTGTGAATTGAGGATATTCTCTGGAGGACTGAGGACTGACAATTGATTGTTGAGGACTGAGGGCTGAAGATTGAGGATTCTGGATTGAGGACTAGGGATTGAGTTTTGAGGACTGAGGATTGAGGGTTCAGGATTGAGGATTGAGGATTGACGCTTGAGGATTGAGGATTGAGGATGGAGGATTGAAGAGAGAGGACAGAGTGTTGAGGATTGTGTGTTGAGAATTGATGTTTGAGGATTGAGATTTGATTATTGGATATTGTGGATTGAGTATTGAACCATGAGAATTCAGGATATTCTATTGAGTATTGAGAATTGAGGATTGATGGTTGAGTATTGAGTATTGATGGTTGAGGGTTGTGCGTTGAATATTGAGGGTTGAGTGATGAGAATTGATGTTTGTGGATAGAGATTTGAAGATTGCAGGCTGAGTATTGAGTATTGAAACCTGTGAATTGAGGATATTTTATTGAGGATTGAGGATACACAACTGACTGTTGAAGTCTGAGGGTTGAATATTGAGGGTTCAGGATTGTGGATTCAGGATTGAGGTTTGAGGACTGGGGATTGAGGATTGAGGATTGAGTATTGAGGATTGAGGATTGAGGATTGAAGGTTGAATATTGATGATTGAAGATTGAGGATCGACGATTGAGGGTTGCGGATTGAGGACGAGGACTGAGGGTTGAGTATTGATGTTTGAGGTCTGAGGATTGAGGATTGAGTATTGAAGA
The DNA here is from genome assembly GCF_051401765.1 of Calliopsis andreniformis. NCBI lineage: Eukaryota > Metazoa > Arthropoda > Insecta > Hymenoptera > Andrenidae > Calliopsis > Calliopsis andreniformis. The sequence continues at coordinate 697,209 of NW_027480586.1, read as the reverse complement.
TTGAGTATTGAGGATTGGAGATTGAGGATTGAGGATTGCGGATTGAGGATTGAGGATGAGGGCTGAGGGTTGAGGATTGAGGTTTGAGGACTGAGGACTGAGGATTGAGGATTGAGAATTGAGGATTGAGGATTGAGGATTGAAGATTGAGGATTGGGTATTGAGGATTGAAGAATGAGGATTGAGGATTGAGGACTGAGGATTGAGGATTGAGGATTGAAGATTGAGCATTCAGGATTGGAGATGGACGATTGAGGATTGAGGACCGAGGATTGAGGATTGGGGATTGAAGGTTGAGTATTGGGGATTGAAGATTGACGATTGAGGACTGAGAATTGAGGATTGATGATAGAGGATTAAGGATTGAGGATTGGGGATTGAGGATCTAGGATTGGAGATTGATTACTGAGGATTGAACATTGAGGATTGAGGTTTGAGGAACGAGGATTGAGGATTGAGGATTGAGGACTGAGGATTGACGATTCAGTATTGAATATTGAGGATTGATTACTGAGGATTGAGGATTGAGGATTGAGGATTGACGCTTGAGGATTGAGGATTGAGGATGGAGGATTGAAGAGAGAGGACTGAGTGTTGAGGATTGCGTGTTGAGAATTGATTTTTGGGGATTGAGATTTGATTATTGAATATTGTGGATTGAGTATTGAACCATGAGAATTCAGGATATTCTTTTGAGTATTGAGAATTGAGGATTGATGGTTGAGTATTGAGGATTGATGGTTGAGGGTTGTGCGTTGAATATTGTGGATTGAGGATTGAGGATTGAGGATTGAGGATTGAGGATTGAAGACTGAGTATTGATGATTGAAGATTGAGGATTGAGGATTGAGGGATGAGGTTTGAGAACGAGGACTGACGGTTGAGGATTGAGGTTTGAGGATTGAGGATTGAGGATTGAGGACTGAAGATTGAATATTGATGATTGAAGGTTGAGGATTCAGTATTGATGGTTGTGGATTGAGGACGAGGACTGAGGGTTGAGTATTGCTGTTTGAGGTCTGAGGATTGAGGATTGAGGATTGAGAATTGAGGATTGAGGATAGAGGATTGAAGATTGAGGATTGGGTATTGAGGATTGAAGAATGAGGATTGAGGATTGAGGATTGAGGATTGAGGATTGAGGATTGAAGACTGAGTATTGAGGATTGAAGATTGAGGATTGAGGATTGAGGATTGAGGATTGCGTATTGAGGATTGAGGATTGCATATTGAGTATTGAGGATTGAAGATAGAGGATTGAGGATTGAGGATTGAGGATTGAGTATTGAAGATTGAGGTTTGGGGTTTGAGGATTGACGATTGAGGATTGAGTATTGAGGATTGAGAATTGAGGATTGATTATTGAAGATTGAGTATTGAGGATTGAAGATTGAGGATTGAGGATTGAGGATTGAAGATTGACGATTGAGGACTGAGGATTGAGGATTGAATATTGAGTATTGAGGATTGAAGATTGAGGATTGAGGATTGAGGTTTGAGGGTTGAGGACGTGGACTGACGGTTGAGGATTGAGGTTTGAGGATTGAGGATTGAGGATTGAGGACTGAGGATTGAGGATTGAGGATTGAGCATTGAGGAATGAAGATTGAGGACTGGAGATTGAGGATTGATGATAGAGGATTAAGGATTGAGGATTGGGGATTGAGGATCTAGGATTGGAGATTGATTATTGAGGATTGAAGATTGAGGATTGAGGATTGAGGATTGAGAATTGAGAATTGAGTGTGAGGACTGAGGGCTGAGGATTGAGGTTTGAGGATTGAAGATTGAGTATTGAGGATTGAAAATTGAGGATTGAGGATTCAGGATTGAGAATTGAGGATTGAGGATTGAGGATTGAGGATTGAAGATTGAGTATTGAGGATTGTAGATTGAGGATTGAGGATTGAGGATTGCGGATTGAGGATTGAGGATGAGGGCTGAGGGTTGAGGATTGAGGTCTGAGGACTGGGGACTGAGGATTGAGGATTGAGAATTGAGGATTGAGGATTGAGGATTGAAGATTGAGGATTGGGTATTCAGGATTGAAGAATGAGGATTGAGGATTGAGGATTGAGGATTGAGGATTGAGGATTGAAGATTGAGGATTGAAGATTGAGGATTGAGTATTGAATATTGAGTATTGAGGATTGAAGATTGAGGATTGAGGATTGAGTGTTGACGATTGAGGACGAGGACTGACGGTTGAGGATTGAGGTTTGAGGGTTGAGGATTGAGGACTGAGGATTGAGGATTGAGGATTGAGCATTGAGGATTGAAGATTGAAGATTGAGGATCGAGGATTGAGGGTTGTGGATTGAGGACGAGGACTGAGGGTTGAGTATTGATGTTTGAGGTCTGAGGATTGAGGATTGAGGATTGAGAATTGAGGACTGAGGATAGAGGATTGAAGATTGAGGATTGAGGATTGAGGATTGAGGATTGAGGATTGAGGATTGAAGACTGGGTATTGAGGATTGAAGGTTGAGGATTGAGGATTGAGGATTGAGGATTGCGTATTGAGGATTGAGGATTGCATATTGAGTATTGAGGATTGAAGATAGAGGATTGAGGATTGAGGATTGAGGATTGAGTATTGAAGATTGAGGATTGAAGACTGAGTATTGAAGATTGAGTATTGAGGATTGAAAATTGAGGATTGAGGATTCAGGATTGAGGATTGAGGATTGAGGATTGAGGATTGAGGATTGAAGATTGAGGATTGGGTATTGAGGATTGAAGAATGAGGATTGAGGATTGAGGATTGAAGACTGGGTATTGAGGATTGAATATTGAGGATTGAGGATTGAGGATTGAGGATTGCGTATTGAGGATTGAGGATTGCATATTGAGTATTGAGGATTGAAGATAGAGGATTGAGGATTGAGGATTGAGGATTGAGTATTGAGGATTGAGAATTGAGGATTGATTATTGAAGATTGAGTATTGAGGATTGAAGATTGAGGATTGAGGATTGAGGATTGAAGCTTGAGGATTGAGGACTGAGGATTGAGGATTGAATATTGAGTATTGAGGATTGAAGATTGAGGATTGAGGATTGAGGTTTGAGGGTTGAGGACGTGGACTGACGGTTGAGGATTGAGGTTTGAGGATTGAGGATTGAGGATTGAGGACTGAGGATTGAGGATTGAGGATTGAGCATTGAGGAATGAAGATTGAGGCCTGGAGATTGAGGATTGATGATAGACGATTAAGGATTGAGGATTGGGGATTGAGGATCTAGGATTGGAGATTGATTATTGAGGATTGAAGATTGAGGATTGAGGATTGAGGATTGAGAATTGAGAATTGAGTGTGAGGACTGAGGGTTGAGGATTGAGGTTTGAGGATTGAAGATTGAGTATTGAGGATTGAAAATTGAGGATTGAGGATTCAGGATTGAGGATTGAGGATTGAGGATTGAGGATTGAGGATTGAAGATTCAGTATTGAGGATTGAAGATTGAGGATTGACGATTGAGGATTGCGGATTGAGGATTGAGGATGAGGGCTGAGGGTTGAGGATTGAGGTCTGAGGACTGGGGACTGAGGATTGAGGATTGAGAATTGAGGATTGAGGATTGAGGATTGAAGATTGAAGATTCGGTATTGAGGATTGAAGAATGAGGATTGAGGATTGAGGATTGAGAATTGAGGATTGAGGATTGGGGATTGAAGATTGAGGATTCGGTATTGAGGATTGAAGAATGAGGATTGAGGAGTGAGGACTGAGGATTGAGAATTGCAGATTGAGTATTGAGGATTGAAGATTGAGGATTGAGGATTGAGGATTGAGGATTGAGGATTGAGGATTGAGGATTGAAGATTGGGGATTGAAGATTGAGGATTGGGGATTGAGGATTGACGATTGAGGATTGAGCATTGAGGATTGAGAATTGAGGATTGAGGATTGAAGATTGAGTATTGAGGATTGAAGATTGAGGATTGATGATTGAGGATTGAAGATTGAGGACTGAGTGTTGAGGGTTGAGTGATGAGAATTGATGTTTGTGGATTGAGATTTGAAGATTGAAGAATGGGGATTGAGTATTGAAAACTGTGAATTGAGGATATTCTCTGGAGGACTGAGGATTGACAATTGATTGTTGATGTCTGAGGGCTGAAGATTGAGGATTCAGGATTGAGGACTAGGGATTGAGTTTTGAGGATTGAGGATTGAGGGTTCAGGATTGAGGATTGACGATTGACGCTTGAGGATTGAGGATTGAGGATGGAGGATTGAAGAGAGAGGACAGAGTGTTGAGGATTGTGTGTTGAGAATTGATGTTTGAGGATTGAGATTTGATTATTGGATATTGTGGATTGAGTATTGAACCATGAGAATTCAGGATATTCTATTGAGTATTGAGAATTGAGGATTGATGGTTGAGTATTGAGTATTGATGGTTGAGGGTTGTGCGTTGAATATTGAGGGTTGAGTGATGAGAATTGATGTTTGTGGATAGAGATTTGAAGATTGCAGGCTGAGTATTGAGTATTGAAACCTGTGAATTGAGGATATTCTATTGAGGATTGAGGATTCACAACTGATTGTTGAAGTCTGAGGGTTGAATATTGAGGGTTCAGGATTGTGGATTCAGGATTGAGGTTTGAGGACTGGGGATTGAGGATTGAGGATTGAGGATTGAGGATTGAGTATTGAGGATTGAGGATTGAGGATTGAAGGTTGAATATTGATGATTGAAGATTGAGGATCGACGATTGAGGGTTGCGGATTGAGGACGAGGACTGAGGGTTGAGTATTGATGTTTGAGGTCTGAGGATTGATGATTGAGGATTGAAGATTGAGTATTGAGGATTGGAGATTGAGGATTGAGGATTGCGGATTGAGGATTGAGGATGAGGGCTGAGGGTTGAGGATTGAGGTTTGAGGACTGAGGACTGAGGATTGAGGATTGAGAATTGAGGATTGAGGATTGAGGATTGAAGATTGAGGATTGGGTATAGAGGATTGAAGAATGAGGATTGAGGATTGAGGACTGAGGATTGAGGATTGAGGATTGAAGATTGAGCATTCAGGATTGGAGATGGACGATTGAGGATTGAGGACCGAGGATTGAGGATTGGGGATTGAAGGTTGAGTATTGGGGATTGAAGATTGACGATTGAGGATTGAGAATTGAGGATTGATGATAGAGGATTAAGGATTGAGGATTGGGGATTGAGGATCTAGGATTGGAGATTGATTATTGAGGATTGAAGATTGAGGATTGAGGTTTGAGGAACGAGGATTGAGGATTGAGGATTGAGGACTGAGGATTGACGACTCAGTATTGAAGATTGAGGATTGATTACTGAGGATTGAGGATTGAGGATTGAGGATTGACGCTTGAGGATTGAGGATTGAGGATGGAGGATTGAAGAGAGAGGACTGAGTGTTGAGGATTGCGTGTTGAGAATTGATGTTTGAGGATTGAGATTTGATTATTGAATATTGTGGATTGAGTATTGAACCATGAGAATTCAGGATATTCTTTTGAGTATTGAGAATTGAGGATTGATGGTTGAGTATTGAGGATTGAGGATTGAGGATTGATGATTGCGGATAGAAGATTGAGGATTGGGTATTGCGGATTGAACATTAAGGATTGAGGGTTGAGGATTGAGGTCTGAGGACTGGGGACTGAGGATTGAGGATTGAGAATTGAGGATTGAGGATTGAGGATTGAAGATTGAGGATTGGGTATTGAGGATTGAAGAATGAGGATTGAGGATTGAGGATTGAGGATTGAGTATTGAAGATTGAGGATTGAAGATTGAGGATTGAGTATTGAATATTGAGTATTGAGGATTGAAGATTGAGGATTGAGGATTGAGTGTTGACGATTGAGGACGAGGACTGACGGTTGTGGATTGAGGTTTGAGGGTTGAGGATTGAGGACTGAGGATTGAGGATTGAGGATTGAGCATTGAGGATTGAAGATTGAGGACTGGGTATTGAGGATTGAAGGTTGAGGATTAAGGATTGAGGTTTGGGGATTGAGGATCTAGGATTGGAGATTGATTATTGAGGATTGAGGATTGAGCATTGAGGATTGAAGATTGAGGACTGGGGATTGAGGATTGAAGGTTGAGTATTAAGGATTGAGGTTTGGGGATTGAGGATCTAGGATTGGAGATTGATTATTGAGGATTGAGGATTGAAGATTGAGGATTGAGGATTGAGGATTGAGGATTGAGGATTGATGATTGATGATTGCGGATAGAAGATTGAGGATTGGGTATTGCGGATTGAACATTAAGGATTGAGGGTTGAGGATTGAGGATTGAGGATTGAGGATTGAGGACTGAAAATTGAATATTGATGATTGAAGGTTGAGGATTGAGGATTGATGGTTGTGGATTGAGGACGAGGTCTGAGGGTTGAGTATTGCTGTTTGAGGTCTGAGGATTGAGGATTGAGGATTGAGAATCGAGGATTGAGGATTCAGGATTGAAGATTGAGGATTGGGTGTTGAGGATTGAAGAATGAGGATTGAGGATTGAGGATTGAGGATTGAGGATTGAAGACTGAGTGTTGAGGGTTGAGTGATGAGAATTGATGTTTGTGGATAGAGATTTGAAGATTGCAGATTGAGTGTTGAGTATTGAAAGCTGTGAATTGATGATATTCCCTTGAGGATTGAGGATTGACAACTGATTGTTGAGGACTGAGGGCTGAAGGTTGAGGATTCAGGATTGAGGATTCAGGATTGTGGTTTGAGGACCGAGGATTGAGGATTGAGGATTGAGGATTGAGAATTGAAGATTGAGGATTGAGTATTGGGGGTTGTGGATTGAGGACGAGGACTGACGGTTGAGTATTGATGTTTGAGGTCTGAGGATTGAGGATTGAGGATTGAGAATTGAGGATTGAGGATTGAGGATTGAAGATTGAGGATTCGGTATTAAGGATTGAAGAATGAGGATTGAGGAGTGAGGACTGAGGATTGAGGATTGCAGATTGAGTATTGAGGATTGAAGATTGAGGATTGAGGATTGAGGATTGAGGATTGAGGATTGAGGATTGAGCATTCAGGATTGGAGATGGACGATTGAGGATTGAGGACCGAGGATTGAGGATTGGGGAGTGAAGGTTGAGTATTGGGGATTGAAGATTGACGATTGAGGCTTGAGAATTGAGGATTGATGATAGAGGATTAAGGATTGAGGATTGGGGATTGAGGATCTAGGATTGGAGATTGATTACTGAGGATTGAAGATTGAGGATTGAGGTTTGAGGAACGAGGATTGAGGATTGAGGATTGAGGACTGAGGATTGACGATTCAGTATTGAAGATTGAGGATTGATTACTGAGGATTGAGGATTGAGGATTGAGGATTGACGCTTGAGGATTGAGGATTGAGGATGGAGGATTGAAGAGAGAGGACTGAGTGTTGAGGATTGCGTGTTGAGAATTGATGTTTGAGGATTGAGATTTGATTATTGAATATTGTGGATTGAGTATTGAACCATGAGAATTCAGGATATTCTTTTGAGTATTGAGAATTGAGGATTGATGGTTGAGTATTGAGGATTGATGGTTGAGGGTTATGCGTTGAATATTGTGGATTGAGGATTGAGGATTGAGGATTGAGGATTGAGGATTGAAGACTGAGTATTGATGATTGAAGATTGAGGATTGAGGATTGAGGGTTGAGGTTTGAGAACGAGGACTGACGGTTGAGGATTGAGGTTTGAGGATTGAGGATTGAGGATTGAGGACTGAAGATTGAATATTGATGATTGAAGGTTGAGGATTCAGTATTGATGGTTGTGGATTGAGGACGAGGACTGAGGGTTGAGTATTGCTGTTTGAGGTCTGAGGATTGAGGATTGAGGATTGAGAATTGAGGATTGAGGATAGAGGATTGAAGATTGAGGATTGGGTATTGAGGATTGAAGAATGAGGATTGAGGATTCAGGATTGAGGATTGAGGATTGAGGATTGAAGACTGGGTATTGAGGATTGAATATTGAGGATTGAGGATTGAGGATTGAGGATTGCGTATTGAGGATTGAGGATTGCATATTGAGTATTGAGGATTGAAGATAGAGAATTGAGGATTGAGGATTGAGGATTGAGTATTGAGGATTGAGAATTGAGGATTGATTATTGAAGATTGAGTATTGAGGATTGAAGATTGAGGATTGAGGATTGAGGATTGAAGCTTGAGGATTGAGGACTGAGGATTGAGGATTGAATATTGAGTATTGAGGATTGAAGATTGAGGATTGAGGATTGAGGTTTGAGGGTTGAGGACGTGGACTGACGGTTGAGGATTGAGGTTTGAGGATTGAGGATTGAGGATTGAGGACTGAGGATTGAGGATTGAGGATTGAGCATTGAGGAATGAAGATTGAGGACTGGAGATTGAGGATTGATGATACAGGATTAAGGATTGAGGATTGGGGATTGAGGATCTAGGATTGGAGATTGATTATTGAGGATTGAAGGTTGAGGATTGAGGATTGAGGATTGAGAATTGAGAATTGAGTGTGAGGACTGAGGGTTGAGGATTGAGGTTTGAGGATTGAAGATTGAGTATTGAGGATTGAAAATTGAGGATTGAGGATTCAGGATTGAGGATTGAGGATTGAGGATTGAGGATTGAGGATTGAAGATTCAGTATTGAGGATTGAAGATTGAGGATTGAGGATTGAGGATTGCGGATTGAGGATTGAGGATGAGGGCTGAGGGTTGAGGATTGAGGTCTGAGGACTGGGGACTGAGGATTGAGGATTGAGAATTGAGGATTGAGGATTGAGGATTGAAGATTGAGGATTGGGTATTGAGGATTGAAGAATGAGGATTGAGGATTGAGGATTGAGGATTGAGGATTGAAGATTGAGGATTGAAGATTGAGGATTGAGTATTGAATATTGAGTATTGAGGATTGAAGATTGAGGATTGAGGATTGAGTGTTGACGATTGAGGACGAGGACTGACGGTTGAGGATTGAGGTTTGAGGGTTGAGGATTGAAGACTGAGGATTGAGGATTGAGGATTGAGCATTGAGGATTGAAGATTGAGGACTGGGGATTGAGGATTGAAGGTTGAGGATTAAGGATTGAGGTTTGGGGATTGAGGATCTAGGATTGGAGATTGATTATTGAGGATTGAAGATTGAGGATTGAGGGTTGAGAATTGAGGATTGAGGATTGAGGAATGAAGATTGAGGATTCGGTATTGAGGATTGAAGAATGAGGATTGAAGATTGAGGATTGAGGATTGAGGATTGAAGATTGAGGATTGAGGATTGAAGATTGAGGATTGAGGATTGAGGATTGAGGATTGAGGATTGATGATTGCGGATAGAAGATTGAGGATTGGGTATTGCGGATTGAACATTAAGGATTGAGGGTTGAGGATTGAGGTCTGAGGACTGGGGACTGAGGATTGAGGATTGAGAATTGAGGATTGAGGATTGAGGATTGAAGATTGAGGATTGGGTATTGAGGATTGAAGAATGAGGATTGACGATTGAGGATTGAGGATTGAGGATTGAAGATTGAGGATTGAATATTGAGGATTGAGTATTGAATATTGAGTATTGAGGATTGAAGATTGAGGATTGAGGATTGAGTGTTGACGATTGAGGACGAGGACTGACAGTTGTGGATTGAGGTTTGAGGGTTGAGGATTGAGGACTGAGGATTGAGGATTGAGGATTGAGCATTGAGGATTGAAGATTGAGGACTGGATATTGAGGATTGAAGGTTGAGGATTAAGGATTGAGGTTTGGGGATTGAGGATCTAGGATTGGAGATTGATTATTGAGGATTGAAGATTGAGGATTGAAGATTGAGGACTGAGTGTTGAGGGTTGAGTGATGAGAATTGATGTTTGTGGATTGAGATTTGAAGATTGAAGAATGGGGATTGAGTATTGAAAACTGTGAATTGAGGATATTCTCTGGAGGACTGAGGACTGACAATTGATTGTTGAGGACTGAGGGCTGAAGATTGAGGATTCTGGATTGAGGACTAGGGATTGAGTTTTGAGGACTGAGGATTGAGGGTTCAGGATTGAGGATTGAGGATTGACGCTTGAGGATTGAGGATTGAGGATGGAGGATTGAAGAGAGAGGACAGAGTGTTGAGGATTGTGTGTTGAGAATTGATGTTTGAGGATTGAGATTTGATTCTTGGATATTGTGGATTGAGTATTGAACCATGAGAATTCAGGATATTCTATTGAGTATTGAGAATTGAGGATTGATGGTTGAGTATTGAGTATTGATGGTTGAGGGTTGTGCGTTGAATATTGAGGGTTGAGTGATGAGAATTGATGTTTGTGGATAGAGATTTGAAGATTGCAGGCTGAGTATTGAGTATTGAAACCTGTGAATTGAGGATATTCTATTGAGGATTGAGGATTCACAACTGATTGTTGAAGTCTGAGGGTTGAATATTGAGGGTTCAGGATTGTGCATTCAGGATTGAGGTTTGAGGACTGGGGATTGAGGATTGAGGATTGAGGATTGAGTATTGAGGATTGAGGATTGAGGGTTGAAGGTTGAATATTGATGATTGAAGATTGAGGATCGACGATTGAGGGTTGCGGATTGAGGACGAGGACTGAGGGTTGAGTATTGATGTTTGAGGTCTGAGGATTGAGGATTGAGTATTGAAGATTGAGTATTGAGGATTGGAGATTGAGGATTGAGGATTGCGGATTGAGGATTGAGGATGAGGGCTGAGGGTTGAGGATTGAGGTTTGAGGACTGAGGACTGAGGATTGAGGATTGAGAATTGAGGATTGAGGATTGAGGATTGAAGATTGAGGATTGGGTATTGAGGATTGAAGAATGAGGATTGAGGATTGAGGACTGAGGATTGAGGATTGAGGATTGAAGATTGAGCATTCAGGATTGGAGATGGACGATTGAGGATTGAGGACCGAGGATTGATGATTGGGGATTGAAGGTTGAGTATTGGGGATTGAAGATTGACGATTGAGGATTGAGAATTGAGGATTGATGATAGAGGATTAAGGATTGAGGATTGGGGATTGAGGATCTAGGATTGGAGATTGATTACTGAGGATTGAAGATTGAGGATTGAGGTTTGAGGAACGAGGATTGAGTATTGAGGATTGAGGACTGAGGATTGACGATTCAGTATTGAATATTGAGGATTGATTACTGAGGATTGAGGATTGAGGATTGAGGATTGACGCTTGAGGATTGAGGATTGAGGATGGAGGATTGAAGAGAGAGGACTGAGTGTTGAGGATTGCGTGTTGAGAATTGATGTTTGGGGATTGAGATTTGATTATTGAATATTGTGGATTGAGTATTGAACCATGAGAATTCAGGATATTCTTTTGAGTATTGAGAATTGAGGGTTGATGGTTGAGTATTGAGGATTGATGGTTGAGGGTTGTGCGTTGAATATTGTGGATTGAGGATTGAGGATTGAGGATTGAGGACTGAGGATTGAAGACTGAGTATTGATGATTGAAGATTGAGGATTGAGGATTGAGGGTTGAGGTTTGAGAACGAGGACTGACGGTTGAGGATTGAGGTTTGAGGATTGAGGATTGAGGATTGAGGACTGAAGATTGAATATTGATGATTGAAGGTTGAGGATTCAGTATTGATGGTTGTGGATTGAGGACGAGGACTGAGGGTTGAGTATTGCTGTTTGAGGTCTGAGGATTGAGGATTGAGGATTGAGAATTGAGGATTGAGGATAGAGGATTGAAGATTGTGGATTGGGTATTGAGGATTGAAGAATGAGGATTGAGGATTGAGGATTGAGGATTGAGGATTGAGGATTGAAGACTGAGTATTGAGGATTGAAGATTGAGGATTGAGGATTGAGGATTGAGGATTGCGTATTGAGGATTGAGGATTGCATATTGAGTATTGAGGATTGAAGATAGAGGATTGAGGATTGAGGATTGAGGATTGAGTATTGAAGATTGAGGTTTGGGGTTTGAGGATTGACGATTGAGGATTGAGTATTGAGGATTGAGAACTGAGGATTGATTATTGAAGATTGAGTATTGAGGATTGAAGATTGAGGATTGAGGATTGAGGATTGAAGATTGACGATTGAGGACTGAGGATTGAGGATTGAATATTGAGTATTGAGGATTGAAGATTGAGGATTGAGGATTGAGGTTTGAGGGTTGAGGACGTGGACTGACGGTTGAGGATTGAGGTTTGAGGATTGAGGATTGAGGATTGAGGACTGAGGATTGAGGATTGAGGATTGAGCATTGAGGAATGAAGATTGAGGACTGGAGATTGAGGATTGATGATAGAGGATTAAGGATTGAGGATTGGGGATTGAGGATCTAGGATTGGAGATTGATTATTGAGGATTGAAGATTGAGGATTGACGATTGAGGATTGAGGATTGAGGATTGAAGATTGAGGATTGAATATTGAGGATTGAGTATTGAATATTGAGTATTGAGGATTGAAGATTGAGGATTGAGGATTGAGTGTTGACGATTGAGGACGAGGACTGACAGTTGTGGATTGAGGTTTGAGGGTTGAGGATTGAGGACTGAGGATTGAGGATTGAGGATTGAGCATTGAGGATTGAAGATTGAGGACTGGATATTGAGGATTGAAGGTTGAGGATTAAGGATTGAGGTTTGGGGATTGAGGATCTAGGATTGGAGATTGATTATTGAGGATTGAAGATTGAGGATTGAAGATTGAGGACTGAGTGTTGAGGGTTGAGTGATGAGAATTGATGTTTGTGGATTGAGATTTGAAGATTGAAGAATGGGGATTGAGTATTGAAAACTGTGAATTGAGGATATTCTCTGGAGGACTGAGGACTGACAATTGATTGTTGAGGACTGAGGGCTGAAGATTGAGGATTCTGGATTGAGGACTAGGGATTGAGTTTTGAGGACTGAGGATTGAGGGTTCAGGATTGAGGATTGAGGATTGACGCTTGAGGATTGAGGATTGAGGATGGAGGATTGAAGAGAGAGGACAGAGTGTTGAGGATTGTGTGTTGAGAATTGATGTTTGAGGATTGAGATTTGATTCTTGGATATTGTGGATTGAGTATTGAACCATGAGAATTCAGGATATTCTATTGAGTATTGAGAATTGAGGATTGATGGTTGAGTATTGAGTATTGATGGTTGAGGGTTGTGCGTTGAATATTGAGGGTTGAGTGATGAGAATTGATGTTTGTGGATAGAGATTTGAAGATTGCAGGCTGAGTATTGAGTATTGAAACCTGTGAATTGAGGATATTCTATTGAGGATTGAGGATTCACAACTGATTGTTGAAGTCTGAGGGTTGAATATTGAGGGTTCAGGATTGTGCATTCAGGATTGAGGTTTGAGGACTGGGGATTGAGGATTGAGGATTGAGGATTGAGTATTGAGGATTGAGGATTGAGGGTTGAAGGTTGAATATTGATGATTGAAGATTGAGGATCGACGATTGAGGGTTGCGGATTGAGGACGAGGACTGAGGGTTGAGTATTGATGTTTGAGGTCTGAGGATTGAGGATTGAGTATTGAAGATTGAGTATTGAGGATTGGAGATTGAGGATTGAGGATTGCGGATTGAGGATTGAGGATGAGGGCTGAGGGTTGAGGATTGAGGTTTGAGGACTGAGGACTGAGGATTGAGGATTGAGAATTGAGGATTGAGGATTGAGGATTGAAGATTGAGGATTGGGTATTGAGGATTGAAGAATGAGGATTGAGGATTGAGGACTGAGGATTGAGGATTGAGGATTGAAGATTGAGCATTCAGGATTGGAGATGGACGATTGAGGATTGAGGACCGAGGATTGATGATTGGGGATTGAAGGTTGAGTATTGGGGATTGAAGATTGACGATTGAGGATTGAGAATTGAGGATTGATGATAGAGGATTAAGGATTGAGGATTGGGGATTGAGGATCTAGGATTGGAGATTGATTACTGAGGATTGAAGATTGAGGATTGAGGTTTGAGGAACGAGGATTGAGTATTGAGGATTGAGGACTGAGGATTGACGATTCAGTATTGAATATTGAGGATTGATTACTGAGGATTGAGGATTGAGGATTGAGGATTGACGCTTGAGGATTGAGGATTGAGGATGGAGGATTGAAGAGAGAGGACTGAGTGTTGAGGATTGCGTGTTGAGAATTGATGTTTGGGGATTGAGATTTGATTATTGAATATTGTGGATTGAGTATTGAACCATGAGAATTCAGGATATTCTTTTGAGTATTGAGAATTGAGGGTTGATGGTTGAGTATTGAGGATTGATGGTTGAGGGTTGTGCGTTGAATATTGTGGATTGAGGATTGAGGATTGAGGATTGAGGACTGAGGATTGAAGACTGAGTATTGATGATTGAAGATTGAGGATTGAGGATTGAGGGTTGAGGTTTGAGAACGAGGACTGACGGTTGAGGATTGAGGTTTGAGGATTGAGGATTGAGGATTGAGGACTGAAGATTGAATATTGATGATTGAAGGTTGAGGATTCAGTATTGATGGTTGTGGATTGAGGACGAGGACTGAGGGTTGAGTATTGCTGTTTGAGGTCTGAGGATTGAGGATTGAGGATTGAGAATTGAGGATTGAGGATAGAGGATTGAAGATTGTGGATTGGGTATTGAGGATTGAAGAATGAGGATTGAGGATTGAGGATTGAGGATTGAGGATTGAGGATTGAAGACTGAGTATTGAGGATTGAAGATTGAGGATTGAGGATTGAGGATTGAGGATTGCGTATTGAGGATTGAGGATTGCATATTGAGTATTGAGGATTGAAGATAGAGGATTGAGGATTGAGGATTGAGGATTGAGTATTGAAGATTGAGGTTTGGGGTTTGAGGATTGACGATTGAGGATTGAGTATTGAGGATTGAGAACTGAGGATTGATTATTGAAGATTGAGTATTGAGGATTGAAGATTGAGGATTGAGGATTGAGGATTGAAGATTGACGATTGAGGACTGAGGATTGAGGATTGAATATTGAGTATTGAGGATTGAAGATTGAGGATTGAGGATTGAGGTTTGAGGGTTGAGGACGTGGACTGACGGTTGAGGATTGAGGTTTGAGGATTGAGGATTGAGGATTGAGGACTGAGGATTGAGGATTGAGGATTGAGCATTGAGGAATGAAGATTGAGGACTGGAGATTGAGGATTGATGATAGAGGATTAAGGATTGAGGATTGGGGATTGAGGATCTAGGATTGGAGATTGATTATTGAGGATTGAAGATTGAGGATTGAGGATTGAGGATTGAGAATTGAGAATTGAGTGTGAGGACTGAGGGCTGAGGATTGAGGTTTGAGGATTGAAGATTGAGTATTGAGGATTGAAAATTGAGGATTGAGGATTCAGGATTGAGGATTGAGGATTGAGGATTGAGGATTGAGGATTGAAGATTGAGTATTGAGGATTGTAGATTGAGGATTGAGGATTGAGGATTGCGGATGAAGGCTGAGGGTTGAGGATTGAGGTCTGAGGACTGGGGACTGAGGATTGAGGATTGAGAATTGAGAATTGAGGATTGAGGATTGAGGATTGAAGATTGAGGATTGGGTATTGAGGATTGAAGAATGAGGATTGAGGATTGAGGATTGAGGATTGTGGATTGAGGATTGAGCATTGAGGATTGAAGATTGAGGACTGGGGATTGAGGATTGAAGGTTGAGGATTAATGATTGAGGTTTGGGGATTGAGGATCTAGGATTGGAGATTGATTATTGAGGATTGAAGATTGAGGATTGAGGGTTGAGAATTGAGGATTGAGGATTGAGGAATGAAGATTGAGGATTCGGTATTGAGGATTGAAGAATGAGGATTGAAGATTGAGGATTGAGGATTGAGGATTGAAGATTGAGGATTGAGGATTGAAGATTGAGGATTGAGGATTGAGGATTGAGGATTGAGGATTCAGGATTGAGGATTGAGGATTGAGGATTGAGGATTGAGGATTGAAGATTCAGTATTGAGGATTGAAGATTGAGGATTGAGGATTGAGGATTGCGGATTGAGGATTGAGGATGAGGGCTGAGGGTTGAGGATTGAGGTCTGAGGACTGGGGACTGAGGATTGAGGATTGAGAATTGAGGATTGAGGATTGAGGATTGAAGATTGAGGATTGGGTATTGAGGATTGAAGAATGAGGATTGAGGATTGAGGATTGAGGATTGAGGATTGAAGATTGAGGATTGAAGATTGAGGATTGAGTATTGAATATTGATTATTGAGGATTGAAGATTGAGGATTGAGGATTGAGTGTTGACGATTGAGGACGAGGACTGACGGTTGAGGATTGAGGTTTGAGGGTTGAGGATTGAAGACTGAGGATTGAGGATTGAGGATTGAGCATTGAGGATTGAAGATTGAGGACTGGGGATTGAGGATTGAAGGTTGAGGATTAAGGATTGAGGTTTGGGGATTGAGGATCTAGGATTGGAGATTGATTATTGAGGATTGAAGATTGAGGATTGAGGGTTGAGAATTGAGGATTGAGGATTGAGGAATGAAGATTGAGGATTCGGTATTGAGGATTGAAGAATGAGGATTGAAGATTGAGGATTGAGGATTGAGGATTGAAGATTGAGGATTGAGGATTGAAGATTGAGGATTGAGGATTGAGGATTGAGGATTGAGGATTGATGATTGCGGATAGAAGATTGAGGATTGGGTATTGCGGATTGAACATTAAGGATTGAGGGTTGAGGATTGAGGTCTGAGGACTGGGGACTGAGGATTGAGGATTGAGAATTGAGGATTGAGGATTGAGGATTGAAGATTGAGGATTGGGTATAGAGGATTGAAGAATGAGGATTGACGATTGAGGATTGAGGATTGAGGATTGAAGATTGAGGATTGAATATTGAGGATTGAGTATTGAATATTGAGTATTGAGGATTGAAGATTGAGGATTGAGGATTGAGTGTTGACGATTGAGGACGAGGACTGACGGTTGTGGATTGAGGTTTGAGGGTTGAGGATTGAGGACTGAGGATTCAGGATTGAGGATTGAGCATTGAGGATTGAAGATTGAGGACTGCGTATTGAGGATTGAAGGTTGAGGATTAAGGATTGAGGTTTGGGGATTGAGGATCTAGGATTGGAGATTGATTATTGAGGATTGAAGATTGAGGATTGAAGATTGAGGACTGAGTGTTGAGGGTTGAGTGATGAGAATTGATGTTTCTGGATTGAGATTTGAAGATTGAAGAATGGGGATTGAGTATTGAAAACTGTGAATTGAGGATATTCTCTGGAGGACTGAGGACTGACAATTGATTGTTGAGGACTGAGGGCTGAAGATTGAGGATTCTGGATTGAGGACTAGGGATTGAGTTTTGAGGACTGAGGATTGAGGGTTCTGGATTGAGGATTGAGGATTGACGCTTGAGGATTGAGGATTGAGGATGGAGGATTGAAGAGAGAGGACAGAGTGTTGAGGATTGTGTGTTGAGAATTGATGTTTGAGGATTGAGATTTGATTATTGGCTATTGTGGATTGAGTATTGAACCATGAGAATTCAGGATATTCTATTGAGTATTGAGAATTGAGGATTGATGGTTGAGTATTGAGTATTGATGGTTGAGGGTTGTGCGTTGAATATTGAGGGTTGAGTGATGAGAATTGATGTTTGTGGATAGAGATTTGAAGATTGCAGGCTGAGTATTGAGTATTGAAACCTGTGAATTGAGGATATTCTATTGAGGATTGAGGATTCACAACTGATTGTTGAAGTCTGAGGGTTGAATATTGAGGGTTCAGGATTGTGGATTCAGGATTGAGGTTTGAGGACTGGGGATTGAGGATTGAGGATTGAGGATTGAGTATTGAGGATTGAGGATTGAGGATTGAAGGTTGAATATTGATGATTGAAGATTGAGGATCGACGATTGAGGGTTGCGGATTGAGGACGAGGACTGAGGGTTGAGTATTGATGTTTGAGGTCTGAGGATTGAGGATTGAGTATTGAAGATTGAGTATTGAGGATTGGAGATTGAGGATTGAGGATTGCGGATTGAGGATTGAGGATGAGGGCTGAGGGTTGAGGATTGAGGTTTGAGGACTGAGGACTGAGGATTGAGGATTGAGAATTGAGGATTGAGGATTGAGGATTGAAGATTGAGGATTGGGTATTGAGGATTGAAGAATGAGGATTGAGGATTGAGGACTGAGGATTGAGGATTGAGGATTGAAGATTGAGCATTCAGGATTGGAGATGGACGATTGAGGATTGAGGACCGAGGATTGAGGATTGGGGATTGAAGGTTGAGTATTGGGGATTGAAGATTGACGATTGAGGATTGAGAATTGAGGATTGATGATAGAGGATTAAGGATTGAGGATTGGGGATTGAGGATCTAGGATTGGAGATTGATTACTGAGGATTGAAGATTGAGGATTGAGGTTTGAGGAACGAGGATTGAGTATTGAGGATTGAGGACTGAGGATTGACGATTCAGTATTGAATATTGAGGATTGATTACTGAGGATTGAGGATTGAGGATTGAGGATTGACGCTTGAGGATTGAGGATTGAGGATGGAGGATTGAAGAGAGAGGACTGAGTGTTGAGGATTGCGTGTTGAGAATTGATGTTTGGGGATTGAGATTTGATTATTGAATATTGTGGATTGAGTATTGAACCATGAGAATTCAGGATATTCTTTTGAGTATTGAGAATTGAGGATTGATGGTTGAGTATTGAGGATTGATGGTTGAGGGTTGTGCGTTGAATATTGTGGATTGAGGATTGAGGATTGAGGATTGAGGATTGAGGATTGAAGACTGAGTATTGATGATTGAAGATTGAGGATTGAGGATTGAGGGTTGAGGTTTGAGAACGAGGACTGACGGTTGAGGATTGAGGTTTGAGGATTGAGGATTGAGGATTGAGGACTGAAAATTGAATATTGATGATTGAAGGTTGAGGATTCAGTATTGATGGTTGTGGATTGAGGACGAGGACTGAGGGTTGAGTATTGCTGTTTGAGGTCTGAGGATTGAGGATTGAGGATTGAGAATTGAGGATTGAGGATAGAGGATTGAAGATTGAGGATTGGGTATTGAGGATTGAAGAATGAGGATTGAGGATTGAGGATTGAGGATTGAGGATTGAGGATTGAAGACTGAGTATTGAGGATTGAAGATTGAGGATTGAGGATTGAGGATTGAGGATTGCGTATTGAGGATTGAGGATTGCATATTGAGTATTGAGGATTGAAGATAGAGGATTGAGGATTGAGGATTGAGGATTGGGTATTGAAGATTGAGGTTTGGGGTTTGAGGATTGACGATTGAGGATTGAGTATTGAGGATTGAGAACTGAGGATTGATTATTGAAGATTGAGTATTGAGGATTGAAGATTGAGGATTGAGGATTGAGGATTGAAGATTGACGATTGAGGACTGAGGATTGAGGATTGAATATTGAGTATTGAGGATTGAAGATTGAGGATTGAGGATTGAGGTTTGAGGGTTGAGGACGTGGACTGACGGTTGAGGTTTGAGGTTTGAGGATTGAGGATTGAGGATTGAGGACTGAGGATTGAGGATTGAGGATTGAGCATTGAGGAATGAAGATTGAGGACTGGAGATTGAGGATTGATGATAGAGGATTAAGGATTGAGGATTGGGGATTGAGGATCTAGGATTGGAGATTGATTATTGAGGATTGAAGATTGAGGATTGAGGATTGAGGATTGAGAATTGAGAATTGAGTGTGAGGACTGAGGGCTGAGGATTGAGGTTTGAGGATTGAAGATTGAGTATTGAGGATTGAAAATTGAGGATTGAGGATTCAGGATTGAGGATTGAGGATTGAGGATTGAGGATTGAGGATTGAGGATTGAAGATTGAGTATTGAGGATTGTAGATTGAGGATTGAGGATTGAGGATTGCGGATTGAGGATTGAGGATGAGGGCTGAGGGTTGAGGATTGAGGTCTGAGGACTGGGGACTGAGGATTGAGGATTGAGAATTGAGGATTGAGGATTGAGGATTGAAGATTGAGGATTGGGTATTCAGGATTGAAGAATGAGGATTGAGGATTGAGGATTGAGGATTGAGGATTGAGGATTGAAGATTGAGGATTGAAGATTGAGGATTGAGTATTGAATATTGAGTACTGAGGATTGAAGATTGAGGATTGAGGATTGAGTGTTGACGATTGAGGACGAGGACTGACGGTTGAGGATTGAGGTTTGAGGGTTGAGGATTGAGGACTGAGGATTGAGGATTGAGGATTGAGCATTGAGGATTGAAGATTGAAGATTGAGGATCGAGGATTGAGGGTTGTGGATTGAGGACGAGGACTGAGGGTTGAGTATTGATGTTTGAGGTCTGAGGATTGAGGATTGAGGATTGAGAATTGAGGACTGAGGATAGAGGATTGAAGATTGAGGATTGAGGATTGAGGATTGAGGATTGAGGATTGAGGATTGAAGACTGGGTATTGAGGATTGAAGGTTGAGGATTGAGGATTGAGGATTGAGGATTGCGTATTGAGGATTGAGGATTGCATATTGAGTATTGAGGATTGAAGATAGAGGATTGAGGATTGAGGATTGAGGATTGAGTATTGAAGATTGAGGATTGAAGACTGAGTATTGAAGATTGAGTATTGAGGATTGAAAATTGAGGATTGAGGATTCAGGATTGAGGATTGAGGATTGAGGATTGAGGATTGAGGATTGAAGATTGAGTATTGAGGATTGAAGACTGAGGATTGAGGATTGAGGATTGCGGATTGAGGATTGAGGATGAGGGCTGAGGGTTGAGGATTGAGGTCTGAGGACTGGGGACTGAGGATTGAGGATTGAGAATTGAGGATTGAGGATTGAGGATTGAAGATTGAGGATTGGGTATTGAGGATTGAAGAATGAGGATTGAAGATTGAGGATTGAGGATTGTGGATTGAGGATTGAGCATTGAGGATTGAAGATTGAGGACTGGGGATTGAGGATTGAAGGTTGAGGATTAAGGATTGAGGTTTGGGGATTGAGGATCTCGGATTGGAGATTGATTATTGAGGATTGAAGATTGAGGATTGAGGGTTGAGAATTGAGGATTGAGGATTGAGGAATGAAGATTGAGGATTCGGTATTGAGGATTGAAGAATGAGGATTGAAGATTGAGGATTGAGGATTGAGGATTGAAGATTGAGGATTGAGGATTGAAGATTGAGGATTGAGGATTGAGGATTGAGGATTGAGGATTGATGATTGCGGATAGAACATTGAGGATTGGGTATTGCGGATTGAACATTAAGGATTGAGGGTTGAGGATTGAGGTCTGAGGACTGGGGACTGAGGATTGAGGATTGAGAATTGAGGATTGAGGATTGAGGATTGAAGATAGAGGATTGGGTATTGAGGATTGAAGAATGAGGATTGAGGATTGAGGATTGAGGATTGAGGATTGAAGATTGAGGATTGAATATTGAGGATTGAGTATTGAATATTGAGTATTGAGGATTGAAGATTGAGGATTGAGGATTGAGTGTTGACGATTGAGGACGAGGACTGACGGTTGTGGATTGAGGTTTGAGGGTTGAGGATTGAGGACTGAGGATTGAGGATTGAGGATTGAGCATTGAGGATTGAAGATTGAGGACTGGGTATTGAGGATTGAAGGTTGAGGATTAAGGATTGAGGTTTGGGGATTGAGGATCTAGGATTGGAGATTGATTATTGAGGATTGAAGATTGAGGATTGATGATTGAGGATTGAAGATTGAGGACTGAGTGTTGAGGGTTGAGTGATGAGAATTGATGTTTGTGGATTGAGATTTGAAGATTGAAGAATGGGGATTGAGTATTGAAAACTGTGAATTGAGGATATTCTCTGGAGGACTGAGGACTGACAATTGATTGTTGAGGACTGAGGGCTGAAGATTGAGGATTCTGGATTGAGGACTAGGGATTGAGTTTTGAGGACTGAGGATTGAGGGTTCAGGATTGAGGATTGAGGATTGACGCTTGAGGATTGAGGATTGAGGATGGAGGATTGAAGAGAGAGGACAGAGTGTTGAGGATTGTGTGTTGAGAATTGATGTTTGAGGATTGAGATTTGATTATTGGATATTGTGGATTGAGTATTGAACCATGAGAATTCAGGATATTCTATTGAGTATTGAGAATTGATGATTGATGGTTGAGTATTGAGTATTGATGGTTGAGGGTTGTGCGTTGAATATTGAGGGTTGAGTGATGAGAATTGATGTTTGTGGATAGAGATTTGAAGATTGCAGGCTGAGTATTGAGTATTGAAACCTGTGAATTGAGGATATTTTATTGAGGATTGAGGATACACAACTGACTGTTGAAGTCTGAGGGTTGAATATTGAGGGTTCAGGATTGTGGATTCAGGATTGAGGTTTGAGGACTGGGGATTGAGGATTGAGGATTGAGTATTGAGGATTGAGGATTGAGGATTGAAGGTTGAATATTGATGATTGAAGATTGAGGATCGACGATTGAGGGTTGCGGATTGAGGACGAGGACTGAGGGTTGAGTATTGATGTTTGAGGTCTGAGGATTGAGGATTGAGTATTGAAGATTGAGTATTGAGGATTGGAGATTGAGGATTGAGGATTGCGGATTGAGGATTGAGGATGAGGGCTGAGGGTTGAGGATTGAGGTTTGAGGACTGAGGACTGAGGATTGAGGATTGAGAATTGAGGATTGAGGATTGAGGATTGAAGATTGAGGATTGGGTATTGAGGATTGAAGAATGAGGATTGAGGATTGAGGACTGAGGATTGAGGATTGAGGATTGAAGATTGAGCATTCAGGATTGGAGATGGACGATTGAGGATTGAGGACCGAGGATTGAGGATTGGGGATTGAAGGTTGTGTATTGGGGATTGAAGATTGACGATTGAGGACTGAGAATTGAGGATTGATGATAGAGGATTAAGGATTGAGGATTGGGGATTGAGGATCTAGGATTGGAGATTGATTACTGAGGATTGAACATTGAGGATTGAGGTTTGAGGAACGAGGATTGAGGATTGAGGATTGAGGACTGAGGATTGACGATTCAGTATTGAATATTGAGGATTGATTACTGAGGATTGAGGATTGAGGATTGAGGATTGACGCTTGAGGATTGAGGATTGAGGATGGAGGATTGAAGAGAGAGGACTGAGTGTTGAGGATTGCGTGTTGAGAATTGATTTTTGGGGATTGAGATTTGATTATTGAATATTGTGGATTGAGTATTGAACCATGAGAATTCAGGATATTCTTTTGAGTATTGAGAATTGAGGATTGATGGTTGAGTATTGAGGATTGATGGTTGAGGGTTGTGCGTTGAATATTGTGGATTGAGGATTGAGGATTGAGGATTGAGGATTGAGGATTGAAGACTGAGTATTGATGATTGAAGATTGAGGATTGAGGATTGAGGGATGAGGTTTGAGAACGAGGACTGACGGTTGAGGATTGAGGTTTGAGGATTGAGGATTGAGGATTGAGGACTGAAGATTGAATATTGATGATTGAAGGTTGAGGATTCAGTATTGATGGTTGTGGATTGAGGACGAGGACTGAGGGTTGAGTATTGCTGTTTGAGGTCTGAGGATTGAGGATTGAGGATTGAGAATTGAGGATTGAGGATAGAGGATTGAAGATTGAGGATTGGGTATTGAGGATTGAAGAATGAGGATTGAGGATTGAGGATTGAGGATTGAGGATTGAGGATTGAAGACTGAGTATTGAGGATTGAAGATTGAGGATTGAGGATTGAGGATTGAGGATTGCGTATTGAGGATTGAGGATTGCATATTGAGTATTGAGGATTGAAGATAGAGGATTGAGGATTGAGGATTGAGGATTGAGTATTGAAGATTGAGGTTTGGGGTTTGAGGATTGACGATTGAGGATTGAGTATTGAGGATTGAGAATTGAGGATTGATTATTGAAGATTGAGTATTGAGGATTGAAGATTGAGGATTGAGGATTGAGTATTGAAGATTGACGATTGAGGACTGAGGATTGAGGATTGAATATTGAGTATTGAGGATTGAAGATTGAGGATTGAGGATTGAGGTTTGAGGGTTGAGGACGTGGACTGACGGTTGAGGATTGAGGTTTGAGGATTGAGGATTGAGGATTGAGGACTGAGGATTGAGGATTGAGGATTGAGCATTGAGGAATGAAGATTGAGGACTGGAGATTGAGGATTGATGATAGAGGATTAAGGATTGAGGATTGGGGATTGAGGATCTATTATTGGAGATTGATTATTGAGGATTGAAGATTGAGGATTGAGGATTGAGGATTGAGAATTGAGAATTGAGTGTGAGGACTGAGGGCTGAGGATTGAGGTTTGAGGATTGAAGATTGAGTATTGAGGATTGAAAATTGAGGATTGAGGATTCAGGATTGAGAATTGAGGATTGAGGATTGAGGATTGAGGATTGAAGATTGAGTATTGAGGATTGTAGATTGAGGATTGAGGATTGAGGATTGCGGATTGAGGATTGAGGATGAGGGCTGAGGGTTGAGGATTGAGGTCTGAGGACTGGGGACTGAGGATTGAGGATTGAGAATTGAGGATTGAGGATTGAGGATTGAAGATTGAGGATTGGGTATTCAGGATTGAAGAATGAGGATTGAGGATTGAGGATTGAGGATTGAGGATTGAGGATTGAAGATTGAGGATTGAAGATTGAGGATTGAGTATTGAATATTGAGTATTGAGGATTGAAGATTGAGGATTGAGGATTGAGTGTTGACGATTGAGGACGAGGACTGACGGTTGAGGATTGAGGTTTGAGGGTTGAGGATTGAGGACTGAGGATTGAGGATTGAGGATTGAGCATTGAGGATTGAAGATTGAAGATTGAGGATCGAGGATTGAGGGTTGTGGATTGAGGACGAGGACTGAGGGTTGAGTATTGATGTTTGAGGTCTGAGGATTGAGGATTGAGGATTGAGAATTGAGGACTGAGGATAGAGGATTGAAGATTGAGGATTGAGGATTGAGGATTGAGGATTGAGGATTGAGGATTGAAGACTGGGTATTGAGGATTGAAGGTTGAGGATTGAGGATTGAGGATTGAGGATTGCGTATTGAGGATTGAGGATTGCATATTGAGTATTGAGGATTGAAGATAGAGGATTGAGGATTGAGGATTGAGGATTGAGTATTGAAGATTGAGGATTGAAGACTGAGTATTGAAGATTGAGTATTGAGGATTGAAAATTGAGGATTGAGGATTCAGGATTGAGGATTGAGGATTGAGGATTGAGGATTGAGGATTGAAGATTGAGGATTGGGTATTGAGGATTGAAGAATGAGGATTGAGGATTGAGGATTGAAGACTGGGTATTGAGGATTGAATATTGAGGATTGAGGATTGAGGATTGAGGATTGCGTATTGAGGATTGAGGATTGCATATTGAGTATTGAGGATTGAAGATAGAGGATTGAGGATTGAGGATTGAGGATTGAGTATTGAGGATTGAGAATTGAGGATTGATTATTGAAGATTGAGTATTGAGGATTGAAGATTGAGGATTGAGGATTGAGGATTGAAGCTTGAGGATTGAGGACTGAGGATTGAGGATTGAATATTGAGTATTGAGGATTGAAGATTGAGGATTGAGGATTGAGGTTTGAGGGTTGAGGACGTGGACTGACGGTTGAGGATTGAGGTTTGAGGATTGAGGATTGAGGATTGAGGACTGAGGATTGAGGATTGAGGATTGAGCATTGAGGAATGAAGATTGAGGCCTGGAGATTGAGGATTGATGATAGACGATTAAGGATTGAGGATTGGGGATTGAGGATCTAGGATTGGAGATTGATTATTGAGGATTGAAGATTGAGGATTGAGGATTGAGGATTGAGAATTGAGAATTGAGTGTGAGGACTGAGGGTTGAGGATTGAGGTTTGAGGATTGAAGATTGAGTATTGAGGATTGAAAATTGAGGATTGAGGATTCAGGATTGAGGATTGAGGATTGAGGATTGAGGATTGAGGATTGAAGATTCAGTATTGAGGATTGAAGATTGAGGATTGACGATTGAGGATTGCGGATTGAGGATTGAGGATGAGGGCTGAGGGTTGAGGATTGAGGTCTGAGGACTGGGGACTGAGGATTGAGGATTGAGAATTGAGGATTGAGGATTGAGGATTGAAGATTGAGGATTGGGTATTGAGGATTGAAGAATGAGGATTGAGGATTGAGGATTGAGGATTGAGGATTGAAGATTGAGGATTGAAGATTGAGGATTGAGTATTGAATATTGAGTATTGAGGATTGAAGATTGAGGATTGAGGATTGAGTGTTGACGATTGAGGACGAGGACTGACGGTTGAGGATTGAGGTTTGAGGGTTGAGGATTGAAGACTGAGGACTGAGGATTGAGGATTGAGCATTGAGGATTGAAGATTGAGGACTGGGGATTGAGGATTGAAGGTTGAGGATTAAGGATTGAGGTTTGGGGATTGAGGATCTAGGATTGGAGATTGATTATTGAGGATTGAAGATTGAGGATTGAGGGTTGAGAATTGAGGATTGAGGATTGAGGAATGAAGATTGAGGATTCGGTATTGAGGATTGAAGAATGAGGATTGAAGATTGAGGATTGAGGATTGAGGATTGAAGATTGAGGATTGAGGATTGAAGATTGAGGATTGAGGATTGAGGATTGAGGATTGAGGATTGATGATTGCGGATAGAAGATTGAGGATTGGGTATTGCGGATTGAACATTAAGGATTGAGGGTTGAGGATTGAGGTCTGAGGACTGGGGACTGAGGATTGAGGATTGAGAATTGAGGATTGAGGATTGAGGATTGAAGATTGAGGATTGGGTATTGAGGATTGAAGAATGAGGATTGACGATTGAGGATTGAGGATTGAGGATTGAAGATTGAGGATTGAATATTGAGGATTGAGTATTGAATATTGAGTATTGAGGATTGAGGATTGAAGACTGGGTATTGAAGATTGAGTATTGAGGATTGAAAATTGAGGATTGAGGATTCAGGATTGAGGATTGAGGATTGAGGATTGAGGATTGAGGATTGAAGATTGAGTATTGAGGATTGAAGACTGAGGATTGAGGATTGAGGATTGCGGATTGAGGATTGAGGATGAGGGCTGAGGGTTGAGGATTGAGGTCTGAGGACTGGGGACTGAGGATTGAGGATTGAGAATTGAGGATTGAGGATTGAGGATTGAAGATTGAGGATTGGGTATTGAGGATTGAAGAATGAGGATTGAGGATTGAGGATTGAGGATTGTGGATTGAGGATTGAGCATTGAGGATTGAAGATTGAGGACTGGGGATTGAGGATTGAAGGTTGAGGATTAAGGATTGAGGTTTGGGGATTGAGGATCTAGGATTGGAGATTGATTATTGAGGATTGAAGATTGAGGATTGAGGGTTGAGAATTGAGGATTGAGGATTGAGGAATGAAGATTGAGGATTCGGTATTGAATATTGAGTATTGAGGATTGAAGATTGAGGATTGAGGATTGAGTGTTGACGATTGAGGACGAGGACTGACGGTTGAGGATTGAGGTTTGAGGGTTGAGGATTGAAGACTGAGGACTGAGGATTGAGGATTGAGCATTGAGGATTGAAGATTGAGGACTGGGGATTGAGGATTGAAGGTTGAGGATTAAGGATTGAGGTTTGGGGATTGAGGATCTAGGATTGGAGATTGATTATTGAGGATTGAAGATTGAGGATTGAGGGTTGAGAATTGAGGATTGAGGATTGAGGAATGAAGATTGAGGATTCGGTATTGAGGATTGAAGAATGAGGATTGAAGATTGAGGATTGAGGATTGAGGATTGAAGATTGAGGATTGAGGATTGAAGATTGAGGATTGAGGATTGAGGATTGAGGATTGAGGATTGATGATTGCGGATAGAAGATTGAGGATTGGGTATTGCGGATTGAACATTAAGGATTGAGGGTTGAGGATTGAGGTCTGAGGACTGGGGACTGAGGATTGAGGATTGAGAATTGAGGATTGAGGATTGAGGATTGAAGATTGAGGATTGGGTATTGAGGATTGAAGAATGAGGATTGACGATTGAGGATTGAGGATTGAGGATTGAAGATTGAGGATTGAATATTGAGGATTGAGTATTGAATATTGAGTATTGAGGATTGAGGATTGAAGACTGGGTATTGAAGATTGAGTATTGAGGATTGAAAATTGAGGATTGAGGATTCAGGATTGAGGATTGAGGATTGAGGATTGAGGATTGAGGATTGAAGATTGAGTATTGAGGATTGAAGACTGAGGATTGAGGATTGAGGATTGCGGATTGAGGATTGAGGATGAGGGCTGAGGGTTGAGGATTGAGGTCTGAGGACTGGGGACTGAGGATTGAGGATTGAGAATTGAGGATTGAGGATTGAGGATTGAAGATTGAGGATTGGGTATTGAGGATTGAAGAATGAGGATTGAGGATTGAGGATTGAGGATTGTGGATTGAGGATTGAGCATTGAGGATTGAAGATTGAGGACTGGGGATTGAGGATTGAAGGTTGAGGATTAAGGATTGAGGTTTGGGGATTGAGGATCTAGGATTGGAGATTGATTATTGAGGATTGAAGATTGAGGATTGAGGGTTGAGAATTGAGGATTGAGGATTGAGGAATGAAGATTGAGGATTCGGTATTGAGGATTGAAGAATGAGGATTGAAGATTGAGGATTGAGGATTGAGGATTGAAGATTGAGGATTGAGGATTGAAGATTGAGGATTGAGGATTGAGGATTGAGGATTGAGGATTGATGATTGCGGATAGAACATTGAGGATTGGGTATTGCGGATTGAACATTAAGGATTGAGGGTTGAGGATTAAGGTCTGAGGACTGGGGACTGAGGATTGAGGATTGAGAATTGAGGATTGAGGATTGAGGATTGAAGATAGAGGATTGGGTATTGAGGATTGAAGAATGAGGATTGAGGATTGAGGATTGAGGATTGAGGATTGAAGATTGAGGATTGAATATTGAGGATTGAGTATTGAATATTGAGTATTGAGGATTGAAGATTGAGGATTGAGGATTGAGTGTTGACGATTGAGGACGAGGACTGACGGTTGTGGATTGAGGTTTGAGGGTTGAGGATTGAGGACTGAGGATTGAGGATTGAGGATTGAGCATTGAGGATTGAAGATTGAGGACTGGGTATTGAGGATTGAAGGTTGAGGATTAAGGATTGAGGTTTGGGGATTGAGGATCTAGGATTGGAGATTGATTATTGAGGATTGAAGATTGAGGATTGATGATTGAGGATTGAAGATTGAGGACTGAGTGTTGAGGGTTGAGTGATGAGAATTGATGTTTGTGGATTGAGATTTGAAGATTGAAGAATGGGGATTGAGTATTGAAAACTGTGAATTGAGGATATTCTCTGGAGGACTGAGGACTGACAATTGATTGTTGAGGACTGAGGGCTGAAGATCGAGGATTCTGGATTGAGGACTAGGGATTGAGTTTTGAGGACTGAGGATTGAGGGTTCAGGATTGAGGATTGAGGATAGACGCTTGAGGATTGAGGATTGAGGATGGAGGATTGAAGAGAGAGGACAGAGTGTTGAGGATTGTGTGTTGAGAATTGATGTTTGAGGATTGAGATTTGATTATTGGATATTGTGGATTGAGTATTGAACCATGAGAATTCAGGATATTCTATTGAGTATTGAGAATTGAGGATTGATGGTTGAGTATTGAGTATTGATGGTTGAGGGTTGTGCGTTGAATATTGAGGGTTGAGTGATGAGAATTGATGTTTGTGGATAGAGATTTAAAGATTGCAGGCTGAGTATTGAGTATTGAAACCTGTGAATTGAGGATATTTTATTGAGGATTGAGGATACACAACTGACTGTTGAAGTCTGAGGGTTGAATATTGAGGGTTCAGGATTGTGGATTCAGGATTGAGGTTTGAGGACTGGGGATTGAGGATTGAGGATTGAGTATTGAGGATTGAGGATTGAGGATTGAAGGTTGAATATTGATGATTGAAGATTGAGGATCGACGATTGAGGGTTGCGGATTGAGGACGAGGACTGAGGGTTGAGTATTGATGTTTGAGGTCTGACGATTGAGGATTGAGTATTGAAGATTGAGTATTGAGGATTGGAGATTGAGGATTGAGGATTGCGGATTGAGGATTGAGGATGAGGGCTGAGGGTTGAGGATTGAGGTTTGAGGACTGAGGACTGAGGATTGAGGATTGAGAATTGAGGATTGAGGATTGAGGATTGAAGATTGAGGATTGGGTATTGAGGATTGAAGAATGAGGATTGAGGATTGAGGACTGAGGATTGAGGATTGAGGATTGAAGATTGAGCATTCAGGATTGGAGATGGACGATTGAGGATTGAGGACCGAGGATTGAGGATTGGGGATTGAAGGTTGAGTATTGGGGATTGAAGATTGACGATTGAGGACTGAGAATTGAGGATTGATGATAGAGGATTAAGGATTGAGGATTGGGGATTGAGGATCTAGGATTGGAGATTGATTACTGAGGATTGAACATTGAGGATTGAGGTTTGAGGAACGAGGATTGAGGATTGAGTATTGAAGATTGAGTATTGAGGATTGGAGATTGAGGATTGAGGATTGCGGATTGAGGATTGAGGATGAGGGCTGAGGGTTGAGGATTGAGGTTTGAGGACTGAGGACTGAGGATTGAGGATTGAGAATTGAGGATTGAGGATTGAGGATTGAAGATTGAGGATTGGGTATTGAGGATTGAAGAATGAGGATTGAGGATTGAGGACTGAGGATTGAGGATTGAGGATTGAAGATTGAGCATTCAGGATTGGAGATGGACGATTGAGGATTGAGGACCGAGGATTGAGGATTGGGGATTGAAGGTTGAGTATTGGGGATTGAAGATTGACGATTGAGGATTGAGAATTGAGGATTGATGATAGAGGATGGAGGATTGAAGAGAGAGGACTGAGTGTTGAGGATTGCGTGTTGAGAATTGATGTTTGGGGATTGAGATTTGATTATTGAATATTGTGGATTGAGTATTGAACCATGAGAATTCAGGATATTCTTTTGAGTATTGAGAATTGAGGATTGATGGTTGAGTATTGAGGATTGATTGTTGAGGGTTGTGCGTTGAATATTGTGGATTGAGGATTGAGGATTGAGGATTGAGGATTGAGGATTGAAGACTGAGTATTGATGATTGAAGATTGAGGATTGAGGATTGAGGGTTGAGGTTTGAGAACGAGGACTGACGGTTGAGGATTGAGGTTTGAGGATTGAGGATTGAGGATTGAGGACTGAAAATTGAATATTGATGATTGAAGGTTGAGGATTCAGTATTGATGGTTGTGGATTGAGGACGAGGACTGAGGGTTGAGTATTGCTGTTTGAGGTCTGAGGATTGAGGATTGAGGATTGAGAATTGAGGATTGAGGATAGAGGATTGAAGATTGAGGATTGGGTATTGAGGATTGAAGAATGAGGATTGAGGATTGAGGATTGAGGATTGAGGATTGAGGATTGAAGACTGAGTATTGAGGATTGAAGATTGAGGATTGAGGATTGAGGATTGAGGATTGCGTATTGAGGATTGAGGATTGCATATTGAGTATTGAGGATTGAAGATAGAGGATTGAGGATTGAGGATTGAGGATTGGGTATTGAAGATTGAGGTATGGGGTTTGAGGATTGACGATTGAGGATTGAGTATTGAGGATTGAGAACTGAGGATTGATTATCGAAGATTGAGTATTGAGGATTGAAGATTGAGGATTGAGGATTGAGGATTGAAGATTGACGATTGAGGACTGAGGATTGAGGATTGAATATTGAGTATTGAGGATTGACGATTGAGGATTGAGGATTGAGGTTTGAGTGTTGAGGACGTGGACTGACGGTTGAGGATTGAGGTTTGAGGATTGAGGATTGAGGATTGGGGACTGAGGATTGAGGATTGAGGATTGAGCATTGAGGAATGAAGATTGAGGACTGGAGATTGAGGATTGATGATAGAGGATTAAGGATTGAGGATTGGGGATTGAGGATCTAGGATTGGAGATTGATTATTGAGGATTGAAGATTGAGGATTGAGGATTGAGGATTGAGAATTGAGAATTGAGTGTGAGGACTGAGGGCTGAGGATTGAGGTTTGAGGATTGAAGATTGAGTATTGAGGATTGAAAATTGAGGATTGAGGATTCAGGATTGAGGATTGAGGATTGAGGATTGAGGATTGAGGATTGAAGATTGAGTATTGAGGATTGTAGATTGAGGATTGAGGATTGAGGATTGCGGATTGAGGATTGAGGATGAGGGCTGAGGGTTGAGGATTGAGGTCTGAGGACTGGGGACTGAGGATTGAGGATTGAGAATTGAGGATTGAGGATTGAGGATTGAAGATTGAGGATTGGGTATTCAGGATTGAAGAATGAGGATTGAGGATTGAGGATTGAGGATTGAGGATTGAGGATTGAAGATTGAGGATTGAAGATTGAGGATTGAGTATTGAATATTGAGTACTGAGGATTGAAGATTGAGGATTGAGGATTGAGTGTTGACGATTGAGGACGAGGACTGACGGTTGAGGATTGAGGTTTGAGGGTTAAGGATTGAGGACTGAGGATTGAGGATTGAGGATTGAGCATTGAGGATTGAAGATTGAAGATTGAGGATCGAGGATTGAGGGTTGTGGATTGAGGACGAGGACTGAGGGTTGAGTATTGATGTTTGAGGTCTGAGGATTGAGGATTGAGGATTGAGAATTGAGGACTGAGGATAGAGGATTGAAGATTGAGGATTGAGGATTGAGGATTGAGGATTGAGGATTGAGGATTGAAGACTGGGTATTGAGGATTGAAGGTTGAGGATTGAGGATTGAGGATTGAGGATTGCGTATTGAGGATTGAGGATTGCATATTGAGTATTGAGGATTGAAGATAGAGGATTGAGGATTGAGGATTGAGGATTGAGTATTGAAGATTGAGGATTGAAGACTGAGTATTGAAGATTGAGTATTGAGGATTGAAAATTGAGGATTGAGGATTCAGGATTGAGGATTGAGGATTGAGGATTGAGGATTGAGGATTGAAGATTGAGTATTGAGGATTGAAGACTGAGGATTGAGGATTGAGGATTGCGGATTGAGGATTGAGGATGAGGGCTGAGGGTTGAGGATTGAGGTCTGAGGACTGGGGACTGAGGATTGAGGATTGAGAATTGAGGATTGAGGATTGAGGATTGAAGATTGAGGATTGGGTATTGAGGATTGAAGAATGAGGATTGAGGATTGAGGATTGAGGATTGTGGATTGAGGATTGAGCATTGAGGATTGAAGATTGAGGACTGGGGATTGAGGATTGAAGGTTGAGGATTAAGGATTGAGGTTTGGGGATTGAGGATCTCGGATTGGAGATTGATTATTGAGGATTGAAGATTGAGGATTGAGGGTTGAGAATTGAGGATTGAGGATTGAGGAATGAAGATTGAGGATTCGGTATTGAGGATTGAAGAATGAGGATTGAAGATTGAGGATTGAGGATTGAGGATTGAAGATTGAGGATTGAGGATTGAAGATTGAGGATTGAGGATTGAGGATTGAGGATTGAGGATTGATGATTGCGGATAGAACATTGAGGATTGGGTATTGCGGATTGAACATTAAGGATTGAGGGTTGAGGATTGAGGTCTGAGGACTGGGGACTGAGGATTGAGGATTGAGAATTGAGGATTGAGGATTGAGGATTGAAGATAGAGGATTGGGTATTGAGGATTGAAGAATGAGGATTGAGGATTGAGGATTGAGGATTGAGGATTGAAGATTGAGGATTGAATATTGAGGATTGAGTATTGAATATTGAGTATTGAGGATTGAAGATTGAGGATTGAGGATTGAGTGTTGACGATTGAGGACGAGGACTGACGGTTGTGGATTGAGGTTTGAGGGTTGAGGATTGAGGACTGAGGATTGAGGATTGAGGATTGAGCATTGAGGATTGAAGATTGAGGACTGGGTATTGAGGATTGAAGGTTGAGGATTAAGGATTGAGGTTTGGGGATTGAGGATCTAGGATTGGAGATTGATTATTGAGGATTGAAGATTGAGGATTGATGATTGAGGATTGAAGATTGAGGACTGAGTGTTGAGGGTTGAGTGATGAGAATTGATGTTTGTGGATTGAGATTTGAAGATTGAAGAATGGGGATTGAGTATTGAAAACTGTGAATTGAGGATATTCTCTGGAGGACTGAGGACTGACAATTGATTGTTGAGGACTGAGGGCTGAAGATTGAGGATTCTGGATTGAGGACTAGGGATTGAGTTTTGAGGACTGAGGATTGAGGGTTCAGGATTGAGGATTGAGGATTGACGCTTGAGGATTGAGGATTGAGGATGGAGGATTGAAGAGAGAGGACAGAGTGTTGAGGATTGTGTGTTGAGAATTGATGTTTGAGGATTGAGATTTGATTATTGGATATTGTGGATTGAGTATTGAACCATGAGAATTCAGGATATTCTATTGAGTATTGAGAATTGAGGATTGATGGTTGAGTATTGAGTATTGATGGTTGAGGGTTGTGCGTTGAATATTGAGGGTTGAGTGATGAGAATTGATGTTTGTGTATAGAGATTTGAAGATTGCAGGCTGAGTATTGAGTATTGAAACCTGTGAATTGAGGATATTTTATTGAGGATTGAGGATACACAACTGACTGTTGAAGTCTGAGGGTTGAATATTGAGGGTTCAGGATTGTGGATTCAGGATTGAGGTTTGAGGACTGGGGATTGAGGATTGAGGATTGAGTATTGAGGATTGAGGATTGAGGATTGAAGGTTGAATATTGATGATTGAAGATTGAGGATCGACGATTGAGGGTTGCGGATTGAGGACGAGGACTGAGGGTTGAGTATTGATGTTTGAGGTCTGAGGATTGAGGATTGAGTATTGAAGATTGAGTATTGAGGATTGGAGATTGAGGATTGAGGATTGCGGATTGAGGATTGAGGATGAGGGCTGAGGGTTGAGGATTGAGGTTTGAGGACTGAGGACTGAGGATTGAGGATTGAGAATTGAGGATTGAGGATTGAGGATTGAAGATTGAGGATTGGGTATTGAGGATTGAAGAATGAGGATTGAGGATTGAGGACTGAGGATTGAGGATTGAGGATTGAAGATTGAGCATTCAGGATTGGAGATGGACGATTGAGGATTGAGGACCGAGGATTGAGGATTGGGGATTGAAGGTTGAGTATTGGGGATTGAAGATTGACGATTGAGGACTGAGAATTGAGGATTGATGATAGAGGATTAAGGATTGAGGATTGGGGATTGAGGATCTAGGATTGGAGATTGATTACTGAGGATTGAACATTGAGGATTGAGGTTTGAGGAACGAGGATTGAGGATTGAGGATTGAGGACTGAGGATTGACGATTCAGTATTGAATATTGAGGATTGATTACTGAGGATTGAGGATTGAGGATTGAGGATTGACGCTTGAGGATTGAGGATTGAGGATGGAGGATTGAAGAGAGAGGACTGAGTGTTGAGGATTGCGTGTTGAGAATTGATTTTTGGGGATTGAGATTTGATTATTGAATATTGTGGATTGAGTATTGAACCATGAGAATTCAGGATATTCTTTTGAGTATTGAGAATTGAGGATTGATGGTTGAGTATTGAGGATTGATGGTTGAGGGTTGTGCGTTGAATATTGTGGATTGAGGATTGAGGATTGAGGATTGAGGATTGAGGATTGAAGACTGAGTATTGATGATTGAAGATTGAGGATTGAGGATTGAGGGATGAGGTTTGAGAACGAGGACTGACGGTTGAGGATTGAGGTTTGAGGATTGAGGATTGAGGATTGAGGACTGAAGATTGAATATTGATGATTGAAGGTTGAGGATTCAGTATTGATGGTTGTGGATTGAGGACGAGGACTGAGGGTTGAGTATTGCTGTTTGAGGTCTGAGGATTGAGGATTGAGGATTGAGAATTGAGGATTGAGGATAGAGGATTGAAGATTGAGGATTGGGTATTGAGGATTGAAGAATGAGGATTGAGGATTGAGGATTGAGGATTGAGGATTGAGGATTGAAGACTGAGTATTGAGGATTGAAGATTGAGGATTGAGGATTGAGGATTGAGGATTGCGTATTGAGGATTGAGGATTGCATATTGAGTATTGAGGATTGAAGATAGAGGATTGAGGATTGAGGATTGAGGATTGAGTATTGAAGATTGAGGTTTGGGGTTTGAGGATTGACGATTGAGGATTGAGTATTGAGGATTGAGAATTGAGGATTGATTATTGAAGATTGAGTATTGAGGATTGAAGATTGAGGATTGAGGATTGAGGATTGAAGATTGACGATTGAGGACTGAGGATTGAGGATTGAATATTGAGTATTGAGGATTGAAGATTGAGGATTGAGGATTGAGGTTTGAGGGTTGAGGACGTGGACTGACGGTTGAGGATTGAGGTTTGAGGATTGAGGATTGAGGATTGAGGACTGAGGATTGAGGATTGAGGATTGAGCATTGAGGAATGAAGATTGAGGACTGGAGATTGAGGATTGATGATAGAGGATTAAGGATTGAGGATTGGGGATTGAGGATCTAGGATTGGAGATTGATTATTGAGGATTGAAGATTGAGGATTGAGGATTGAGGATTGAGAATTGAGAATTGAGTGTGAGGACTGAGGGCTGAGGATTGAGGTTTGAGGATTGAAGATTGAGTATTGAGGATTGAAAATTGAGGATTGAGGATTCAGGATTGAGAATTGAGGATTGAGGATTGAGGATTGAGGATTGAAGATTGAGTATTGAGGATTGTAGATTGAGGATTGAGGATTGAGGATTGCGGATTGAGGATTGAGGATGAGGGCTGAGGGTTGAGGATTGAGGTCTGAGGACTGGGGACTGAGGATTGAGGATTGAGAATTGAGGATTGAGGATTGAGGATTGAAGATTGAGGATTGGGTATTCAGGATTGAAGAATGAGGATTGAGGATTGAGGATTGAGGATTGAGGATTGAGGATTGAAGATTGAGGATTGAAGATTGAGGATTGAGTATTGAATATTGAGTATTGAGGATTGAAGATTGAGGATTGAGGATTGAGTGTTGACGATTGAGGACGAGGACTGACGGTTGAGGATTGAGGTTTGAGGGTTGAGGATTGAGGACTGAGGATTGAGGATTGAGGATTGAGCATTGAGGATTGAAGATTGAAGATTGAGGATCGAGGATTGAGGGTTGTGGATTGAGGACGAGGACTGAGGGTTGAGTATTGATGTTTGAGGTCTGAGGATTGAGGATTGAGGATTGAGAAT
The DNA here is from genome assembly GCF_051401765.1 of Calliopsis andreniformis. Lineage (NCBI taxonomy): Eukaryota > Metazoa > Arthropoda > Insecta > Hymenoptera > Andrenidae > Calliopsis > Calliopsis andreniformis. The sequence goes on along the minus strand of NW_027480586.1, from coordinate 659,909 downwards.
TGAGGACTGAGGATAGAGGATTGAAGATTGAGGATTGAGGATTGAGGATTGAGGATTGAGGATTGAGGATTGAAGACTGGGTATTGAGGATTGAAGGTTGAGGATTGAGGATTGAGGATTGAGGATTGCGTATTGAGGATTGAGGATTGCATATTGAGTATTGAGGATTGAAGATAGAGGATTGAGGATTGAGGATTGAGGATTGAGTATTGAAGATTGAGGATTGAAGACTGAGTATTGAAGATTGAGTATTGAGGATTGAAAATTGAGGATTGAGGATTCAGGATTGAGGATTGAGGATTGAGGATTGAGGATTGAGGATTGAAGATTGAGGATTGGGTATTGAGGATTGAAGAATGAGGATTGAGGATTGAGGATTGAAGACTGGGTATTGAGGATTGAATATTGAGGATTGAGGATTGAGGATTGAGGATTGCGTATTGAGGATTGAGAATTGCATATTGAGTATTGAGGATTGAAGATAGAGGATTGAGGATTGAGGATTGAGGATTGAGTATTGAGGATTGAGAATTGAGGATTGATTATTGAAGATTGAGTATTGAGGATTGAAGATTGAGGATTGAGGATTGAGGATTGAAGCTTGAGGATTGAGGACTGAGGATTGAGGATTGAATATTGAGTATTGAGGATTGAAGATTGAGGATTGAGGATTGAGGTTTGAGGGTTGAGGACGTGGACTGACGGTTGAGGATTGAGGTTTGAGGATTGAGGATTGAGGATTGAGGACTGAGGATTGAGGATTGAGGATTGAGGATTGAGCATTGAGGAATGAAGATTGAGGCCTGGAGATTGAGGATTGATGATAGACGATTAAGGATTGAGGATTGGGGATTGAGGATCTAGGATTGGAGATTGATTATTGAGGATTGAAGATTGAGGATTGAGGATTGAGGATTGAGAATTGAGAATTGAGTGTGAGGACTGAGGGTTGAGGATTGAGGTTTGAGGATTGAAGATTGAGTATTGAGGATTGAAAATTGAGGATTGAGGATTCAGGATTGAGGATTGAGGATTGAGGATTGAGGATTGAGGATTGAAGATTCAGTATTGAGGATTGAAGATTGAGGATTGACGATTGAGGATTGCGGATTGAGGATTGAGGATGAGGGCTGAGGGTTGAGGATTGAGGTCTGAGGACTGGGGACTGAGGATTGAGGATTGAGAATTGAGGATTGAGGATTGAGGATTGAAGATTGAGGATTGGGTATTGAGGATTGAAGAATGAGGATTGAGGATTGAGGATTGAGGATTGAGGATTGAAGATTGAGGATTGAAGATTGAGGATTGAGTATTGAATATTGAGTATTGAGGATTGAAGATTGAGGATTGAGGATTGAGTGTTGACGATTGAGGACGAGGACTGACGGTTGAGGATTGAGGTTTGAGGGTTGAGGATTGAAGACTGAGGACTGAGGATTGAGGATTGAGCATTGAGGATTGAAGATTGAGGACTGGGGATTGAGGATTGAAGGTTGAGGATTAAGGATTGAGGTTTGGGGATTGAGGATCTAGGATTGGAGATTGATTATTGAGGATTGAAGATTGAGGATTGAGGGTTGAGGATTGAGGATTGAGGATTGAGGAATGAAGATTGAGGATTCGGTATTGAGGATTGAAGAATGAGGATTGAAGATTGAGGATTGAGGATTGAGGATTGAAGATTGAGGATTGAGGATTGAAGATTGAGGATTGAGGATTGAGGATTGAGGATTGAGGATTAATGATTGCGGATAGAAGATTGAGGATTGGGTATTGCGGATTGAACATTAAGGATTGAGGGTTGAGGATTGAGGTCTGAGGACTGGGGACTGAGGATTGAGGATTGAGAATTGAGGATTGAGGATTGAGGATTGAAGATTGAGGATTGGGTATTGAGGATTGAAGAATGAGGATTGACGATTGAGGATTGAGGATTGAGGATTGAAGATTGAGGATTGAATATTGAGGATTGAGTATTGAATATTGAGTATTGAGGATTGAGGATTGAAGACTGAGTATTGAAGATTGAGTATTGAGGATTGAAAATTGAGGATTGAGGATTCAGGATTGAGGATTGAGGATTGAGGATTGAGGATTGAGGATTGAAGATTGAGTATTGAGGATTGAAGACTGAGGATTGAGGATTGAGGATTGCGGATTGAGGATTGAGGATGAGGGCTGAGGGTTGAGGATTGAGGTCTGAGGACTGGGGACTGAGGATTGAGGATTGAGAATTGAGGATTGAGGATTGAGGATTGAAGATTGAGGATTGGGTATTGAGGATTGAAGAATGAGGATTGAGGATTGAGGATTGAGGATTGTGGATTGAGGATTGAGCATTGAGGATTGAAGATTGAGGACTGGGGATTGAGGATTGAAGGTTGAGGATTAAGGATTGAGGTTTGGGGATTGAGGATCTAGGATTGGAGATTGATTATTGAGGATTGAAGATTGAGGATTGAGGGTTGAGAATTGAGGATTGAGGATTGAGGAATGAAGATTGAGGATTCGGTATTGAGGATTGAAGAATGAGGATTGAAGATTGAGGATTGAGGATTGAGGATTGAAGATTGAGGATTGAGGATTGAAGATTGAGGATTGAGGATTGAGGATTGAGGATTGAGGATTGATGATTGCGGATAGAACATTGAGGATTGGGTATTGCGGATTGAACATTAAGGATTGAGGGTTGAGGATTGAGGTCTGAGGACTGGGGACTGAGGATTGAGGATTGAGAATTGAGGATTGAGGATTGAGGATTGAAGATAGAGGATTGGGTATTGAGGATTGAAGAATGAGGATTGAGGATTGAGGATTGAGGATTGAGGATTGAAGATTGAGGATTGAATATTGAGGATTGAGTATTGAATATTGAGTATTGAGGATTGAAGATTGAGGATTGAGGATTGAGTGTTGACGATTGAGGACGAGGACTGACGGTTGTGGATTGAGGTTTGAGGGTTGAGGATTGAGGACTGAGGATTGAGGATTGAGGATTGAGCATTGACGATTGAAGATTGAGGACTGGGTATTGAGGATTGAAGGTTGAGGATTAAGGATTGAGGTTTGGGGATTGAGGATCTAGGATTGGAGATTGATTATTGAGGATTGAAGATTGAGGATTGATGATTGAGGATTGAAGATTGAGGACTGAGTGTTGAGGGTTGAGTGATGAGAATTGATGTTTGTGGATTGAGATTTGAAGATTGAAGAATGGGGATTGAGTATTGAAAACTGTGAATTGAGGATATTCTCTGGAGGACTGAGGACTGACAATTGATTGTTGAGGACTGAGGGCTGAAGATCGAGGATTCTGGATTGAGGACTAGGGATTGAGTTTTGAGGACTGAGGATTGAGGGTTCAGGATTGAGGATTGAGGATTGACGCTTGAGGATTGAGGATTGAGGATGGAGGATTGAAGAGAGAGGACAGAGTGTTGAGGATTGTGTGTTGAGAATTGATGTTTGAGGATTGAGATTTGATTATTGGATATTGTGGATTGAGTATTGAACCATGAGAATTCAGGATATTCTATTGAGTATTGAGAATTGAGGATTGATGGTTGAGTATTGAGTATTGATGGTTGAGGGTTGTGCGTTGAATATTGAGGGTTGAGTGATGAGAATTGATGTTTGTGGATAGAGATTTAAAGATTGCAGGCTGAGTATTGAGTATTGAAACCTGTGAATTGAGGATATTTTATTGAGGATTGAGGATACACAACTGACTGTTGAAGTCTGAGGGTTGAATATTGAGGGTTCAGGATTGTGGATTCAGGATTGAGGTTTGAGGACTGGGGATTGAGGATTGAGGATTGAGTATTGAGGATTGAGGATTGAGGATTGAAGGTTGAATATTGATGATTGAAGATTGAGGATCGACGATTGAGGGTTGCGGATTGAGGACGAGGACTGAGGGTTGAGTATTGATGTTTGAGGTCTGAGGATTGAGGATTGAGTATTGAAGATTGAGTATTGAGGATTGGAGATTGAGGATTGAGGATTGCGGATTGAGGATTGAGGATGAGGGCTGAGGGTTGAGGATTGAGGTTTGAGGACTGAGGACTGAGGATTGAGGATTGAGAATTGAGGATTGAGGATTGAGGATTGAAGATTGAGGATTGGGTATTGAGGATTGAAGAATGAGGATTGAGGATTGAGGACTGAGGATTGAGGATTGAGGATTGAAGATTGAGCATTCAGGATTGGAGATGGACGATTGAGGATTGAGGACCGAGGATTGAGGATTGGGGATTGAAGGTTGAGTATTGGGGATTGAAGATTGACGATTGAGGACTGAGAATTGAGGATTGATGATAGAGGATTAAGGATTGAGGATTGAGGACTGAGGATTGACGATTCAGTATTGAATATTGAGGATTGATTACTGAGGATTGAGGATTGAGGATTGAGGATTGACGCTTGAGGATTGAGGATTGAGGATGGAGGATTGAAGAGAGAGGACTGAGTGTTGAGGATTGCGTGTTGAGAATTGATTTTTGGGGATTGAGATTTGATCATTGAATATTGTGGATTGAGTATTGAACCATGAGAATTCAGGATATTCTTTTGAGTATTGAGAATTGAGGATTGATGGTTGAGTATTGAGGATTGATGGTTGAGGGTTGTGCGTTGAATATTGTGGATTGAGGATTGAGGATTGAGGATTGAGGATTGAGGATTGAAGACTGAGTATTGATGATTGAAGATTGAGGATTGAGGATTGAGGGATGAGGTTTGAGAACGAGGACTGACGGTTGAGGATTGAGGTTTGAGGATTGAGGATTGAGGATTGAGGACTGAAGATTGAATATTGATGATTGAAGGTTGAGGATTCAGTATTGATGGTTGTGGATTGAGGACGAGGACTGAGGGTTGAGTATTGCTGTTTGAGGTCTGAGGATTGAGGATTGAGGATTGAGAATTGAGGATTGAGGATAGAGGATTGAAGATTGAGGATTGGGTATTGAGGATTGAAGAATGAGGATTGAGGATTGAGGATTGAGGATTGAGGATTGAGGATTGAAGACTGAGTATTGAGGATTGAAGATTGAGGATTGAGGATTGAGGATTGAGGATTGCGTATTGAGGATTGAGGATTGCATATTGAGTATTGAGGATTGAAGATAGAGGATTGAGGATTGAGGATTGAGGATTGAGTATTGAAGATTGAGGTTTGGGGTTTGAGGATTGACGATTGAGGATTGAGTATTGAGGATTGAGAATTGAGGATTGATTATTGAAGATTGAGTATTGAGGATTGAAGATTGAGGATTGAGGATTGAGGATTGAAGATTGACGATTGAGGACTGAGGATTGAGGATTGAATATTGAGTATTGAGGATTGAAGATTGAGGATTGAGGATTGAGGTTTGAGGGTTGAGGACGTGGACTGACGGTTGAGGATTGAGGTTTGAGGATTGAGGATTGAGGATTGAGGACTGAGGATTGAGGATTGAGGATTGAGCATTGAGGAATGAAGATTGAGGACTGGAGATTGAGGATTGATGATAGAGGATTAAGGATTGAGGATTGGGGATTGAGGATCTAGGATTGGAGATTGATTATTGAGGATTGAAGATTGAGGATTGAGGATTGAGGATTGAGAATTGAGAATTGAGTGTGAGCACTGAGGGCTGAGGATTGAGGTTTGAGGATTGAAGATTGAGTATTGAGGATTGAAAATTGAGGATTGAGGATTCAGGATTGAGAATTGAGGATTGAGGATTGAGGATTGAGGATTGAAGATTGAGTATTGAGGATTGTAGATTGAGGATTGAGGATTGAGGATTGCGGATTGAGGATTGAGGATGAGGGCTGAGGGTTGAGGATTGAGGTCTGAGGACTGGGGACTGAGGATTGAGGATTGAGAATTGAGGATTGAGGATTGAGGATTGAGGATTGAAGATTGAGGATTGGGTATTCAGGATTGAAGAATGAGGATTGAGGATTGAGGATTGAGGATTGAGGATTGAGGATTGAAGATTGAGGATTGAAGATTGAGGATTGAGTATTGAATATTGAGTATTGAGGATTGAAGATTGAGGATTGAGGATTGAGTGTTGACGATTGAGGACGAGGACTGACGGTTGAGGATTGAGGTTTGAGGGTTGAGGATTGAGGACTGAGGATTGAGGATTGAGGATTGAGCATTGAGGATTGAAGATTGAAGATTGAGGATCGAGGATTGAGGGTTGTGGATTGAGGACGAGGACTGAGGGTTGAGTATTGATGTTTGAGGTCTGAGGATTGAGGATTGAGGATTGAGAATTGAGGACTGAGGATAGAGGATTGAAGATTGAGGATTGAGGATTGAGGATTGAGGATTGAGGATTGAGGATTGAAGACTGGGTATTGAGGATTGAAGGTTGAGGATTGAGGATTGAGGATTGAGGATTGCGTATTGAGGATTGAGGATTGCATATTGAGTATTGAGGATTGAAGATAGAGGATTGAGGATTGAGGATTGAGGATTGAGTATTGAAGATTGAGGATTGAAGACTGAGTATTGAAGATTGAGTATTGAGGATTGAAAATTGAGGATTGAGGATTCAGGATTGAGGATTGAGGATTGAGGATTGAGGATTGAGGATTGAAGATTGAGGAATGGGTATTGAGGATTGAAGAATGAGGATTGAGGATTGAGGATTGAAGACTGGGTATTGAGGATTGAATATTGAGGATTGAGGATTGAGGATTGAGGATTGCGTATTGAGGATTGAGGATTGCATATTGAGTATTGAGGATTGAAGATAGAGGATTGAGGATTGAGGATTGAGGATTGAGTATTGAGGATTGAGAATTGAGGATTGATTATTGAAGATTGAGTATTGAGGATTGAAGATTGAGGATTGAGGATTGAGGATTGAAGCTTGAGGATTGAGGACTGAGGATTGAGGATTGAATATTGAGTATTGAGGATTGAAGATTGAGGATTGAGGATTGAGGTTTGAGGGTTGAGGACGTGGACTGACGGTTGAGGATTGAGGTTTGAGGATTGAGGATTGAGGATTGAGGACTGAGGATTGAGGATTGAGGATTGAGCATTGAGGAATGAAGATTGAGGCCTGGAGATTGAGGATTGATGATAGAGGATTAAGGATTGAGGATTGGGGATTGAGGATCTAGGATTGGAGATTGATTATTGAGGATTGAAGATTGAGGATTGAGGATTGAGGATTGAGAATTGAGAATTGAGTGTGAGGACTGAGGGTTGAGGATTGAGGTTTGAGGATTGAAGATTGAGTATTGAGGATTGAAAATTGAGGATTGAGGATTCAGGATTGAGGATTGAGGATTGAGGATTGAGGATTGAGGATTGAAGATTCAGTATTGAGGATTGAAGATTGAGGATTGAGGATTGAGGATTGCGGATTGAGGATTGAGGATGAGGGCTGAGGGTTGAGGATTGAGGTCTGAGGACTGGGGACTGAGGATTGAGGATTGAGGATTGAGAATTGAGGATTGAGGATTGAGGATTGAAGATTGAGGATTGGGTATTGAGGATTGAAGAATGAGGATTGAGGATTGAGGATTGAGGATTGAGGATTGAAGATTGAGGATTGAAGATTGAGGATTGAGTATTGAATATTGAGTATTGAGGATTGAAGATTGAGGATTGAGGATTGAGTGTTGACGATTGAGGACGAGGACTGACGGTTGAGGATTGAGGTTTGAGGGTTGAGGATTGAAGACTGAGGATTGAGGATTGAGGATTGAGCATTGAGGATTGAAGATTGAGGACTGGGGATTGAGGATTGAAGGTTGAGGATTAAGGATTGAGGTTTGGGGATTGAGGATCTAGGATTGGAGATTGATTATTGAGGATTGAAGATTGAGGATTGAGGGTTGAGAATTGAGGATTGAGGATTGAGGAATGAAGATTGCGGATTCGGTATTGAGGATTGAAGAATGAGGATTGAAGATTGAGGATTGAGGATTGAGGATTGAAGATTGAGGATTGAGGATTGAAGATTGAGGATTGAGGATTGAGGATTGAGGATTGAGGATTGATGATTGCGGATAGAAGATTGAGGATTGGGTATTGCGGATTGAACATTAAGGATTGAGGGTTGAGGATTGAGGTCTGAGGACTGGGGACTGAGGATTGAGGATTGAGAATTGAGGATTGAGGATTGAGGATTGAAGATTGAGGATTGGTATTGAGGATTGAAGAATGAGGATTGACGATTGAGGATTGAGGATTGAGGATTGAAGATTGAGGATTGAATATTGAGGATTGAGTATTGAATATTCAGTATTGAGGATTGAAGATTGAGGATTGAGGATTGAGTGTTGACGATTGAGGACGAGGACTGACGGTTGTGGATTGAGGTTTGAGGGTTGAGGATTGAGGACTGAGGATTGAGAATTGAGGATTGAGGATTGAGGATTGAAGATTGAGGATTGGGTATTGAGGATTGAAGAATGAGGAATGAGGATTGAGGACTGAGGATTGAGGATTGAGGATTGAAGATTGAGCATTCAGGATTGGAGATGGACGATTGAGGATTGAGGACCGAGGATTGATGATTGGGGATTGAAGGTTGAGTATTGGGGATTGAAGATTGACGATTGAGGATTGAGAATTGAGGATTGATGATAGAGGATTAAGGATTGAGGATTGGGGATTGAGGATCTAGGATTGGAGATTGATTACTGAGGATTGAACATTGAGGATTGAGGTTTGAGGAACGAGGATTGAGGATTGAGGATTGAGGACTGAGGATTGACGATTCAGTATTGAATATTGAGGATTGATTACTGAGGATTGAGGATTGAGGATTGAGGATTGACGCTTGAGGATTGAGGATTGAGGATGGAGGATTGAAGAGAGAGGACTGAGTGTTGAGGATTGCGTGTTGAGAATTGATTTTTGGGGATTGAGATTTGATCATTGAATATTGTGGATTGAGTATTGAACCATGAGAATTCAGGATATTCTTTTGAGTATTGAGAATTGAGGATTGATGGTTGAGTATTGAGGATTGATGGTTGAGGGTTGTGCGTTGAATATTGTGGATTGAGGATTGAGGATTGAGGATTGAGGATTGAGGATTGAAGACTGAGTATTGATGATTGAAGATTGAGGATTGAGGATTGAGGGATGAGGTTTGAGAACGAGGACTGACGGTTGAGGATTGAGGTTTGAGGATTGAGGATTGAGGATTGAGGACTGAAGATTGAATATTGATGATTGAAGGTTGAGGATTCAGTATTGATGGTTGTGGATTGAGGACGAGGACTGAGGGTTGAGTATTGCTGTTTGAGGTCTGAGGATTGAGGATTGAGGATTGAGAATTGAGGATTGAGGATAGAGGATTGAAGATTGAGGATTGGGTATTGAGGATTGAAGAATGAGGATTGAGGATTGAGGATTGAGGATTGAGGATTGAGGATTGAAGACTGAGCATTGAGGATTGAAGATTGAGGATTGAGGATTGAGGATTGAGGATTGCGTATTGAGGATTGAGGATTGCATATTGAGTATTGAGGATTGAAGATAGAGGATTGAGGATTGAGGATTGAGGATTGAGTATTGAAGATTGAGGTTTGGGGTTTGAGGATTGACGATTGAGGATTGAGTATTGAGGATTGAGAATTGAGGATTGATTATTGAAGATTGAGTATTGAGGATTGAAGATTGAGGATTGAGGATTGAGGATTGAAGATTGACGATTGAGGACTGAGGATTGAGGATTGAATATTGAGTATTGAGGATTGAAGATTGAGGATTGAGGATTGAGGTTTGAGGGTTGAGGACGTGGACTGACGGTTGAGGATTGAGGTTTGAGGATTGAGGATTGAGGATTGAGGACTGACGATTGAGGATTGAGGATTGAGCATTGAGGAATGAAGATTGAGGACTGGAGATTGAGGATTGATGATAGAGGATTAAGGATTGAGGATTGGGGATTGAGGATCTAGGATTGGAGATTGATTATTGAGGATTGAAGATTGAGGATTGAGGATTGAGGATTGAGAATTGAGAATTGAGTGTGAGGACTGAGGGCTGAGGATTGAGGTTTGAGGATTGAAGATTGAGTATTGAGGATTGAAAATTGAGGATTGAGGATTCAGGATTGAGAATTGAGGATTGAGGATTGAGGATTGAGGATTGAAGATTGAGTATTGAGGATTGTAGATTGAGGATTGAGGATTGAGGATTGCGGATTGAGGATTGAGGTTGAGGGCTGAGGGTTGAGGATTGAGGTCTGAGGACTGGGGACTGAGGATTGAGGATTGAGAATTGAGGATTGAGGATTGAGGATTGAAGATTGAGGATTGGGTATTCAGGATTGAAGAATGAGGATTGAGGATTGAGGATTGAGGATTGAGGATTGAGGATTGAAGATTGAGGATTGAAGATTGAGGATTGAGTATTGAATATTGAGTATTGAGGATTGAAGATTGAGGATTGAGGATTGAGTGTTGACGATTGAGGACGAGGACTGACGGTTGAGGATTGAGGTTTGAGGGTTGAGGATTGAGGACTGAGGATTGAGGATTGAGGATTGAGCATTGAGGATTGAAGATTGAAGATTGAGGATCGAGGATTGAGGGTTGTGGATTGAGGACGAGGACTGAGGGTTGAGTATTGATGTTTGAGGTCTGAGGATTGAGGATTGAGGATTGAGAATTGAGGACTGAGGATAGAGGATTGAAGATTGAGGATTGAGGATTGAGGATTGAGGATTGAGGATTGAGGATTGAAGACTGGGTATTGAGGATTGAAGGTTGAGGATTGAGGATTGAGGATTGAGGATTGCGTATTGAGGATTGAGGATTGCATATTGAGTATTGAGGATTGAAGATAGAGGATTGAGGATTGAGGATTGAGGATTGAGTATTGAAGATTGAGGATTGAAGACTGAGTATTGAAGATTGAGTATTGAGGATTGAAAATTGAGGATTGAGGATTCAGGATTGAGGATTGAGGATTGAGGATTGAGGATTGAGGATTGAAGATTGAGGAATGGGTATTGAGGATTGAAGAATGAGGATTGAGGATTGAGGATTGAAGACTGGGTATTGAGGATTGAATATTGAGGATTGAGGATTGAGGATTGAGGATTGCGTATTGAGGATTGAGGATTGCATATTGAGTATTGAGGATTGAAGATAGAGGATTGAGGATTGAGGATTGAGGATTGAGTATTGAGGATTGAGAATTGAGGATTGATTATTGAAGATTGAGTATTGAGGATTGAAGATTGAGGATTGAGGATTGAGGATTGAAGCTTGAGGATTGAGGACTGAGGATTGAGGATTGAATATTGAGTATTGAGGATTGAAGATTGAGGATTGAGGATTGAGGTTTGAGGGTTGAGGACGTGGACTGACGGTTGAGGATTGAGGTTTGAGGATTGAGGATTGAGGATTGAGGACTGAGGATTGAGGATTGAGGATTGAGCATTGAGGAATGAAGATTGAGGCCTGGAGATTGAGGATTGATGATAGAGGATTAAGGATTGAGGATTGGGGATTGAGGATCTAGGATTGGAGATTGATTATTGAGGATTGAAGATTGAGGATTGAGGATTGAGGATTGAGAATTGAGAATTGAGTGTGAGGACTGAGGGTTGAGGATTGAGGTTTGAGGATTGAAGATTGAGTATTGAGGATTGAAAATTGAGGATTGAGGATTCAGGATTGAGGATTGAGGATTGAGGATTGAGGATTGAGGATTGAAGATTCAGTATTGAGGATTGAAGATTGAGGATTGAGGATTGAGGATTGCGGATTGAGGATTGAGGATGAGGGCTGAGGGTTGAGGATTGAGGTCTGAGGACTGGGGACTGAGGATTGAGGATTGAGGATTGAGAATTGAGGATTGAGGATTGAGGATTGAAGATTGAGGATTGGGTATTGAGGATTGAAGAATGAGGATTGAGGATTGAGGATTGAGGATTGAGGATTGAAGATTGAGGATTGAAGATTGAGGATTGAGTATTGAATATTGAGTATTGAGGATTGAAGATTGAGGATTGAGGATTGAGTGTTGACGATTGAGGACGAGGACTGACGGTTGAGGATTGAGGTTTGAGGGTTGAGGATTGAAGACTGAGGATTGAGGATTGAGGATTGAGCATTGAGGATTGAAGATTGAGGACTGGGGATTGAGGATTGAAGGTTGAGGATTAAGGATTGAGGTTTGGGGATTGAGGATCTAGGATTGGAGATTGATTATTGAGGATTGAAGATTGAGGATTGAGGGTTGAGAATTGAGGATTGAGGATTGAGGAATGAAGATTGCGGATTCGGTATTGAGGATTGAAGAATGAGGATTGAAGATTGAGGATTGAGGATTGAGGATTGAAGATTGAGGATTGAGGATTGAAGATTGAGGATTGAGGATTGAGGATTGAGGATTGAGGATTGATGATTGCGGATAGAAGATTGAGGATTGGGTATTGCGGATTGAACATTAAGGATTGAGGGTTGAGGATTGAGGTCTGAGGACTGGGGACTGAGGATTGAGGATTGAGAATTGAGGATTGAGGATTGAGGATTGAAGATTGAGGATTGGTATTGAGGATTGAAGAATGAGGATTGACGATTGAGGATTGAGGATTGAGGATTGAAGATTGAGGATTGAATATTGAGGATTGAGTATTGAATATTGAGTATTGAGGATTGAAGATTGAGGATTGAGGATTGAGTGTTGACGATTGAGGACGAGGACTGACGGTTGTGGATTGAGGTTTGAGGGTTGAGGATTGAGGACTGAGGATTGAGAATTGAGGATTGAGGATTGAGGATTGAAGATTGAGGATTGGGTATTGAGGATTGAAGAATGAGGAATGAGGATTGAGGACTGAGGATTGAGGATTGAGGATTGAAGATTGAGCATTCAGGATTGGAGATGGACGATTGAGGATTGAGGACCGAGGATTGATGATTGGGGATTGAAGGTTGAGTATTGGGGATTGAAGATTGACGATTGAGGATTGAGAATTGAGGATTGATGATAGAGGATTAAGGATTGAGGATTGGGGATTGAGGATCTAGGATTGGAGATTGATTACTGAGGATTGAAGATTGAGGATTGAGGTTTGAGGAACGAGGATTGAGTATTGAGGATTGAGGACTGAGGATTGACGATTCAGTATTGAATATTGAGGATTGATTACTGAGGATTGAGGATTGAGGATTGAGGATTGACGCTTGAGGATTGAGGATTGAGGATGGAGGATTGAAGAGAGAGGACTGAGTGTTGAGGATTGCGTGTTGAGAATTGATGTTTGGGGATTGAGATTTGATTATTGAATATTGTGGATTGAGTATTGAACCATGAGAATTCAGGATATTCTTTTGAGTATTGAGAATTGAGGATTGATGGTTGAGTATTGAGGATTGATGGTTGAGGGTTGTGCGTTGAATATTGTGGATTGAGGATTGAGGATTGAGGATTGAGGATTGAGGATTGAAGACTGAGTATTGATGATTGAAGATTGAGGATTGAGGATTGAGGGTTGAGGTTTGAGAACGAGGACTGACGGTTGAGGATTGAGGTTTGAGGATTGAGGATTGAGGATTGAGGACTGAAGATTGAATATTGATGATTGAATGTTGAGGATTCAGTATTGATGGTTGTGGATTGAGGACGAGGACTGAGGGTTGAGTATTGCTGTTTGAGGTCTGAGGATTGAGGATTGAGGATTGAGAATTGAGGATTGAGGATAGAGGATTGAAGATTGAGGATTGGGTATTGAGGATTGAAGAATGAGGATTGAGGATTGAGGATTGAGGATTGAGGATTGAGGATTGAAGACTGAGTATTGAGGATTGAAGATTGAGGATTGAGGATTGAGGATTGAGGATTGCGTATTGAGGATTGAGGATTGCATATTGAGTATTGAGGATTGAAGATAGAGGATTGAGGATTGAGGATTGAGGATTGAGTATTGAAGATTGAGGTTTGGGGTTTGAGGATTGACGATTGAGGATTGAGTATTGAGGATTGAGAACTGAGGATTGATTATTGAAGATTGAGTATTGAGGATTGAAGATTGAGGATTGAGGATTGAGGATTGAAGATTGACGATTGAGGACTGAGGATTGAGGATTGAATATTGAGTATCGAGGATTGAAGATTGAGGATTGAGGATTGAGGTTTGAGGGTTGAGGACGTGGACTGACGGTTGAGGATTGAGGTTTGAGGATTGAGGATTGAGGATTGAGGACTGAGGATTGAGGATTGAGGATTGAGCATTGAGGAATGAAGATTGAGGACTGGAGATTGAGGATTGATGATAGAGGATTAAGGATTGAGGATTGGGGATTGAGGATCTAGGATTGGAGATTGATTATTGAGGATTGAAGATTGAGGATTGAGGATTGAGGATTGAGAATTGAGAATTGAGTGTGAGGACTGAGGGCTGAGGATTGAGGTTTGAGGATTGAGGATTGAATATTGAGTATCGAGGATTGAAGATTGAGGATTGAGGATTGAGGTTTGAGGGTTGAGGACGTGGACTGACGGTTGAGGATTGAGGTTTGAGGATTGAGGATTGAGGATTGAGGACTGAGGATTGAGGATTGAGGATTGAGCATTGAGGAATGAAGATTGAGGACTGGAGATTGAGGATTGATGATAGAGGATTAAGGATTGAGGATTGGGGATTGAGGATCTAGGATTGGAGATTGATTATTGAGGATTGAAGATTGAGGATTGAGGATTGAGGATTGAGAATTGAGAATTGAGTGTGAGGACTGAGGGCTGAGGATTGAGGTTTGAGGATTGAAGATTGAGTATTGAGGATTGAAAATTGAGGATTGAGGATTCAGGATTGAGGATTGAGGATTGAGGATTGAGGATTGAGGATTGAAGATTGAGTATTGAGGATTGTAGATTGAGGATTGAGGATTGAGGATTGCGGATGAGGGCTGAGGGTTGAGGATTGAGGTCTGAGGACTGGGGACTGAGGATTGAGGATTGAGAATTGAGGATTGAGGATTGAGGATTGAAGATTGAGGATTGGGTATTGAGGATTGAAGAATGAGGATTGAGGATTGAGGATTGAGGATTGTGGATTGAGGATTGAGCATTGAGGATTGAAGATTGAGGACTGGGGATTGAGGATTGAAGGTTGAGGATTAAGGATTGAGGTTTGGGGATTGAGGATCTAGGATTGGAGATTGATTATTGAGGATTGAAGATTGAGGATTGAGGGTTGAGAATTGAGGATTGAGGATTGAGGAATGAAGATTGAGGATTCGGTATTGAGGATTGAAGAATGAGGATTGAAGATTGAGGATTGAGGATTGAGGATTGAAGATTGAGGATTGAGGATTGAAGATTGAGGATTGAGGATTGAGGATTGAGGATTGAGTATTGAAGATTGAGGATTGAGGATTGAGGATTGAGGATTGAAGATTCAGTATTGAGGATTGAAGATTGAGGATTGAGGATTGAGGATTGCGGATTGAGGATTGAGGATGAGGGCTGAGGGTTGAGGATTGAGGTCTGAGGACTGGGGACTGAGGATTGAGGATTGAGAATTGAGGATTGAGGATTGAGGATTGAAGATTGAGGATTGGGTATTGAGGATTGAAGAATGAGGATTGAGGATTGAGGATTGAGGATTGAGGATTGAAGATTGAGGATTGAAGATTGAGGATTGAGTATTGAATATTGATTATTGAGGATTGAAGATTGAGGATTGAGGATTGAGTGTTGACGATTGAGGACGAGGACTGACGGTTGAGGATTGAGGATTGAGGGTTGAGGATTAAGGATTGAGGTTTGGGGATTGAGGATCTAGGATTGGAGATTGATTATTGAGGATCGAAGATTGAGGATTGAGGGTTGAGAATTGAGGATTGAGGATTGAGGAATGAAGATTGAGGATTCGGTATTGAGGATTGAAGAATGAGGATTGAAGATTGAGGATTGAGGATTGAGGATTGAAGATTGAGGATTGAGGATTGAAGATTGAGGATTGAGGATTGAGGATTGAGGATTGAGGATTGATGATTGCGGATAGAAGATTGAGGATTGGGTATTGCGGATTGAACATTAAGGATTGAGGGTTGAGGATTGAGGTCTGAGGACTGGGGACTGAGGATTGAGGATTGAGAATTGAGGATTGAGGATTGAGGATTGAAGATTGAGGATTGGGTATAGAGGATTGAAGAATGAGGATTGACGATTGAGGATTGAGGATTGAGGATTGAAGATTGAGGATTGAATATTGAGGATTGAGTATTGAATATTGAGTATTGAGGATTGAAGATTGAGGATTGAGGATTGAGTGTTGACGATTGAGGACGAGGACTGACGGTTGTGGATTGAGGTTTGAGGGTTGAGGATTGAGGACTGAGGATTCAGGATTGAGGATTGAGCATTGAGGATTGAAGATTGAGGACTGGGTATTGAGGATTGAAGGATGAGGATTAAGGATTGAGGTTTGGGGATTGAGGATCTAGGATTGGAGATTGATTATTGAGGATTGAAGATTGAGGATTGATGATTGAGGATTGAAGATTGAGGACTGAGTGTTGAGGGTTGAGTGATGAGAATTGATGTTTGTGGATTGAGATTTGAAGATTGAAGAATGGGGATTGAGTATTGAAAACTGTGAATTGAGGATATTCTCTGGAGGACTGAGGACTGACAATTGATTGTTGAGGACTGAGGGCTGAAGATTGAGGATTCTGGATTGAGGACTAGGGATTGAGTTTTGAGGACTGAGGATTGAGGGTTCAGGATTGAGGATTGAGGATTGACGCTTGAGGATTGAGGATTGAGGATGGAGGATTGAAGAGAGAGGACAGAGTGTTGAGGATTGTGTGTTGAGAATTGATGTTTGAGGATTGAGATTTGATTATTGGATATTGTGGATTGAGTATTGAACCATGAGAATTCAGGATATTCTATTGAGTATTGAGAATTGAGGATTGATGGTTGAGTATTGAGTATTGATGGTTGAGGGTTGTGCGTTGAATATTGAGGGTTGAGTGATGAGAATTGATGTTTGTGGATAGAGATTTGAAGATTGCAGGCTGAGTATTGAGTATTGAAACCTGTGAATTGAGGATATTTTATTGAGGATTGAGGATACACAACTGACTGTTGAAGTCTGAGGGTTGAATATTGAGGGTTCAGGATTGTGGATTCAGGATTGAGGTTTGAGGACTGGGGATTGAGGATTGAGGATTGAGTATTGAGGATTGAGGATTGAGGATTGAAGGTTGAATATTGATGATTGAAGATTGAGGATCGACGATTGAGGGTTGCGGATTGAGGACGAGGACTGAGGGTTGAGTATTGATGTTTGAGGTCTGAGGATTGAGGATTGAGTATTGAAGATTGAGTATTGAGGATTGGAGATTGAGGATTGAGGATTGCGGATTGAGGATTGAGGATGAGGGCTGAGGGTTGAGGATTGAGGTTTGAGGACTGAGGATTGAAGGTTGAATATTGATGATTGAAGATTGAGGATCGACGATTGAGGGTTGCGGATTGAGGACGAGGACTGAGGGTTGAGTATTGATGTTTGAGGTCTGAGGATTGAGGATTGAGTATTGAAGATTGAGTATTGAGGATTGGAGATTGAGGATTGAGGATTGCGGATTGAGGATTGAGGATGAGGGCTGAGGGTTGAGGATTGAGGTTTGAGGACTGAGGACTGAGGATTGAGGATTGAGAATTGAGGATTGAGGATTGAGGATTGAAGATTGAGGATTGGGTATTGAGGATTGAAGCATGAGGATTGAGGATTGAGGACTGAGGATTGAGGATTGAGGATTGAAGATTGAGCATTCAGGATTGGAGATGGACGATTGAGGATTGAGGACCGAGGATTGAGGATTGGGGATTGAAGGTTGAGTATTGGGGATTGAGGATTGAGAATTGAGAATTGAGTGTGAGGACTGAGGGCTGAGGATTGAGGTTTGAGGATTGAAGATTGAGTATTGAGGATTGAAAATTGAGGATTGAGGATTCAGGATTGAGAATTGAGGATTGAGGATTGAGGATTGAGGATTGAAGATTGAGTATTGAGGATTGTAGATTGAGGATTAAGGATTGAGGATTGCGGATTGAGGATTGAGGATGAGGGCTGAGGGTTGAGGATTGAGGTCTGAGGACTGGGGACTGAGGATTGAGGATTGAGAATTGAGGATTGAGGATTGAGGATTGAAGATTGAGGATTGGGTATTCAGGATTGAAGAATGAGGATTGAGGATTGAGGATTGAGGATTGAGGATTGAGGATTGAAGATTGAGGATTGAAGATTGAGGATTGAGTATTGAATATTGAGTATTGAGGATTGAAGATTGAGGATTGAGGATTGAGTGTTGACGATTGAGGACGAGGACTGACGGTTGAGGATTGAGGTTTGAGGGTTGAGGATTGAGGACTGAGGATTGAGGATTGAGGATTGAGCATTGAGGATTGAAGATTGAAGATTGAGGATCGAGGATTGAGGGTTGTGGATTGAGGACGAGGACTGAGGGTTGAGTATTGATGTTTGAGGTCTGAGGATTGAGGATTGAGGATTGAGAATTGAGGACTGAGGATAGAGGATTGAAGATTGAGGATTGAGGATTGAGGATTGAGGATTGAGGATTGAGGATTGAAGACTGGGTATTGAGGATTGAAGGTTGAGGATTGAGGATTGAGGATTGAGGATTGCGTATTGAGGATTGAGGATTGCATATTGAGTATTGAGGATTGAAGATAGAGGATTGAGGATTGAGGATTGAGGATTGAGTATTGAAGATTGAGGATTGAAGACTGAGTATTGAAGATTGAGTATTGAGGATTGAAAATTGAGGATTGAGGATTCAGGATTGAGGATTGAGGATTGAGGATTGAGGATTGAGGATTGAAGATTGAGTATTGAGGATTGAAGACTGAGGATTGAGGATTCAGGATTGCGGATTGAGGATTGAGGATGAGGGCTGAGGGTTGAGGATTGAGGTCTGAGGACTGGGGACTGAGGATTGAGGATTGAGAATTGAGGATTGAGGATTGAGGATTGAAGATTGAGGATTGGGTATTGAGGATTGAAGAATGAGGATTGAGGATTGAGGATTGAGGATTGAGGATTGAAGATTGAGGATTGAAGATTGAGGATAGAGTATTGAATATTGAGTATTGAGGATTGAAGATTGAGGAATGAGGATTGAGTGTTGACGATAGAGGACGAGGACTGACGGTTGAGGATTGAGGTTTGAGGGTTGAGGATTGAGGACTGAGGCTTGAGGATTGAGGATTGAGCATTGAGGATTGAAGATTGAGGACTGGGGATTGAGGATTGAAGGTTGAGGATTAAGGATTGAGGTTTGGGGATTGAGGATCTAGGATTGGAGATTGATTATTGAGGATTGAGGGTTGAGAATTGAGGATTGAGGATTGAGGAATGAAGATTGAGGATTCGGTATTGAGGATTGAAGAATGAGGATTGAGGATTGAGGGTTGAGGTTTGAGAACGAGGACTGACGGTTGAGGATTGATGTTTGAGGATTGAGGATTGAGGATTGAGGACTGAAGATTGATTATTTATGATTGAAGGTTGAGGATTCAGTATTGATGGTTGTGGATTGAGGACGAGGACTGTGGGTTGAGTATTGCTGTTTGAGGTCTGAGGATTGAGGATTGAGGATTGAGAATTGATGATTGAGGATAGAGGATTGAAGATTGAGGATTGGGTATTGAGGATTGAAGAATGAGGATTGAGGATTCAGGATTGAGGATTGAGGATTGAGGATTGAAGACTGAGTATTGAGGATTGAAGATTGAGGATTGAGGATTGAGGATTGAGAATTGCGTATTGAGGATTGAGGATTGCATATTGAGTATTGAGGATTGAAGATAGAGGATTGAGGATTGAGGATTGAGGATTGAGTATTGAGGATTGAGAATTGAGGATTGATTATTGAAGATTGAGTATTGAGGATTGAAGATTGAGGATTGAGGATTGATGATTGAAGCTTGAGGATTGAGGACTGAGGATTGATGATTGAATATTGAGTATTGAGGATTGAAGATTGAGGATTGAGGATTGAGGTTTGAGGGTTGAGGACGTGGACTGACGGTTGAGGATTGAGGTTTGAGGATTGAGGATTGAGGATTGAGGACTGAGGATTGAGGATTGAGGATTGAGCATTGAGGAATGAAGGTTGAGGACTGGAGATTGAGGATTGATGATAGAGGATTAAGGATTGAGGATTGGGGATTGAGGATCTAGGATTGGAGATTGATTATTGAGGATTGAAGATTGAGGATTGAGGATTGAGGATTGAGAATTGAGAATTGAGTGTGAGGACTGAGGGTTGAGGATTGAGGTTTGAGGATTGAAGATTGAGTATTGAGGATTGAAAATTGAGGATTGAGGATTCAGGATTGAGGATTGAGGATTGAGGATTGAGGATTGAGGATTGAAGATTGAGTATTGAGGATTGAAGATTGAGGATTGATGATTGAGGATTGCGGATTGAGGATTGAGGATGAGGGCTGAGGGTTGAGGATTGAAGTCTGAGGACTGGGGACTGAGGATTGAGGATTGAGAATTGAGGATTGAGGATTGAGGATTGAAGATTGAGGACTGGGTATTGAGGATTGAAGAATGAGGATTGAGGATTGAGGATTGAGGATTGAGGATTGAAGATTGAGGATTGAAGATTGAGGATTGAGTATTGAATATTGAGTATTGAGGATTGAAGATTGAGGATTGAGGATTGAGTGTTGACGATTGAGGACGAGGACTGACGGTTGAGGATTGAGGTTTGAGGGTTGAGGATTGAAGACTGAGGATTGAGGATTGAGGATTGAGCATTGAAGATTGAAGATTGAGGACTGGGGATTGAGGATTGAAGGTTGAGGATTAAGGATTGAGGTTTGGGGATTGAGGATCTAGGATTGGAGATTGATTATTGAGGATTGAAGATTGAGGATTGAGGGTTCAGAATTGAGGATTGAGGATTGAGGAATGAAGATTGAGGATTCGGTATTGAGGATTGAAGAATGAGGATTGAAGATTGAGGATTGAGGATTGAGGATTGAAGATTGAGGATTGAGGATTGAAGATTGAGGATTGAGGATTGAGGATTGAGGATTGAGGATTGATGATTGCGGATAGAAGATTGAGGATTGGGTATTGCGGATTGAACATTAAGGATTGAGGATTGAGGATTGAGGATTGAGGATTGAGGACTGAAAATTGAATATTGATGATTGAAGGTTGAGGATTGAGGATTGATGGTTGTGGATTGAGGACGAGGACTGAGGGTTGAGTATTGCTGTTTGAGGTCTGAGGATTGAGGATTGAGGATTGAGAATTGAGGATTGAGGATTGAGGATTGAAGATTGAGGATTGGGTGTTGAGGATTGAAGAATGAGGATTGAGGATTGAGGATTGAGGATTGAGGATTGAAGACTGAGTGTTGAGGGTTGAGTGATGAGAATTGATGTTTGTGGATAGAGATTTGAAGATTGCAGATTGAGTATTGAGTATTGAAAGCTGTGAATTGATGATATTCCCTTGAGGATTGAGGATTGACAACTGATTGTTGAGGACTGAGGGCTGAAGGTTGAGGATTCAGGATTGAGGATTCAGGATTGTGGTTTGAGGACCGAGGATTGAGGATTGAGGATTGAGGATTGAGAATTGAAGATTGAGGATTGAGTATTGGGGGTTGTGGATTGAGGACGAGGACTGACGGTTGAGTATTGATGTTTGAGGTCTGAGGATTGAGGATTGAGGATTGAGAATTGAGGATTGAGGATTGAGGATTGAGGATTGAGGATTGAAGATTGAGTATTGAGGATCGAAGATTGAGGACTGAGGATTGAGGATTGAGGATTGGGGATTGAAGATTGAGGATTGGGGATTGAGGATTGACGATTGAGGATTGAGCATTGAGGATTGAGAATTGAGGATTGAGGATTGAAGATTGAGTATTGAGGATTGAAGATTGAGGATTGATGATTGAGGATTGAAGATTGAGGACTGAGTGTTGAGGGTTGAGTGATGAGAATTGATGTTTGTGGATTGAGATTTGAAGATTGAAGAATGGGGATTGAGTATTGAAAACTGTGAATTGAGGATATTCTCTGGAGGACTGAGGACTGACAATTGATTGTTGAGGACTGAGGGCTGAAGATTGAGGATTCAGGATTCAGGACTAGGGATTGAGTTTTGAGGACTGAGGATTGAGGGTTCAGGATTGAGGATTGAGGATTGACGCTTGAGGATTGAGGATTGAGGATGGAGGATTGAAGAGAGAGGACAGAGTGTTGAGGATTGTGTGTTGAGAATTGATGTTTGAGGATTGAGATTTGATTATTGGATATTGTGGATTGAGTATTGAACCATGAGAATTCAGGATATTCTATTGAGTATTGAGAATTGAGGATTGATGGTTGAGTATTGAGTATTGATGGTTGAGGGTTGTGCGTTGAATATTGAGGGTTGAGTGATGAGAATTGATGTTTGTGGATAGAGATTTGAAGATTGCAGGCTGAGTATTGAGTATTGAAACCTGTGAATTGAGGATATTCTATTGAGGATTGAGGATTCACAACTGATTGTTGAAGTCTGAGGGTTGAATATTGAGGGTTCAGGATTGTGGATTCAGGATTGAGGTTTGAGGACTGGGGATTGAGGATTGAGGATTGAGGATTGAGGACTGAGGATTGAGGATTGAGGTTTGAGCATTGAGGAATGAAGATTGAGGACTGGAGATTGAGGATTGATGATAGAGGATTAAGGATTGAGGATTGGGGATTGAGGATCTAGGATTGGAGATTGATTATTGAGGATTGAAGATTGAGGATTGAGGATTGAGGATTGAGAATTGAGAATTGAGTGTGAGGACTGAGGGTTGAGGATTGAGGTTTGAGGAACGAGGATTGAGGATTGAGGATTGAGGACTGAGGATTGACGATTCAGTATTGAAGATTGAGGATTGATTACTGAGGGTTGAGGATTGTGGATTGAGGTTTGAGGACTGAGGATTGAGGATTGAAGATTGATTATTGAGGATTGAAGGTTGAGGATTGAGGACTGAGTATTGAGGATTGAGGATTGAGGATTGAGTATTGAGGATTGAAGATTGAATATTAATGATTGAAGATTGAGGATTGAGGATTGAGGGTTGTGGATTGAGGATTGAGGGTTGTGGATTGAGGACGAGGACTGAGGGTTGAGTATTGGTGTTTGAAGTCTGAGGATTGAGGATTGAGGATAGAGAATTGAGGATTGAGGATTGAGGATTGAAGATTGAGGATTCGGTATTGAGGATTGAAGAATGAGGATTGAGGAGTGAGGACTGAGGATTGAGGATTGCAGTTTGTTTATTGAGGATTGAAGATTGAGGATTGAGAATTGAGGATTGAGGATTG
Organism: Calliopsis andreniformis; assembly: GCF_051401765.1. Lineage (NCBI taxonomy): Eukaryota > Metazoa > Arthropoda > Insecta > Hymenoptera > Andrenidae > Calliopsis > Calliopsis andreniformis. The sequence continues at coordinate 636,556 of NW_027480586.1, read as the reverse complement.
AGGATTGAGGATTGAGGATTGAAGATTGAGTATTGAGGATTGAAGATAGAGGATTGAGGATTGAGGATTGAGGATTGAGAATTGAAATTGAGGATTGGGGATTGAGGAATGAATATTAATGATTGAAAATTGAGGATTGAGGATTGAGGGTTGTGGATTGAGGATTGAGGGTTGTGGATTGAGGACGAGGACTGAGGGTTGAGTATTGGTGTTTGAAGTCTGAGGATTGAGGATTGAGGATAGAGAATTGAGGATTGAGGATTGAGGATTGAAGATTGAGGATTCGGTATTGAGGATTGAAGAATGAGGATTGAGGAGTGAGGACTGAGGATTGAGGATTGCAGTTTGTTTATTGAGGATTGAAGATTGAGGATTGAGGATTGAGGATTGAGGATTGAGGATTGAGGATTGAGGATTGAAGATTGAGTATTGAGGATTGAAGATAGAGGATTGAGGATTGAGGATTGAGGATTGAGAATTGAAATTGAGGATTGGGGATTGAGGAATGACGATTGAGTATTGAGCATTGAGGATTGAGAATTGAGGATTGAGGATTGAAGATTGAGTATTGAGGATTGAAGATTGAGGATTGGGGATTGACGATTGAAGATTGAGGACTGAGTGTTGAGGGTTGCGTGATGAGAATTGATGTTTGTGGATTGAGATTTGAAGATTGAAGAATGGGGATTGAGTATTGAAATGTGTGAATTGAGGATATTCTATTGAGGATTGAGGATTGACAATTGATTGTTGAGGTCTTATGGCTGAAGATTGAGGATTCAGGATTGAGGATTCGTGGTGGAGGTTTGAGGACTGAGGATTGAGGGTTGAGGATTGAGGACTGAGGATTGACTCTTGAGGATTGAGGATTGAGGATGGAGTATTGATGAGAGAGGACTGAGTGTTGAGGATTGAGTGTTGAGAATTGATGTTTGAGGATTGAGATTTGATTATTGAATATTGTGGATTGAGTATTGAACCATGAGAATTCAGGATATTCTATTGAGTATTGAGAATTGAGGATTGGTGGTTGAGTATTGAGGATTGATGCCTGAGGGTTGTGCGTTGAATATTGAGGATTGAGGATTGAGGATTGAGGATTGAGGGTTGAGGATTGAAGATTGAGTATTGATGATTGAAGATTGAGGATTGAGGATTGGGCGTTGAGGTTTGAGGACGAGGACTGACGGTTGAGGATTGAGGTTTGAGGATTGAGGATTGAGGATTGAGGACTGAGGATTGAGTATTGAGGATTGAGCATTGAGGATTGAAGATTGTGGACTGAGGATTGAGGATTGAAAATTGAGTATTGAGGATTGAAGATTGAGGATTGAGGATTGAGGATTGAGGATTGAGGATGAGGGCTGAGGGTTGAGGATTGAGGTTTGAGGACTGAGGACTGAGGATTGAGGATTGAGAATTGAGGATTGAGGATTGAGGATTGAAGGTTGAGGATGAGGGCTGAGGTTTGAGGATTGAGGATTGAGGGCTGAGGACTGAGGATTGAGGGTCGAGAATTGAGGATTGAGGATTGAGGATTGAAGATTGAGGATTGGGTGTTGAGGATTGAAGAATGAGGATTGAGGAATGAGGATTGAGGATTGAGGATTGAAGATTGAGTATTGAGGATTGAAGCCTGGCGACTGAGGATTGAGGATTGAGGATTGACGATTGAGGATGGGGGATTGAAGATTGAGTATTGAGGATTGAAGATTGAGGATCGTGGATTGAGGATTGAGGATTGAGTATTGAGAATTGAGGATTGATGGTTGAGTATTGAGGATTGATGGCTGAGGGTTGTGCGTTGAATATTGAGGATTGAGGATTGAGGATTGAGGATTGAGGATTGAGGATTGAGGATTGAAGATTGAGTAGTGATGATTGAAGATTGAGGATTGAGGATTCATGTTTGAGTATTGAGGACGGGGACTGACGGTTGAGGATTGAGGTTTGAGGATTGAGGTTTGAGGATTGAGGACTGAGGATTGAGGATTGAGGATTGAGGGTTGTGGATTGAGGTCGAGGACTGAGGGTTGAGTATTGATGTTTGAGGTCTGAGGATTGAGGATTGAGGATTGAGAATTGAGGATTGAGGATTGAGGATTGAAGATTGAGGATTGAGGATTCAGGATTGAGGATTGAGGATTGAAGACTGAGGATTGGGTATTGAGGATTCAACATTGAGGATTGATTGTTGAGGATTGAGGATTGAGGATTGACGATTGAGGATTGAGGAATGAGAATCGAGGATTGAGGTTTGAGGATTGAAGATTGAGGACTGGGCACTGAGGATTGAAGAATGAGGATTGAGGATTGAGGATTGAGGATTGACGGTTGCAGATTGAGTATTGAGGATTGAAGATTGAGGTTTGAGGATTGAGGATTGAGGATTGAGCATTGAGGATTGATGATTGAGGATTGAGGATTGAAGATTGAGTATTGAGGATTGAAGATTGAGGATTGAGGATTGAGGATTGAGGATTGAGGATTGAAGATTGAGGATTGGGGATTGAAGATTGAGGATTGGGTATTGCGTATTGAACATTGAGGATTGAGGATTGAGGATTGAGAACTGAGGATCGAGGATTGAGGATTGAGGATTGAGGGTTGAAGATTGAGGATTGGAGACTAAGGATTGAAGACTGAGGATTGAGGATTGAGGACTGATTATTGAGGAATGAGGATTGAGGGTTCAGTATTGAGGATTGAAGATTGAGAATTGATGATTGAGGATTGAACATTGAGGACTGAGTGTTGAGGGTTGCGTGATGAGAATTGATGTTTGTGTATAGAGATTTGAAGATTGCAGGTTGAGTATTGAATATTGAAACCTGTGAATTGAGGATATCCTATTGAGGATTGAGGATTGACAACTGATTGTTGAGGACTGAGGGCTGTAGACTGAGGATTCAGGTTTGAGGATTCAGGATTGAGGTTTGAGGACTGCGGATTGAGGATTGAGGATTGAGGATTGAGGATTGAGGATTGAGGATTGAAGATTGAGGATTGGGTATTGAGGATTGAACATTGAGGATTGAGGATTGAGGATTGAGGATTGAGGATCGAGGATTGAGGATTGAAGATTGAATATTGATGATTGAAGATTGATGATCGAGGATTGAGGGTTGTGGACTGAGGACGAGTACTGAGGGTTGAGTATTGATGTTTGAGGTCTGAGGATTGAGGATTGAGGATTGAGAATTGAGGACCGAGGATTGAGGATTGAAGTTTGAGGATTGGGTGTTGAGGATTGAAGAATGTGGATTGAGGATTGAGGATTGAGGATTGAGGATTGAGGATTGAGTATTGAGGATTGAAGATTGAGGATTGAGGATTGAGGATTGAAGATTGAGGATTGAGGATTGAAGATTGAGGATTGGGTATTGCGGATTGAACGTTGAGGATTGAAGATTGACGATTGGGTGTCGAGGATTGAAGAATGAGGATTGAGGATTGATGATTGAGGATTGAGGATTGAAGATTGAGTATTGAGGATTGAAAATTGAGGATTGAGGATTGAGGATTGAGAATTGAGGATTGAAGATTGAGGATTGGGGACGGAGTGTTGTGTGTTGAGAGATGAGAATTGATGTTTGTGGATAGAGATTTGAAGATTGTAGATTGAGTATTGAGTATTGAAAACTGTGAATTGATGATATTCCACTGAGGATTGGGGATTGACGACTGATTGTAGAGGAGTGAGGGCTGAAGATTGAGGATTCAGGATTGAGGATTCAGGATTAAGGTTTGAGGACTGAGGATTGAGGATTGAGGATTGAGGATTGAGGATTGAGGATTGAAGATTGAGGATTGGGTATTGCGCATTGAACATTGAGGTTTGAGGATTGAGGATTGAGGACTGAGGATCGAGGATTGAGGATTGAGGATTGAGGGTTGAAGATTGAGGATTGGGGACTGAGGATTGAAGATTGAGGATTGAGGTTTGAGGATTGAGGATTGAGGATTGAGGATTGAGTATTGAGGATTGAAGATTGAGGATTGAGGATTGAGGATTGAAGATTGAGGATTGAGGATTGAAGATTGAGGATTGGGTATTGCGGATTGAACGTTGAGGATTGAAGATTGACGATTGGGTGTCGAGGATTGAAGAATGAGGATTGAGGATTGAGGATTGAGGATTGAGGATTGAAGATTCAGTATTGAGGACTGAAGATTGAGGATTGAGGATTGAGGATTGAGGATTGAAGATTGAGTATTAAGGATTGAAGATTGAGGATTGAGGACTGAGGATTAAGTATTGAGGATGGAAGATTGAGGATTGAGGATTGAGGTTTGAGGATTGAGGACGTGGACTGACGGTTGAGGATTGAGGTTTGAGGATTGAGGATTGAGGATTGAGGACTGAGGATTGAGGATTGAGGATTGAGCATTGAGGATTGAAGATTGGGGACTGGAGATTGAGGATTGAGGATTGAGGATTGAGGATTGAGGATTGAGGATTGGGTATTGAAGATTGAGGGTTGGTTATTGCGGATTGAACATTGAGGATTGAAGATTGAGGATTGAAGATTCAGTATTGAGGATTGAAGATTGAGGATTGAGGATTGAGGATTGAAGATTGAAGATTGAGTATTGAGGATTGAAGATTGAGGATTGAGGACTGAGAATTGAGGATTGAGGATTGAGGATTGAGGATTGAGGATTGAAGATTGAGGTTTGGGTATTGAGGATTGAACGTTGAGGATTGTGGATTGAGTATTGAGGATTGAGGATTGAGGATTGAAGATTGAATATTGATGACTGAAGATTGCCGATCGAGGATTGAGGGTTGTGGATTGAGGACGAGGACTGAGGGTTGAGTATTGATGTTTGAGGTCTGAGGATTGAGGATTGAGGATTGAAGATTGAGGATTGGGTGTTGAGGATTGAAGAATGTGGATAGAGTATTGAGGATTGAGGATTGAGGATTGAAGATTGAGTATTGAGGTTTGAAGATTGAGGATTGAGGATTGAGGATTGAGGATTGAAGATTGAGTATTGAGGATTGAGGATTGAGGATTGAGGATTGAGGATTGAGGATTGAGGATTGAAGATTGAGTATTGAGGGTTGAATATTAAGATTGAGGTTTGAGGATTGAGGGTTGAGGATTGAGGACTGAGGATTGAAGATTGCGTATTGAGGATTTAAGATTGAGGATTGGGTATTGCGGATTGAAGAATGTGGGTTGAGGATTGAGGGTTGAGGATTGAGGATTGAAGATTGAGGATTGAGGATTGAGGATTGAGGATTGAATATTGAGTATTGAGGATTGAAGATTGAGGATTCAGTATTGATGGTTGTGGATTGAGGACGAGGTCTGAGGGTTGAGTATTGCTGTTTGAGGTCTGAGGATTGAGGATTGAGGATTGAGAATTGAGGATTGAGGATAGAGGATTGAAGATTGAGGATTGGGTATTGAGGATTGAAGAATGAGTATTGAGGATTGAGGATTGAGGATTGAGGATTGAGGATTGAAGACTGAGGACTGAGGATTGAGGATTGAGGACTGAATATTGAGTATTGAGGATTGAGGATTGAAGATTGAGGATTGAGGATTGAGGGTTGAGGATTGAGGACGAGGACTGACGGTTGAGGATGGAGGTTTGAGGATTGAGGATTGAGGATTGAGGACGAGGACTGACGGTTGAGGATTGAGGTTTGAGGATTGAGGATTGAGGATTGAGGATTGAGGACTGAGGATCGAGGATTGTGGATTGAGGATTGAGGATTGAAGATTGAGGATTGGGGACTGAGTGTTGAGGGCTGAATTATGAGAATTGATGTTTGTGGATAGAGATTCGAAGATTGCAGATTGAGTATTGAGTATTGAAAACTGTGAATTGATGATATTCTATTGAGGATTGTGCATTGACAACTGATTGTTGAGGACTGACGTCTGAAGATGGAGGATTCAGGATTGAGGATTCAGGTTTGACGTTTGAGGACTGAGGATTGAGTATTGAGGATTGAAAATTGAGGATTGAGGATCGAGGATTGAGGATTGAGGATTGAAGATTGAGGATTGGGGACGGAGTGTTGAGTGTTGAGTGATGAGAATTGATGTTTGTGGATAGAGATTTGAAGATTGCAGATTGAGTATTGAGTATTGAAAACTGTGAATTGGTGATATTCCATTGAGGATTGGGGATTGACAACTGATTGTTGAGGACTGAGGGCTGAAGATTGAGGATTCAGGATTGAGGATTCAGGATTAAGGTTTGAGGACTGAGGATTGAGGATTGAGGATTGAGGATTGAGGATTGAAGATTGAGGATTGGGTATTGCGGATTGAACATTGAGGATTGAGGATTGAGGATTGAGGACTGAGGATCGAGGATTGAGGATTGAGGATTGAGGGTTGAAGATTGAGGATTGGGGACTGAGGCTTGAAGATTGAGGATTGAGGATTGAGGACTGAGGATTGAGGATTGAGGATTCAAAATTGAGGATTGAGGATTGAGGATTGGGGATTGAGGATTGAAGATTGAGGATTGGGGACGGAGTGTTGAGTGTTGAGTGATGAGAATTGATGTTTGTGGATAGGGATTTGAAGATTGCAGATTGAGTATTGAGTATTGAGAACTGTGAATTGAGTATATTCTATTGAGGATTGAGGATTGACAACTGATTGTTGAGGACAGAGCTGAAGATTGAGGGTTCAGGATTGAGGATTCAGAATTGAGATTTGAGGATTCAGAATTGAGGTTTGAGGACTGAGGATTGAGGATTGAAGATTGAGTATTGAGGATTGAAGATTGAGTATTCAGGATTGGAGATTGACGATTGAGGATTAAGGACCGAGGATAGAGGATTGAGGATTGAAGATTGAGTATTGAGGATTGAAGATTGAGGATTGAGGATTGAGGATTGAGGATTGAGGATTGAAGATTGAGGATTCGGTATGGAGGACTGAAGAATGAGGATTGAGGAGTGAGGACTGAGGATTCAGGATTGCAGTTTGAGTATTGAGGATTGAGGATTGAGGATTGAAGATTGAATATTAATGATTGAAGATTGAGGATTGAGGATTGAGGGTTGTGGATTGAGGATGAGGGCTGAGGGTTGAGGATTGAGGTTTGAGGACTGAGGGCAGAGGATTGAGGATTGAGGATTCAGGATTGAAGATTGAGTATTGGGGACTGAGTGTTGAGGGCTGAATTATGAGAATTGATGCTTGTGGATAGAGATTCGAAGATTGCAGATTGAGTATTGAGTATTGAAAACTGTGAATTGATGATATTCTATTGAGGATTGTGAATTGACAACTGATTGTTGAGGACTGAGGTCTGAAGATGGAGGATTCAGGATTGAGGATTCAGGTTTGACGTTTGAGGACTGAGGATTGAGGATTGAGGATTGAGGAATGAAGATTGAGTATTGAGGATTGAAGATTGAGGATTGAGGATTGAGGATTGAGGATTGAGGACTGAAGATTGAATATTGATGATTGAAGATTGAGGATTGGGTATTGATGGTTGTGGATTGAGGACGAGGACTGAAGGTTGAGTATTGATGTTTGAGGTCTGAGGATTGAGGATTGAGGATTGAGAATTGAAGATTGAGGATTCGGTATGGAGGACTGAAGAATGAGGATTGAGGAGTGAGGACTGAGGATTCAGGATTGCAGTTTGAGTATTGAGGATTGAGGATTGAGGATTGAAGATTGAATATTAATGATTGAAGATTGAGGATTGAGGATTGAGGGTTGTGGATTGAGGATGAGGGCTGAGGGTTGAGGATTGAGGTTTGAGGACTGAGGGCAGAGGATTGAGGATTGAGAATTGAGGATTGAGTATTGAGTATTGTAGATTGAGGATTGGGTATTGCGGATTGAAGAATGTGGGTTGAGGACTGAGGGTTGAGGATTGAGGATTGAAGATTGAGGATTGAGGATTGGGTATTGAGGATTGAATAATGAGGATTGAGGATTGAAGATTGAGGATTGAGGATTGAGGATTGAAGACTGAGGATTGAGGATTGCGGATTGAGGACTGAATATTGAGTATCGAGGATTGAAGATTGAGGATTGAGGATTGAGTGTTGAGGATTGAGGACGAGGACTGACGGTTGAGGATTGAGGTTTGAGGATTGAGGATTGAGGATTGAGGACTGAGGACCGAGGATTGTGGATTGAGGATTCAGGATTGAAGATTGAGTATTGGGGACTGAGTGTTGAGGGCTGAATTATGAGAATTGATGCTTGTGGATAGAGATTCGAAGATTGCAGATTGAGTATTGAGTATTGAAAACTGTGAATTGATGATATTCTATTGAGGATTGTGAATTGACAACTGATTGTTGAGGACTGAGGTCTGAAGATGGAGGATTCAGGATTGAGGATTCAGGTTTGACGTTTGAGGACTGAGGATTGAGGATTGAGGATTGAGGAATGAAGATTGAGTATTGAGGATTGAAGATTGAGGATTGAGGATTGAGGATTGAGGATTGAGGACTGAAGATTGAATATTGATGATTGAAGATTGAGGATTGGGTATTGATGGTTGTGGATTGAGGACGAGGACTGAGGGTTGAGTATTGATGTTTGAGGTCTGAGGATTGAGGATTGAGGATTGAGAATTGAAGATTGAGGATTCGGTATGGAGGACTGAAGAATGAGGATTGAGGAGTGAGGACTGAGGATTCAGGATTGCAGTTTGAGTATTGAGGATTGAGGATTGAGGATTGAAGATTGAATATTAATGATTGAAGATTGAGGATTGAGGATTGAGGGTTGTGGATTGAGGATGAGGGCTGAGGGTTGAGGATTGAGGTTTGAGGACTGAGGGCAGAGGATTGAGGATTGAGAATTGAGGATTGAGTATTGAGTATTGTAGATTGAGGATTGGGTATTGCGGATTGAAGAATGTGGGTTGAGGACTGAGGGTTGAGGATTGAGGATTGAGGATTGAGGATTGAAGATTGAGGATTCGGTATGGAGGACTGAAGAATGAGGATTGAGGAGTGAGGACTGAGGATTCAGGATTGCAGTTTGAGTATTGAGGATTGAGGATTGAGGATTGAAGATTGAATATTAATGATTGAAGATTGAGGATTGAGGATTGAGGGTTGTGGATTGAGGATGAGGGCTGAGGGTTGAGGATTGAGGTTTGAGGACTGAGGGCAGAGGATTGAGGATTGAGAATTGAGGATTGAGTATTGAGTATTGTAGATTGAGGATTGGGTATTGCGGATTGAAGAATGTGGGTTGAGGACTGAGGGTTGAGGATTGAGGATTGAAGATTGAGGATTGAGGATTGAGGATTGAGGATTGAATATTGAGTATTGAGGATTGAAGATTGAGGATTGACGCTTGAGGATTGAGGATTGAGGATGGAGGATTGAAGATTGAATATTGATGATTGAAGATTGAGGATTGAGGATTGAGGGTTGAGGTTTGAGAACGAGGACTGACGGTTGAGGATTGAGGTTTGAGGATTGAGGATTGAGGATTGAGAATTGAGGATTGAGGATAGAGGATTGAAGATTGAGGATTGGGTATTGAGGATTGAATAATGAGGATTGAGGATTGAGGATTGAGGATTGAGGATTGAGGATTGAAGACTGAGGATTGAGGATTGCGGATTGAGGACTGAATATTGAGTATCGAGGATTGAAGATTGAGGATTGAGGATTGAGTGTTGAGGATTGAGGACGAGGACTGACGGTTGAGGATTGAGGTTTGAGGATTGAGGATTGAGGATTGAGGACTGAGGACCGAGGATTGTGGATTGAGGATTCAGGATTGAAGATTGAGTATTGGGGACTGAGTGTTGAGGGCTGAATTATGAGAATTGATGCTTGTGGATAGAGATTCGAAGATTGCAGATTGAGTATTGAGTATTGAAAACTGTGAATTGATGATATTCTATTGAGGATTGTGAATTGACAACTGATTGTTGAGGACTGAGGTCTGAAGATGGAGGATTCAGGATTGAGGATTCAGGTTTGACGTTTGAGGACTGAGGATTGAGGATTGAGGATTGAGGAATGAAGATTGAGTATTGAGGATTGAAGATTGAGGATTGAGGATTGAGGATTGAGGATTGAGGACTGAAGATTGAATATTGATGATTGAAGATTGAGGATTGGGTATTGATGGTTGTGGATTGAGGACGAGGACTGAGGGTTGAGTATTGATGTTTGAGGTCTGAGGATTGAGGATTGAGGATTGAGAATTGAGGATTGAGGATTGAGGATTGAAGATTGAGGATTGAGGATTGAGGATTGAGGATTGAGGATTGAAGACTGAGGATTGGGTATTGAGGATTCAACATTGAGGATTGAGGGTTGAGGATTGAGGATTGAGGATTGACGATTGAGGATCGAGGAATGAGAATCGAGGATTGAGGATTGAGGATTCAAGATTGAGGACTGGGCACTGAGGATTGAAGAATGAGGATTGAGGATTGAGGATTGAGGATTGAGGATTGCAGATTGAGTATTGAGGATTGAAGATTGAGGGTTGAGGATTGAGGATTGAGGATTGAGCATTGAGGATTGATGATTGAGGATTGAGGATTGAAGATTGAGTATTGAGGATTGAAGATTGAGGATTGAGGATTGAGGATTGAGGATTGAGGATTGAAGATTGAGGATTGGGGATTGAGGATTGACAATTGAGGATTGAGTATTGAGGACTGAGAATTGAGGATTGAGGATTGAAGATTGAGGATTGCGGATTGAAGATTGAGTATTGATGATTGAAGATTGAGTATTGCGGATTGAAAATTGAGGATTGAGGATTGAGGATTGAGAATTGAGGATTGAAGATTGAGGATTGGGGACGGAGTGTTGAGTGTTGAGAGATGAGAATTGATGTTTGTGGATAGAGATTTGAAGATTGTAGATTGAGTATTGAGTGTTGAAAACTGTGAATTGATGATATTCCATTGAGGATTGGGGATTGACAACTGATTGTTGAGGAGTGAGGGCTGAAGATTGAGGATTCAGGATTGAGGATTCAGGATTAAGGTTTGAGGACTGAGGATTGAGGATTGAGGATTGAGGATTGAGGATTGAGGATTGAAGATTGAGGATTGGGTATTGCGGATTGAACATTGAGGATTGAGGATTGAGGATTGAGGACTGAGGATCGAGGATTGAGGATTGAGGATTGAGGGTTGAAGATTGAGGATTGGGGACTGAGGATTGAAGATTGAGGATTGAGGATTGAGGACTGAGGATTGAGGATTGAGGATTGAAGGTTCAGTATTGAGGATTGAAGATTGAGAATTGATGATTGAGGATTGAACATTGAGGACTGAGTGTTGAGGGTTGAGTGATGAGAATTGATGTTTGTGGATAGAGATTCGAAGATGCAGATTGAGTATTGTGTATTGAAAACTGTGAATTGAGTATATTCTATTGCGGTTTGAGGATTCACAACTGATTGTTGAGGACTGAGAGCTGAAGATTGAGGGTTCAGGATTGAGGATTCAGAATTGAGATTTTAGGATTCAGAATTGAGGTTTGAGGACTGAGGATTGAGGATTGAAGATTGAGTATTGAGGATTGAAGATTGAGTATTCAGGATTGGAGATTGGCGATTGAGGATTAAGGACCGAGGATTGAGGATTGAGGATTGAAGATTGAGTATTGATGATTGAAGATTGAGTATTGAGGATTGAAGATTGAGGATTGAGGATTGAGGATTGAAGACTGAAGATTGGGTATTGAGGATTGAGCATTGAGGATTGAGGGTTGAGGATTGAGGATTGAGGATTGAGGGTTGTGGATTGAGCACGAGGACTGAGGGTTGAGTATTGGTGTTTGAAGTCTGAGGATTGAGGATTGAGGATTGAGAATTGAGGATTGAGGATTGGGGATTGAAGATTGAGGATTCGGTGTTGAGGACTGAAGAATGAGGATTGAGGAGTGAGGACTGAGGATTGAGGATTGCAGTTTGAGTATTGGGGATTGAAGATTGAGGATTGAGGATTGAGGATTGAGGATTGAGGATTGAGGATTGAGGATTGAGAATTGAGGATAGAGGATTGAAGACTGAGGATTGGGTATTGAGGATTGAGCATTGAGGATTGAGGGTTGAGGATTGAGGATTGAGGATTGAGGATTGAAGATTGAATATTAATGATTGAAGATTGAGGATTGAGGATTGAGGGTTGTGGATTGAGCACGAGGACTGAGGGTTGAGTATTGGTGTTTGAAGTCTGAGGATTGTGGATTGAGGATTGAGAATTGAGGATTGAGGATTGAGGCTTGAAGATTGAGGATTCGGTATTGAGGATTGAAGAATGAGGATTGAGGAGTGAGGACTGAGGGTTGAGGATTGCAGTTTGAGTATTGAGGATTGAAGATTGAGGATTGAGGATTGAGGATTGAGGATTGAAGATTGAGGATTGAGGATTGAGGATTGAGGATTGAGGATTGAAGACTGAGGATTGGGTATTGAGGATTCAACATTGAGGTTTGAGGGTTGAGGATTGAGGATTGAGGATTGACGATTGAGGATCGAGGAATGAGAATCGAGGATTGAGGATTGAGGATTCAAGATTGAGGACTGGGCACTGAGGATTGAAGATTGAGGATTGAGGATTGAGGATTGAGGATTGAGGATTGAAGACTGAGGATTGGGTATTGAGGATTCAACATTGAGGATTGAGGGTTGAGGATTGAGGATTGAGGATTGACGATTGAGGATCGAGGAATGAGAATCGAGGATTGAGGATTGAGGATTCAAGATTGAGGACTGGGCACTGAGGATTGAAGAATGAGGATTGAGGATTGAGGATTGAGGATTGAGGATTGCAGATTGAGTATTGAGGATTGAAGATTGAGGGTTGAGGATTGAGGATTGAGGATTGAGCATTGAGGATTGATGATTGAGGATTGAGGATTGAAGATTGAGTATTGAGGATTGAAGATTGAGGATTGAGGATTGAGGATTGAGGATTGAGGATTGAAGATTGAGGATTGGGGATTGAGGATTGACAATTGAGGATTGAGTATTGAGGACTGAGAATTGAGGATTGAGGATTGAAGATTGAGGATTGCGGATTGAAGATTGAGTATTGATGATTGAAGATTGAGTATTGAGGATTGACAATTGAGGATTGAGGATTGAGGATTGAGAATTGAGGATTGAAGATTGAGGATTGGGGACGGACTGTTGAGTGTTGAGAGATGAGAATTGATGTTTGTGGATAGAGATTTGAAGATTGTAGATTGAGTATTGAGTATTGAAAACTGTGAATTGATGATATTCCATTGAGGATTGGGGATTGACAACTGATTGTTGAGGACTGAGGGCTGAAGATTGAGGATTCAGGATTGAGGATTCAGGATTAAGGTTTGAGGACTGAGGATTGAGGATTGAGGATTGAGGATTGAGGATTGAGGATTGAGGATTGAGGATTGGGTATAGCGGATTGAACATTGAGGATTGAGGATTGAGGATTGAGGACTGAGGATCGAGGATTGAGGATTGAGGATTGAGGGTTAAAGATTGAGGATTGGGGACTGATGATTGAAGATTGGGGATTGAGGATTGAGGACTGAGGATTGAGGATTGAGGATTGAAGGTTCAGTATTGAGGATTGAAGATTGAGAATTGATGATTGAGGATTGAACATTGAGGACTGAGTGTTGAGGGTTGAGTGATGAGAATTGATGTTTGTGGATAGAGATTCGAAGATTGCAGATTGAGTATTGTGTATTGAAAACTTCGAATTGATGATATTCCATTGAGGATTGGGGATTGACAACTGATTGTTGAGGACTGAGGGCTGAAGATTGAGGATTCAGGATTGAGGATTCAGGATTAAGGTTTGAGGACTGAGGATTGAGGATTGAGGATTGAGGATTGAGGATTGAGGATTGAAGATTGAGGATTGGGTATTGCGGATTGAACATTGAGGATTGAGGATTGAGGATTGAGGACTGAGGATCGAGGATTGAGGATTGAGGATTGAGGGTTAAAGATTGAGGATTGGGGACTGATGATTGAAGATTGGGGATTGAGGATTGAGGACTGAGGATTGAGGATTGAGGATTGAAGGTTCAGTATTGAGGATTGAAGATTGAGAATTGATGATTGAGGATTGAGGATTGAGGATTGAGGATTGAAGACTGAGGATTGGGTATTGAGGATTGAGCATTGAGGATTGAGGGTTGAGGATTGAGGATTGAGGATTGAGGGTTGTGGATTGAGCACGAGGACTGAGGGTTGAGTATTGGTGTTTGAAGTCTGAGGATTGAGGATTGAGGATTGAGAATTGAGGATTGAGGATTGGGGATTGAAGATTGAGGATTCGGTATTGTGGACTGAAGAATGAGGATTGAGGAGTGAGGACTGAGGATTGAGGATTGCAGTTTGAGTATTGGGGATTGAAGATTGAGGATTGAGGATTGAGGATAGAGGATTGAGTATTGAGGGTTGAGGATTGAAGATTGAGTATTGAGGATTGAAGATTGAGGATTGAGGATTGAGGATTGAGGATTTAGGATTGAAGATTGAGGATTGGGGATTGAGGATTGACGATTGAGTATTGAGCATTGAGGACTGAGAATTGAGGATTGAGGATTGAAGATTGAGTATTGAGGATTGAAGACTGAGGATTGAGGATTGAGGATTGAAGATTGAGGACTGAGTGTTGAGGGATGCGTGATGAGAATTGATGTTAGTGGATTGAGATTTGAAGATTGAAGAATGGGGATTGAGTATTGAAAGCTGTGAATTGAGGATATTCTATTGAGGATTGAGGATTGACAATTGATTGTTGAGGACTTATGGCTGAAGATTGAGGATTCAGGATTGAGGATTCGGGGTGGAGGTTTGAGGACTGAGGATTGAGGTTTGAGGATTGAGGATTGAGGATTGACGCTTGAGGATTGAGGATTGAGGATGGAGGATTGAAGAGAGAGGACTGAGTGTTGAGGATTGAGTGTTGAGAATTGATGTTTGAGGACTGAGATTTGATTATTGAATATTGTGGATTGAGTATTGAACCATGAGAATTCAGGATATTCTATTGAGTATTGAGAATTGAGGATTGATGTTCGAGTATTGAGGATTGATGGTTGAGGGTTGTGCGTTGAATATTGAGGATTGAGGATTGAGGATTGAGGATTGAAGTTTGAGTATTGATGATTGAAGGTTGAGGATTGAGGATTGAGGGTTGAGGTTTGAGGACCAGGACTCACGGTTGAGGATTGAGGTTTGAGGATTGAGGATTGAGGATTGAGGACTGAGGATTGAGGATTGAGGATTGAGCATTGAGGATTTACGATTGAGGACTGAGAATGGAGGATTGAAGGTTGAGTATTGAGGATTGAATATTGAGGATTGAGGATTGAGGATTGAGGATGAGGGTT
The DNA here is from genome assembly GCF_051401765.1 of Calliopsis andreniformis. NCBI lineage: Eukaryota > Metazoa > Arthropoda > Insecta > Hymenoptera > Andrenidae > Calliopsis > Calliopsis andreniformis. The sequence continues at coordinate 621,225 of NW_027480586.1, read as the reverse complement.
GAGGGTTGAGGATGAGGGTTGAGGGTTGAGGATTGAGGTTTGAGGACTGAGGACTGAGGATTGAGGATTGAGGATTGAGAATTGAGGATTGAGGATTGAGGATTGAAGATTGAGGATTCGGTATTGAGGATTGAAGAATGAGGATTGAGGAGTGAGGACTGAGGATTGAGGATTGCAGTTTGAGTATTGGGGATTGAAGATTGAGGATTGAGGATTGAGGTTTGAGGATTGAGGATTGAGGATTGAGGACTGAGGATAGAGGATTGAGGATTGAGCATTGAGGATTTAAGATTGAGGACTGAGGATGGAGGATTGAAGATTGTGTGTTGAGGATTGAATATTGAGGATTGAGGATTGAGGATTGAGGATTGAGGATGAGGGCTGAGGGTTGAGGATTGAGGTTTGAGGACTCAGGACTGAGGATTGAGGTTTGAGGATTGAGAATTGAGGACTGAGGATTGAGGATTGAAGATTGAGGATTCGGTATTGAGGATTGAAGAATGAGCATTGAGGATTGAGGATTGAGGATTGAGAATAGAGGACTGAGGATTGAGGATTGAAGTTTGAGGATTGGGTGTTCAGGATTGAATAATGTGGATTGAGGATTGAGGATTGAGGATTGAGGATTGAGGATTGAGTATTGAGGACTGATGATTGAGGATTGAGGATTGAGGATTGAGGATTGAGGATTGAGGATTGAAGATTGAGGATTGGGTATTGCGGATTGAACGTTGAGGATTGAAGATTGAGGATTGGGTGTTGAGGATTGAAGAATGAGGATTGAGGATTGAGGATTGAGGATTGAGGACTGAAGATTCAGTACTGAGGACTGAAGATTGAGGATTGAGGATTGAGGATTGCGGATTGAAGATTGAGTATTAAGGATTGAAGATTGAGGAATGAGGACTGAGGATTGAGGATTGAGGATTGAGAATTGAGGATTGAGGATTGAAGACTGAGGATTGGGTATTGAGGATTGAGCATTGAGGATTGAGGGTTGAGGATTGAGGATTGAGGATTGAGGATTGAAGATTGAATATTAATGATTGAAGATTGAGGATTGAGGATTGAGGGTTGTGGATTGAGCACGAGGACTGAGGGTTGAGTATTGGTGTTTGAAGTCTGAGGATTGTGGATTGAGGGTTGAGAATTGAGGATTGAGGATTGAGGCTTGAAGATTGAGGATTCGGTATTGAGGATTGAAGAATGAGGATTGAGGAGTGAGGACTGAGGGTTGAGGATTGCAGTTTGAGTATTGAGGATTGAAGATTGAGGATTGAGGATTGAGGATTGAGGATTGAAGATTGAGGATTGAGGATTGAGGATTGAGGATTGAGGATTGAAGACTGAGGATTGGGTATTGAGGATTCAACATTGAGGATTGAGGGTTGAGGATTGGGGATTGAGGATTGACGATTGAGTATTGAGCATTGAGGATTGAGAATTGAGGATTGAGGATTGAAGATTGAGTATTGAGGGTTGAAGATTGAGGATTGAGGATTGAGGATTGAAGATTGAGGACTGAGTGTTGAGGGATGCGTGATGAGAATTGATGTTAGTGGATTGAGATTTGAAGATTGAAGAATGGGGATTGAGTATTGAAAGCTGTGAATTGAGGATATTCTATTCAGGATTGAGGATTGACAATTGATTGTTGAGGACTTATGGCTGAAGATTGAGGATTCAGGATTGAGGATTCAGGATTAAGGTTTGAGGACTGAGGATTGAGGATTGAGGATTGAGGATTGAGGATTGAGGATTGAAGATTGAGGATTGGGTATTGCGGATTGAACATTGAGGATTTAGGATTGAGGATTGAGGACTGAGGATCGAGGATTGAGGATTGAGGATTGAGGGTTGAAGATTGAGGATTGGGGACTGAGGATTGAAGATTGAGGATTGAGGATTGAGGACTGAGGATTGAGGATTGAGGATTGCAAATTGAGGATTGACGATTGAGGATTGAGGATTGAGGATTGAAGATTGAGTATTGGGGACGGAGTGTTGAGTGTTGAGTGATGAGAATTGATGTCTGTGGATATGGATTTGAAGATTGCAGATTGAGTATTGAGTATTGAAAACTGTGAATTGAGCATATTCTATTGAGGATTGAGGTATGACAACTGATTGTTGAGGACTGAGAGCTGAAGATTGAGGGTTCAGGATTGAGGATTCAGAATTGAGATTTGAGGATTCAGAATTGAGGTCTGAGGACTGAGGATTGAGGATTGAAGATTGAGTATTGAGGATTGAAGATTGAGTATTCAGGATTGGAGATCGACGATTGAGGATTAAGGACCGAGGATTGAGGATTGAGGATTGAAGATTGAGTAATGAGGATTGAAGATAGAGGATTGAGGATTGAGGATTGAGGATTGAGGATTGAAGACTGAGGATTGGGTATTGAGGATTGAGCATTGAGGATTGAGGGTTGAGGATTGAGGATTGAGGATTGAGGGTTGTGGATTGAGCACGAGGACTGAGGGTTGAGTATTGGCGTTTGAAGTCTGAGGATTGAGGATTGAGGTTTGAGGATTGAGGATTGAGGATTGACGCTTGAGGATTGAGGATTGAGGATGGAGGATTGAAGAGAGAGGACTGAGTGTTGAGGATTGAGTGTTGAGAATTGATGTTTGAGGACTGAGATTTGATTATTGAATATTGTGGATTGAGTATTGAACCATGAGAATTCAGGATATTCTATTGAGTATTGAGAATTGAGGATTGATGATTGAGTATTGAGGATTGATGGTTGAGGGTTGTGCGTTGAATATTGAGGATTGAGGATTGAGGATTGAGGATTGAAGTTTGAGTATTGATGATTGAAGGTTGAGGATTGAGGATTGAGGGTTGAGGTTTGAGGACCAGGACTCACGGTTGAGGATTGAGGTTTGAGGATTGAGGATTGAGGATTGAGGACTGAGGATTGAGGATTGAGGATTGAGCATTGAGGATTTATGATTGAGGACTGAGAATGGAGGATTGAAGATTGAGTATTGAGGATTGAATATTGAGGATTGAGGATTGAGGATTGAGGATTGAGGATGAGGGTTGAGGGTTGAGGATTGAGGTTTGAGGACTGAGGACTGAGGATTGAGGATTGAGGATTGAGAATTGAGGATTGAGGATTGAGGATTGAAGATTGAGGATTCGGTATTGAGGATTGAAGAATGAGGATTGAGGAGTGAGGACTGAGGATTGAGGATTGCAGTTTGAGTATTGGGGATTGAAGATTGAGGATTGAGGATTGAGGTTTGAGGATTGAGGATTGAGGATTGAGGACTGAGGATTGAGGATTGAGGATTGAGCATTGAGGATTTAAGATTGAGGACTGAGGATGGAGGATTGAAGATTGTGTGTTGAGGATTGAATATTGAGGATTGAGGATTGAGGATTGAGGATTGAGGATGAGGGCTGAGGGTTGAGGATTGAGGTTTGAGGACTCAGGACTGAGGATTGAGGTTTGAGGATTGAGAATTGAGGATTGAGGATTGAGGATTGAAGATTGAGGATTCGGTATTGAGGATTGAAGAATGAGCATTGAGGATTGAGGATTGAGGATTGAAGTTTGAGGATTGGGTGTTCAGGATTGAATAATGTGGATTGAGGATTGAGGATTGAGGATTGAGGATTGAGGATTGAGTATTGAGGACTGATGATTGAGGATTGAGGATTGAGGATTGAGGATTGAGGATTGAGGATTGAAGATTGAGGATTGGGTATTGCGGATTGAACGTTGAGGATTGAAGATTGAGGATTGGGTGTTGAGGATTGAAGAATGAGGATTGAGGATTGAGGATTGAGGATTGAGGATTGAAGATTCAGTATTGAGGACTGAAGATTGAGGATTGAGGATTGAGGATTGCGGATTGAAGATTGAGTATTAAGGATTGAAGATTGAGGAATGAGGACTGAGGATTGAGGATTGAGGATTGAGAATTGAGGATAGAGGATTGAAGACTGAGGATTGGGTATTGAGGATTGAGCATTGAGGATTGAGGGTTGAGGATTGAGGATTGAGGATCGAGGATTGAAGATTGAATATTAATGATTGAAGATTGAGGATTGAGGATTGAGGGTTGTGGATTGAGCACGAGGACTGAGGGTTGAGTATTGGTGTTTGAAGTCTGAGGATTGTGGATTGAGGATTGAGAATTGAGGATTGAGGATTGAGGCTTGAAGATTGAGGATTCGGTATTGAGGATTGAAGAATGAGGATTGAGGAGTGAGGACTGAGGGTTGAGGATTGCAGTTTGAGTATTGAGGATTGAAGATTGAGGATTGAGGATTGAGGATTGAGGATTGAAGATTGAGGATTGAGGATTGAGGATTGAGGATTGAGGATTGAAGACTGAGGATTGGGTATTGAGGATTCAACATTGAGGTTTGAGGGTTGAGGATTGAGGATTGAGGATTGACGATTGAGGATCGAGGAATGAGAATCGAGGATTGAGGATTGAGGATTCAAGATTGAGGACTGGGCACTGAGGATTGAAGAATGAGGATTGAGGATTGAGGATTGAGGATTGAGGATTGCAGATTGAGTATTGAGGATTGAAGATTGAGGGTTGAGGATTGAGGATTGAGGATTGAGCATTGAGGATTGATGATTGAGGATTGAGGATTGAAGATTGAGTATTGAGGATTGAAGATTGAGGATTGAGGATTGAGGATTGAGGATTGAGGATTGAAGATTGAGGATTGGGGATTGAGGATTGACAATTGAGGATTGAGTATTGAGGGCTGAGAATTGAGGATTGAGGATTGAAGATTGAGGATTGCGGATTGAAGATAGAGTATTGATGATTGAAGATTGAGTATTGAGGATTGAAAATTGAGGATTGAGGATTGAGGATTGAGAATTGAGGATTGAAGATTGAGGATTGGGGACGGAGTGTTGAGTGTTGAGAGATGAGAATTGATGTTTGTGGATAGAGATTTGAAGATTGTAGATTGAGTATTGAGTGTTGAAAACTGTGAATTGATGATATTCCATTGAGGATTGGGGATTGACAACTGATTGTTGAGGAGTGAGGGCTGAAGATTGAGGATTCAGGATTGAGGATTCAGGATTAAGGTTTGAGGACTGAGGATTGAGGATTGAGGATTGAGGATTGAGGATTGAGGATTGAAGAATGAGGATTGGGTATTGCGGATTGAACATTGAGGATTGAGGATTGAGGATTGAGGACTGAGGATCGAGGATTGAGGATTGAGGATTGAGGGTTGAAGATTGAGGATTGGGGACTGAGGATTGAAGATTGAGGATTGAGGATTGAGGACTGAGGATTGAGGATTGAGGATTGAAGGTTCAGTATTGAGGATTGAAGATTGAGAATTGATGATTGAGGATTGAACATTGAGGACTGAGTGTTGAGGGTTGAGTGATGAGAATTGATGTTTGTGGATAGAGATTCGAAGATGCAGATTGAGTATTGTGTATTGAAAACTGTGAATTGAGTATATTCTATTGCGGTTTGAGGATTGACAACTGATTGTTGAGGACTGAGAGCTGAAGATTGAGGGTTCAGGATTGAGGATTCAGAATTGAGATTTGAGGATTCAGAATTGAGGTTTGAGGACTGAGGATTGAGGATTGAAGATTGAGTATTGAGGATTGAAGATTGAGTATTCAGGATTGGAGATTGGCGATTGAGGATTAAGGACCGAGGATTGAGGATTGAGGATTGAAGATTGAGTATTGATGATTGAAGATTGAGTATTGAGGATTGAAAATTGAGGATTGAGGATTGAGGATTGAGGATTGAGGATTGAAGATTGAGGATTTGGGACGGAGTGTTGAGTGTTGAGTGATGAGAATTGATGTTTGTGGATAGGGATTTGAAGATTGCAGATTGAGTATTGAGTATTGAGAACTGTGAATTGAGTATACTCTATTGAGGATTGAGGATTGACAACTGATTGTTGAGGACTGAGACCTGAAGATTGAGGGTTCAGGATTGAGGATTCAGAATTGAGATTTGAGGATTCAGAATTGAGGTTTGAGGACTGCGGATTGAGGATTGAAGATTGAGTATTGAGGATTGAAGATTGAGTATTCAGGATTGGAGATTGACGATTGAGGATTAAGGACCGAGGATTGAGGATTGAGGATTGAAGATTGAGTAATGAGGATTGAAGATAGAGGATTGAGGATTGAGGATTGAGGATTGAGGATTGAAGACTGAAGATTGGGTATTGAGGATTGAGCATTGAGGATTGAGGGTTGAGGATTGAGGATTGAGGATTGAGGGTTGTGGATTGAGCACGAGAACTGGGGGTTGAGTATTGGTGTTTGAAGTCTGAGGATTGAGGATTGAGGATTGAGAATTGAGGATTGAGGATTGGGGATTGAAGATTGAGGATTCGGTATTGAGGACTGAAGAATGAGGATTGAGGAGTGAGGACTGAGGATTGAGGATTGCAGTTTGAGTATTGGGGATTGAAGATTGAGAATTGAGGATTGAGGATTGAAGATTGAGTATTGAGGATTGAAGATTGAGGATTGAGGATTGAGGATTGAAGATTGAGGACTGAGTGTTGAGGGATGCGTGATGAGAATTGATGTTAGTGGATTGAGATTTGAAGATTGAAGAATGGGGATTGAGTATTGAAAGCTGTGAATTGAGGATATTCTATTGAGGATTGAGGATTAACAATTGATTGTTGAGGACTTATGGCTGAAGATTGAGGATTCAGGATTGAGCATTCGGGGTGGAGGTTTGAGGACTGAGGATTGAGGTTTGAGGACTGAGGATTGAGGATTGAGGATTGAGGATTGAGGATTGAGGATTGAAGAATGAGGATTGGGTATTGCGAATTGAACATTGAGGATTGAGGATTGAGGATTGAGGACTGAGGATCGAGGATTGAGGATTGAGGATTGAGGGTTGAAGATTGAGGATTGGGGACTGAGGATTGAAGATTGAGGATTGAGGATTGAGGACTGAGGATTGAGGATTGAGGATTGAAGGTTCAGTATTGAGGATTGAAGATTGAGAATTGATGATTGAGGATTGAACATTGAGGACTGAGTGTTGAGGGTTGAGTGATGAGAATTGATGTTTGTGGATAGAGATTCGAAGATGCAGATTGAGTATTGTGTATTGAAAACTGTGAATTGAGTATATTCTATTGCGGTTTGAGGATTGACAACTGATTGTTGAGGACTGAGAGCTGAAGATTGAGGGTTCAGGATTGAGGATTCAGAATTGAGATTTGAGGATTCAGAATTGAGGTTTGAGGACTGAGGATTGAGGATTGAAGATTGAGTATTGAGGATTGAAGATTGAGTATTCAGGATTGGAGATTGGCGATTGAGGATTAAGGACCGAGGATTGAGGATTGAGGATTGAAGATTGAGTATTGATGATTGAAGATTGAGTATTGAGGATTGAAGATTGAGGATTGAGGATTGAGGATTGAAGACTGAAGATTGGGTATCGAGGATTGAGCATTGAGGATTGAGGGCTGAGAATTGAGGATTGAGGATTGAAGATTGAGGATTGCGGATTGAAGATAGAGTATTGATGATTGAAGATTGAGTATTGAGGATTGAAAATTGAGGATTGAGGATTGAGGATTGAGGATTGAGGATTGAGGATTGAGGATTGAGGATTGAAGATTGAGGATTGGGTATTGCGGATTGAACATTGAGGATTGAGGATTGAGGATTGAGGACTGAGGATCGAGGATTGAGGATTGAGGATTGAGGGTTGAAGATTGAGGATTGGGGACTGAGGATTGAAGATTGAGGATTGAGGATTGAGGACTGAGGATTGAGGATTGAGGATTGAAGGTTCAGTATTGAGGATTGAAGATTGAGAATTGATGATTGAGGATTGAACATTGAGGACTGAGTGTTGAGGGTTGAGTGATGAGAATTGATGTTTGTGGATAGAGATTCGAAGATACAGATTGAGTATTGTGTATTGAAAACTGTGAATTGAGTATATTCTATTGAGGTTTGAGGATTGACAACTGTTTGTTGAGGACTGAGAGCTGAAGATTGAGGGTTCAGGATTGAGGATTCAGAATTGAGATTTGAGGATTCAGAATTGAAGTTTGAGGACTGAGGATTGAGGATTGAAGATTGAGTATTGAGGATTGAAGATTGAGTATTCAGGATTGGAGATTGGCGATTGAGGATTAAGGACCGAGGATTGAGGATTGAGGATTGAAGATTGAGTATTGATGATTGAAGATTGAGTATTGAGGATTGAAAATTGAGGATTGAGGATTGAGGATTGAGGATTGAGGATTGAAGATTGAGGATTTGGGACGGAGTGTTGAGTGTTGAGTGATGAGAATTGATGTTTGTGGATAGGGATTTGAAGATTGCAGATTGAGTATTGAGTATTGAGAACTGTGAATTGAGTATACTCTATTGAGGATTGAGGATTGACAACTGATTGTTGAGGACTGAGACCTGAAGATTGAGGGTTCAGGATTGAGGATTCAGAATTGAGATTTGAGGATTCAGAATTGAGGTTTGAGGACTGAGGATTGAGGATTGAAGATTGAGTATTGAGGATTGAAGATTGAGTATTCAGGATTGGAGATTGACGATTGAGGATTAAGGACCGAGGATTGAGGATTGAGGATTGAAGATTGAGTAATGAGGATTGAAGATAGAGGATTGAGGATTGAGGATTGAGGATTGAGGATTGAAGACTGAAGATTGGGTATTGAGGATTGAGCATTGAGGATTGAGGGTTGAGGATTGAGGATTGAGGATTGAGGGTTGTGGATTGAGCACGAGAACTGGGGGTTGAGTATTGGTGTTTGAAGTCTGAGGATTGAGGATTGAGGATTGAGAATTGAGGATTGAGGATTGGGGATTGAAGATTGAGGATTCGGTATTGAGGACTGAAGAATGAGGATTGAGGAGTGAGGACTGAGGATTGAGGATTGCAGTTTGAGTATTGGGGATTGAAGATTGAGAATTGAGGATTGAGGATTGAAGATTGAGTATTGAGGATTGAAGATTGAGGATTGAGGATTGAGGATTGAAGATTGAGGACTGAGTGTTGAGGGATGCGTGATGAGAATTGATGTTAGTGGATTGAGATTTGAAGATTGAAGAATGGGGATTGAGTATTGAAAGCTGTGAATTGAGGATATCCTATTGAGGATTGAGGATTAACAATTGATTGTTGAGGACTTATGGCTGAAGATTGAGGATTCAGGATTGAGGATTCGGGGTGGAGGTTTGAGGACTGAGGATTGAGGTTTGAGGATTGAGGATTGAGGATTGACGCTTGAGGATTGAGGATTGAGGATGGAGGATTGAAGAGAGAGGACTGAGTGTTGAGGATTGAGTGTTGAGAATTGATGTTTGAGGACTGAGATTTGATTATTGAATATTGTGGATTGAGTATTGAACCATGAGAATTCAGGATATTCTATTGAGTATTGAGAATTGAGGATTGATGGTTGAGTATTGAGGATTGATGGTTGAGGGTTGTGCGTTGAATATTGAGGATTGAGGATTGAGGATTGAGGATTGAAGTTTGAGTATTGATGATTGAAGGTTGAGGATTGAGGATTGAGGGTTGAGGCTTGAGGACCAGGACTCACGGTTGAGGATTGAGGTTTGAGGATTGAGGATTGAGGATTGAGGACTGAGGATTGAGGATTGAGGATTGAGCATTGAGGATTTATGATTGAGGACTGAGAATGGAGGATTGAAGGTTGAGTATTGAGGATTGAATATTGAGGATTGAGGATTGAGGATTGAGGATTGAGGATGAGGGTTGAGGGTTGAGGATTGAGGTTTGAGGACTGAGGACTGAGGATTGAGGATTGAGGATTGAGAATTGAGGATTGAGGATTGAGGATTGAAGATTGAGGATTCGGTATTGAGGATTGAAGAATGAGGATTGAGGAGTGAGGACTGAGGATTGAGGATTGCAGTTTGAGTATTGGGGATTGAAGATTGAGGATTGAGGATTGAGGTTTGAGGATTGAGGATTGAGGATTGAGGACTGAGGATTGAGGATTGAGGATTGAGCATTGAGGATTTAAGATTGAGGACTGAGGATGGAGGATTGAAGATTGTGTGTTGAGGATTGAATATTGAGGATTGAGGATTGAGGATTGAGGATTGAGGATGAGGGCTGAGGGTTGAGGATTGAGGTTTGAGGACTCAGGACTGAGGATTGAGGTTTGAGGATTGAGAATTGAGGATTGAGGATTGAGGATTGAAGATTGAGGATTCGGTATTGAGGATTGAAGAATGAGCATTGAGGATTGAGGATTGAGGATTGAAGTTTGAGGATTGGGTGTTCAGGATTGAATAATGTGGATTGAGGATTGAGGATTGAGGATTGAGGATTGAGGATTGAGTATTGAGGACTGATGATTGAGGATTGAGGATTGAGGATTGAGGATTGAGGATTGAGGATTGAAGATTGAGGATTGGGTATTGCGGATTGAACGTTGAGGATTGAAGATTGAGGATTGGGTGTTGAGGATTGAAGAATGAGGATTGAGGATTGAGGATTGAGGATTGAGGATTGAAGATTCAGTATTGAGGACTGAAGAATGAGGATTGAGGATTGAGGATTGCGGATTGAAGGTTGAGTATTAAGGATTGAAGATTGAGGAATGAGGACTGAGGATTGAGGATTGAGGATTGAGAATTGAGGATAGAGGATTGAAGACTGAGGATTGGGTATTGAGGATTGAGCATTGAGGATTGAGGGTTGAGGATTGAGGATTGAGGATTGACGATTGAGGATCGAGGAATGAGAATCGAGGATTGAGGATTGAGGATTCAAGATTGAGGACTGGGCACTGAGGATTGAAGAATGAGGATTGAGGATTGAGGATTGAGGATTGAGGATTGCAGATTGAGTATTGAGGATTGAAGATTGAGGGTTGAGGATTGAGGATTGAGGATTGAGCATTGAGGATTGATGATTGAGGATTGAGGATTGAAGATTGAGTATTGAGGATTGAAGATTGAGGATTGAGGATTGAGGATTGAGGATTGAGGATTGAAGATTGAGGATTGGGGATTGAGGATTGACAATTGAGGATTGAGTATTGAGGGCTGAGAATTGAGGATTGAGGATTGAAGATTGAGGATTGCGGATTGAAGATAGAGTATTGATGATTGAAGATTGAGTATTGAGGATTGAAAATTGAGGATTGAGGATTGAGGATTGAGAATTGAGGATTGAAGATTGAGGATTGGGGACGGAGTGTTGAGTGTTGAGAGATGAGAATTGATGTTTGTGGATAGAGATTTGAAGATTGTAGATTGAGTATTGAGTGTTGAAAACTGTGAATTGATGATATTCCATTGAGGATTGGGGATTGACAACTGATTGTTGAGGAGTGAGGGCTGAAGATTGAGGATTCAGGATTGAGGATTCAGGATTAAGGTTTGAGGACTGAGGATTGAGGATTGAGGATTGAGGATTGAGGATTGAGGATTGAAGAATGAGGATTGGGTATTGCGGATTGAACATTGAGGATTGAGGATTGAGGATTGAGGACTGAGGATCGAGGATTGAGGATTGAGGATTGAGGGTTGAAGATTGAGGATTGGGGACTGAGGATTGAAGATTGAGGATTGAGGATTGAGGACTGAGGATTGAGGATTGAGGATTGAAGGTTCAGTATTGAGGATTGAAGATTGAGAATTGATGATTGAGGATTGAACATTGAGGACTGAGTGTTGAGGGTTGAGTGATGAGAATTGATGTTTGTGGATAGAGATTCGAAGATGCAGATTGAGTATTGTGTATTGAAAACTGTGAATTGAGTATATTCTATTGCGGTTTGAGGATTGACAACTGATTGTTGAGGACTGAGAGCTGAAGATTGAGGGTTCAGGATTGAGGATTCAGAATTGAGATTTGAGGATTCAGAATTGAGGTTTGAGGACTGAGGATTGAGGATTGAAGATTGAGTATTGAGGATTGAAGATTGAGTATTCAGGATTGGAGATTGGCGATTGAGGATTAAGGACCGAGGATTGAGGATTGAGGATTGAAGATTGAGTATTGATGATTGAAGATTGAGTATTGAGGATTGAAGATTGAGGATTGAGGATTGAGGATTGAAGACTGAAGATTGGGTATTGAGGATTGAGCATTGAGGATTGAGGGTTGAGGATTGAGGATTGAGGATTGAGGGTTGTGGATTGAGCACGAGGACTGAGGGTTGAGTATTGGTGTTTGAAGTCTGAGGATTGAGGATTGAGGATTGAGAATTGAGGATTGAGGATTGGGGATTGAAGATTGAGGATTCGGTATTGAGGACTGAAGAATGAGGATTGAGGAGTGAGGACTGAGGATTGAGGATTGCAGTTTGAGTATTGGGGATTGAAGATTGAGGATTGAGGATTGAGGATTGAGGATTGAGGATTGAGGATTGAGGATTGAGAATTGAGGATAGAGGATTGAAGACTGAGGATTGGGTATTGAGGATTGAGCATTGAGGATTGAGGGTTGAGGATTGAGGATTGAGGATTGAGGATTGAAGATTGAATATTAATGATTGAAGATTGAGGATTGAGGATTGAGGGTTGTGGATTGAGCACGAGGACTGAGGGTTGAGTATTGGTGTTTGAAGTCTGAGGATTGTGGATTGAGGATTGAGAATTGAGGATTGAGGATTGAGGCTTGAAGATTGAGGATTCGGTATTGAGGATTGAAGAATGAGGATTGAGGAGTGAGGACTGAGGGTTGAGGATTGCAGTTTGAGTATTGAGGATTGAAGATTGAGGATTGAGGATTGAGGATTGAGGATTGAAGATTGAGGATTGAGGATTGAGGATTGAGGATTGAGGATTGAAGACTGAGGATTGGGTATTGAGGATTCAACATTGAGGTTTGAGGGTTGAGGATTGAGGATTGAGGATTGACGATTGAGGATCGAGGAATGAGAATCGAGGATTGAGGATTGAGGATTCAAGATTGAGGACTGGGCACTGAGGATTGAAGAATGAGGATTGAGGATTGAGGATTGAGGATTGAGGATTGCAGATTGAGTATTGAGGATTGAAGATTGAGGGTTGAGGATTGAGGATTGAGGATTGAGCATTGAGGATTGATGATTGAGGATTGAGGATTGAAGATTGAGTATTGAGGATTGAAGATTGAGGATTGAGGATTGAGGATTGAGGATTGAGGATTGAAGATTGAGGATTGGGGATTGAGGATTGACAATTGAGGATTGAGTATTGAGGGCTGAGAATTGAGGATTGAGGATTGAAGATTGAGGATTGCGGATTGAAGATAGAGTATTGATGATTGAAGATTGAGTATTGAGGATTGAAAATTGAGGATTGAGGATTGAGGATTGAGAATTGAGGATTGAAGATTGAGGATTGGGGACGGAGTGTTGAGTGTTGAGAGATGAGAATTGATGTTTGTGGATAGAGATTTGAAGATTGTAGATTGAGTATTGAGTGTTGAAAACTGTGAATTGATGATATTCCATTGAGGATTGGGGATTGACAACTGATTGTTGAGGAGTGAGGGCTGAAGATTGAGGATTCAGGATTGAGGATTCAGGATTAAGGTTTGAGGACTGAGGATTGAGGATTGAGGATTGAGGATTGAGGATTGAGGATTGAAGATTGAGGATTGGGTATTGCGGATTGAACATTGAGGATTGAGGATTGAGGATTGAGGACTGAGGATCGAGGATTGAGGATTGAGGATTGAGGGTTGAAGATTGAGGATTGGGGACTGAGGATTGAAGATTGAGGATTGAGGATTGAGGACTGAGGATTGAGGATTGAGGATTGAAGGTTCAGTATTGAGGATTGAAGATTGAGAATTGATGATTGAGGATTGAACATTGAGGACTGAGTGTTGAGGGTTGAGTGATGAGAATTGATGTTTGTGGATAGAGATTCGAAGATACAGATTGAGTATTGTGTATTGAAAACTGTGAATTGAGTATATTCTATTGAGGTTTGAGGATTGACAACTGATTGTTGAGGACTGAGAGCTGAAGATTGAGGGTTCAGGATTGAGGATTCAGAATTGAGATTTGAGGATTCAGAATTGAAGTTTGAGGACTGAGGATTGAGGATTGAAGATTGAGTATTGAGGATTGAAGATTGAGTATTCAGGATTGGAGATTGGCGATTGAGGATTAAGGACCGAGGATTGAGGATTGAGGATTGAAGATTGAGTATTGATGATTGAAGATTGAGTATTGAGGATTGAAAATTGAGGATTGAGGATTGAGGATTGAGGATTGAGGATTGAAGATTGAGGATTTGGGACGGAGTGTTGAGTGTTGAGTGATGAGAATTGATGTTTGTGGATAGGGATTTGAAGATTGCAGATTGAGTATTGAGTATTGAGAACTGTGAATTGAGTATACTCTATTGAGGATTGAGGATTGACAACTGATTGTTGAGGACTGAGACCTGAAGATTGAGGGTTCAGGATTGAGGATTCAGAATTGAGATTTGAGGATTCAGAATTGAGGTTTGAGGACTGAGGATTGAGGATTGAAGATTGAGTATTGAGGATTGAAGATTGAGTATTCAGGATTGGAGATTGACGATTGAGGATTAAGGACCGAGGATTGAGGATTGAGGATTGAAGATTGAGTAATGAGGATTGAAGATAGAGGATTGAGGATTGAGGATTGAGGATTGAGGATTGAAGGCTGAAGATTGGGTATTGAGTATTGAGCATTGAGGATTGAGGGTTGAGGATTGAGGATTGAGGATTGAGGGTTGTGGATTGAGCACGAGAACTGGGGGTTGAGTATTGGTGTTTGAAGTCTGAGGATTGAGGATTGAGGATTGAGAATTGAGGATTGAGGATTGGGGATTGAAGATTGAGGATTCGGTATTGAGGACTGAAGAATGAGGATTGAGGAGTGAGGACTGAGGATTGAGGATTGCAGTTTGAGTATTGGGGATTGAAGATTGAGAATTGAGGATTGAGGATTGAAGATTGAGTATTGAGGATTGAAGATTGAGGATTGAGGATTGAGGATTGAAGATTGAGGACTGAGTGTTGAGGGATGCGTGATGAGAATTGATGTTAGTGGATTGAGATTTGAAGATTGAAGAATGGGGATTGAGTATTGAAAGCTGTGAATTGAGGATATTCTATTGAGGATTGAGGATTAACAATTGATTGTTGAGGACTTATGGCTGAAGATTGAGGATTCAGGATTGAGGATTCGGGGTGGAGGTTTGAGGACTGAGGATTGAGGTTTGAGGATTGAGGATTGAGGATTGACGCTTGAGGATTGAGGATTGAGGATGGAGGATTGAAGAGAGAGGACTGAGTGTTGAGGATTGAGTGTTGAGAATTGATGTTTGAGGACTGAGATTTGATTATTGAATATTGTGGATTGAGTATTGAACCATGAGAATTCAGGATATTCTATTGAGTATTGAGAATTGAGGATTGATGGTTGAGTATTGAGGATTGATGGTTGAGGGTTGTGCGTTGAATATTGAGGATTGAGGATTGAGGATTGAGGATTGAAGTTTGAGTATTGATGATTGAAGGTTGAGGATTGAGGATTGAGGGTTGAGGTTTGAGGACCAGGACTCACGGTTGAGGATTGAGGTTTGAGGATTGAGGATTGAGGATTGAGGACTGAGGATTGAGGATTGAGGATTGAGCATTGAGGATTTATGATTGAGGACTGAGAATGGAGGATTGAAGGTTGAGTATTGAGGATTGAATATTGAGGATTGAGGATTGAGGATTGAGGATTGAGGATGAGGGTTGAGGGTTGAGGATTGAGGTTTGAGGACTGAGGACTGAGGATTGAGGATTGAGGATTGAGAATTGAGGATTGAGGATTGAGGATTGAAGATTGAGGATTCGGTATTGAGGATTGAAGAATGAGGATTGAGGAGTGAGGACTGAGGATTGAGGATTGCAGTTTGAGTATTGGGGATTGAAGATTGAGGATTGAGGATTGAGGTTTGAGGATTGAGGATTGAGGATTGAGGACTGAGGATTGAGGATTGAGGATTGAGCATTGAGGATTTAAGATTCAGGACTGAGGATGGAGGATTGAAGATTGTGTGTTGAGGATTGAATATTGAGGATTGAGGATTGAGGATTGAGGATTGGGGATGAGGGCTGAGGGTTGAGGATTGAGGTTTGAGGACTCAGGACTGAGGATTGAGGTTTGAGGATTGAGAATTGAGGATTGAGGATTGAGGATTGAAGATTGAGGATTCGGTATTGAGGATTGAATAATGAGCATTGAGGATTGAGGATTGAGGATTGAGAATAGAGGACTGAGGATTGAGGATTGAAGTTTGAGGATTGGGTGTTCAGGATTGAATAATGTGGATTGAGGATTGAGGATTGAGGATTGAGGATTGAGGATTGAGTATTGAGGACTGATGATTGAGGATTGAGGATTGAGGATTGAGGATTGAGGATTGAGGATTGAAGATTGAGGATTGGGTATTGCGGATTGAACGTTGAGGATTGAAGATTGAGGATTGGGTGTTGAGGATTGAAGAATGAGGATTGAGGATTGAGGATTGAGGATTGAGGATTGAAGATTCATTATTGAGGACTGAAGATTGAGGATTGAGGATTGAGGATTGCGGATTGAAGATTGAGTATTAAGGATTGAAGATTGAGGAATGAGGACTGAGGATTGAGGATTGAGGATTGAGAATTGAGGATTGAGGATTGAAGACTGAGGATTGGGTATTGAGGATTGAGCATTGAGGATTGAGGGTTGAGGATTGAGGATTGAGGATTGAGGATTGAAGATTGAATATTAATGATTGAAGATTGAGGATTGAGGATTGAGGGTTGTGGATTGAGCACGAGGACTGAGGGTTGAGTATTGGTGTTTGAAGTCTGAGGATTGTGGATTGAGGATTGAGAATTGAGGATTGAGGATCGAGGCTTGAAGATTGAGGATTCGGTATTGAGGATTGAAGAATGAGGATTGAGGAGTGAGGACTGAGGGTTGAGGATTGCAGTTTGAGTATTGAGGATTGAGGATTGAGGATTGAGGATTGAAGATTGAGGATTGAGGATTGAGGATTGAGGATTGAGGATTGAAGACTGAGGATTGGGTATTGAGGATTCAACATTGAGGACTGAGGGTTGAGGATTGAGGATTGAGGATTGACGATTGAGGATCGAGGAATGAGAATCGAGGATTGAGGATTGAGGATTCAAGATTGAGGACTGGGCACTGAGGATTGAAGAATGAGGATTGAGGATTGAGGATTGAGGATTGAGGATTGCAGATTGAGTATTGAGGATTGAAGATTGAATGTTGAGGATTGAGGATTGAGGATTGAGCATTGAGGATTGATGATTGAGGATCGAGGATTGAAGATTGAGTATTGAGGATTGAAGATTGAGGATTGAGGATTGAGGATTGAGGATTGAGGATTGAAGATTGAGGATTGGGGATTGAGGATTGACAATTGAGGATTGAGTATTGAGGACTGAGAATTGAGGATTGAGGATTGAAGATTGAGGATTGCGGATTGAAGATAGAGTATTGATGATTGAAGATTGAGTATTGAGGATTGAAAATAGAGGATTGAGGATTGAGGGATGAGAATTGAGGATTGAAGGTTGAGGATTGGGGACGGAGTGTTGAGTGTTGAGAGATGAGAATTGATGTTTGTGGATAGAGATTTGAAGATTGTAGATTGAGTATTGAGTATTGAAAACTGTGAATTGATGATATTCCATTGAGGATTGGGGATTGACAACTGATTGTTGAGGAGTGAGGGCTGAAGATTGAGGATTCAGGATTGAGGATTCAGGATTAAGGTTTGAGGACTGAGGATTGAGGATTGAGGATTGAGGATTGAGGATTGAGGATTGAAGATTGAGGATTGGGTATTGCGGATTGAACATTGAGGATTGAGGATTGAGGATTGAGGACTGAGGATCGAGGATTGAGGATTGAGGATTGGGGGTTGAAGATTGAGGATTGGGGACTGAGGATTGAAGATTGAGGATTGAGGATTGAGGACTGAGGATTGAGGATTGAGGATTGAAGGTTCAGTATTGAGGATTGAAGATTGAGAATTGATGATTGAGGATTGAACATTGAGGACTGAGTGTTGAGGGTGGAGTGATGAGAATTGATGTTTGTGGATAGAGATTCGAAGATGCAGATTGAGTATTGTGTATTGAAAACTGTGAATTGAGTATATTCTATTGCGGTTTGAGGATTGACAACTGATTGTTGTGGACTGAGAGCTGAAGATTGAGGGTTCAGGATTGAGGATTCAGAATTGAGATTTGAGGATTCAGAATTGAGGTTTGAGGACTGAGGATTGAGGATTGAAGATTGAGTATTGAGGATTGAAGATTGAGTATTCAGGATTGGAGATTGGCGATTGAGGATTAAGGACCGAGGATTGAGGATTGAGGATTGAAGATTGAGTATTGATGATTGAAGATTGAGTATTGAGGATTGAAGATTGAGGATTGAGGATTGATGATTGAAGACTGAAGATTGGGTATTGAGGATTGAGCATTGAGGATTGAGGGTTGAGGATTGAGGATTGAGGATTGAGGGTTGTGGATTGAGCACGAGGACTGAGGGTTGAGTATTGGTGTTTGAAGTCTGAGGATTGAGGATTGAGGATTGAGAATTGAGGATTGAGGATTGGGGATTGAAGATTGAGGATTCGGTATTGAGGACTGAAGAATGAGGATTGAGGAGTGAGGACTGAGGATTGAGGATTGCAGTTTGAGTATTGGGGATTGAAGATTGAGGATTGAGGATTGAGGATTGAGGATTGAGGATTGAGGATTGAGGATTGAAGATTGAGTATTGAGGATTGAAGATTGAGGATTGAGGATTGAGGATTGAGGATTTAGGATTGAAGATTGAGGATTGGGGATTGAGGATTGACGATTGAGTATTGAGCATTGAGGATTGAGAATTGAGGATTGAGGATTGAAGATTGAGTATTGAGGATTGAAGATTGAGGATTGAGGATTGAGGATTGAAGATTGAGGACTGAGTGTTGAGGGATGCGTGATGAGAATTGATGCTGGTGGATTGAGATTTGAAGATTGAAGAATGGGGATTGAGTATTGAAAGCTGTGAATTGAGGATATTCTATTCAGGATTGAGGATTGACAATTGATTGTTGAGGACTTATGGCTGAAGATTGAGGATTCAGGATTGAGGATTCAGGATTAAGGTTTGAGGACTGAGGATTGAGGATTGAGGATTGAGGATTGAGGATTGAGGATTGAAGATTGAGGATTGGGTATTGCGGATTGAACATTGAGGATTTAGGATTGAGGATTGAGGACTGAGGATCGAGGATTGAGGATTGAGGATTGAGGGTTGAAGATTGAGGATTGGGGACTGAGGATTGAAGATTGAGGATTGAGGATTGAGGACTGAGGATTGAGGATTGAGGATTGCAAATTGAGGATTGACGACTGAGGATTGAGGATTGAGGATTGAAGATTGAGGATTGGGGACGGAGTGTTGAGTGTTGAGTGATGAGAATTGATGTCTGTGGATATGGACTTGAAGATTGCAGATTGAGTATTGAGTATTGAAAACTGTGAATTGAGCATATTCTATTGAGGCTTGAGGAATGACAACTGATTGTTGAGGACTGAGAGCTGAAGATTGAGGGTTCAGGATTGAGGATTCAGAATTGAGATTTGAGGATTCAGAATTGAGGTCTGAGGACTGAGGATTGAGGATTGAAGATTGAGTATTGAGGATTGAAGATTGAGTATTCAGGATTGGAGATCGACGATTGAGGATTAAGGACCGAGGATTGAGGATTGAGGATTGAAGATTGAGTAATGAGGATTGAAGATAGAGGATTGAGGATTGAGGATTGAGGATTGAGGATTGAAGACTGAGGATTGGGTATTGAGGATTGAGCATTGAGGATTGAGGGTTGAGGATTGAGGATTGAGGATTGAGGGTTGTGGATTGAGCACGAGGACTGAGGGTTGAGTATTGGTGTTTGAAGTCTGAGGGTTGAGGATTGAGGATTGAGAATTGAGGATTGAGGATTGGGGATTGAAGATTGAGGATTCGGTATTGAGGACTGAAGAATGAGGATTGAGGAGTGAGGACTGAGGATTGAGGATTGCAGTTTGAGTATTGGGGATTGAAGATTGAGGATTGAGGATTGAGGATTGAGGATTGAGGATTGAGGATTGAGGATTGAAAATTGAGTATTGAGGATTGAAGATTGAGGATTGAGGATTGAGGATTGAGGATTTAGGATTGAAGATTGAGGATTGGGGATTGAGGATTGACGATTGAGTATTGAGCATTGAGGATTGAGAATTGAGGATTGAGGATTGAAGATTGAGTATTGAGGATTGAAGATTGAGGATTGAGGATTGAGGATTGAAGATTGAGGACTGAGTGTTGAGGGATGCGTGATGAGAATTGGTGTTAGTGGATTGAGATTTGAAGATTGAAGAATGGGGATTGAGTATTGAAAGCTGTGAATTGAGGATATTCTATTGAGGATTGAGGATTGACAATTGATTGTTGAGGACTTATGGCTGAAGATTGAGGATTCAGGATTGAGGATTCGGGGTGGAGGTTTGAGGACTGAGGATTGAGGTTTGAGGATTGAGGATTGAGGATTGACGCTTGAGGATTGAGGATTGAGGATGGAGGATTGAAGAGAGAGGACTGAGTGTTGAGGATTGAGTGTTGAGGATTGATGTTTGAGGACTGAGATTTGATTATTGAATATTGTGGTTTGAGTATTGAACCATGAGAATTCAGGATATTCTATTGAGTATTGAGAATTGAGGATTGATGGCTGAGTATTGAGGATTGATGGTTGAGGGTTGTGCGTTGAATATTGAGGATTGAGGATTGAGGATTGAGGATTGAAGTTTGAGTATTGATGATTGAAGGTTGAGGATTGAGGATTGAGGGTTGAGGTTTGAGGACCAGGACTCACGGTTGAGGATTGAGGTTTGAGGATTGAGGATTGAGGATTGAGGACTGAGGATTGAGGATTGAGGATTGAGCATTGAGGATTTATGATTGAGGACTGAGAATGGAGGATTGAAGATTGAGTATTGAGGATTGAATATTGAGGATTGAGGATTGAGGATTGAGGATTGAGGATGAGGGTTGAGGGTTGAGGATTGAGGTTTGAGGACTGAGGACTGAGGATTGAGGATTGAGGATTGAGAATTGAGGATTGAGGATTGAGGACTGAAGATTGAGGATTCGGTATTGAGGATTGAAGAATGAGGATTGAGGAGTGAG